>NC_083232.1:91843314-92146175 GCF_032191835.1 Heteronotia binoei | reverse complement strand
TCAGGCCCCCAGAGGGCTCCTATCAGGCCCCCAAGCAACTGGCTGTCATCTGCTTCCTTCTCCCCCTCTCTTGCTTCCTTCTGCATCACAGCTTGCTTTGCCAGGCTTGCTCAATCACACAGGAGCTATAGATAGGGCTGCCATTGGGCCGGGGGGGAACCTCCCCATACATCCCCGGTGTGATGATGTCACCCGGAAGTGATGTCATTGCCCTGGCAATGCTGTGCGTGGCCGCTCTAGGTGTTTCCGGGAAAACTCTATGGTTTTCCCCGGACACTCTAGCCATTTGAGAGGGAAAACACTATGGTACAATAGGCTTGTCAGGTTTATGTTGGGAAACTCCAGGGGAATTGGGGATGGAACTTGGGAGGAGAGAATTCGGGGGCACTCAACGAAATTGCTGAGCAGTCGGGTTAGAACTGATAAAAGGAAGTATTTCTTCACCCAAAGGGTGATTAACACGTGGAATTCCCTGCCACAGGAGGCGATGGGGGCTGCAAGCATAGCCAGCTTCAAGAGAGGATTGGATAAACATATGGAGCAGAGGTCCATCAATGGCTATTAGCCACAAGGTATTGATGGAACCAGGGGTAGAATTCTAGCAGGAGCTCCTTGTATATTAGGCCGCACCCCACTGATGTAGCCCATCCTCCAAGAGCTTACAAAAAAGAGCCCTGTAAGCTCTTAGAGGATTGGCTACATCAGGGGCGTGTGGCCTAATATGCAAAGGAGCTCCTACTAGAATTCCACTCCTGGTTGGAACTCTCTGCCTGGGGCAGTGATGCTCTGTATTCTTGGTGCTTGGGAGGGGCAACAGTGGGACGGCTTCTGGTGTCCTGGCCCCACTTATGGACCTCCTAATGGCATCTGGCTTTTTTTGGCCACTGTGTGATACAGAGTGTTGGACTGGATGGGCCATTGGCCTGGTCCAGCACGGCTTCTCTTATATTATGTAGGGAGCTCAGTTGGATTCAGAGCCATACAGCCCACCCTTCCAAAGCAGTCATTTCCTTCAGGAGTATTAAACACTGTAGTCTGAAGATGAGCTGTCATTCCAGGGGCTCCTCAGGTCCTGCCTGGAAGCTGGCATCCCTATTGCATCAGCAGGTATGGACACCAGCATCCCCTCTATGGAACTACTGGAGGAGTCTCGTTTTTGAGCTGCAGTCGAGCAGAAAGATTTTCAATATACCACCATCTCATGCAGCTGCCCTCCTCCCAGGAGTAGCTTTGAAGGAATGCATTTCTGAAAAGCAGCTCACAAAGATTACCAACCTCGTGACATGCTGATGTAGCTGCTCTTTTGTCCAGAGAGGGACCTTCACCGTTCCGTAAAGCAGCAAATGTTCTCGAACAGTGAGAGAGTCAAAGAGCACGTCATACTGAGGACATACTCCCATCTCGGTCCAAATGGCAGCAAGGTCTGTCTCCATGTCCTTCCCGTTGATGATAATGTTGCCCGAGCTGGGTGGGAACAGGCCTGTTAACATTGATCTGAAACACAAAAAAAGAAGAGAAATCAACAGCAGCGTGAGCAAAAATTCTAGTTTGTGAGCTCCTGGCATTAAAGTTGTGAGCCGCTGCATCAAAGTGTGCTCTGGGGTCATCCTTCTTGAGCTAAGACAAAAACGTGTGAGCTGGAGGCTAAAAAAATGTGATCTAACGCACACTAACTCAGTCTAGAGGGAACCCCTACTTTGTGGGGTACTGGTATTAAAGCTGTGAGCTACTGCATAAATTATTGTGCTCTGGGGCCATCCTTCCTGAGCTAAGACAAAAATGTGTGAGCTGGAGGCTAAAAATCTGTGAGCTAGCTGATGCTAACTCAGCTTAGAGGGAACACTGGTAGAGACTACAGCACACAGAAACTACATGTGTGTTCTTGTGCACAGCTCCTTACCTTACCACCTCCCCCCCAAAAAGAGATTTCCTATCTCTACTTCCGAACATAGCGTCTGAATACAGATTTTTAAAATCCACAAAGTACAGACAGAGGGATTTTTCTCCAGACCCAAAATTTGCAGAAAAATCCCAAACATCAAGAAAGTAGTACACGGAAATGCTCCCTCTAAGCTGTGGAGTCTTGTGAGCAAAAATTCAACCTTGTGAGCTACTGGCATGAAAGCTGCGAGCGACTGCATAAAATATTGTGCTCTGGAGTCATCCTTCCTGAGCTGAGCGAAGACAAAAATGTGAGAGTTGGAAGCTAAATATCTGTGAGCTAGCTCACGCTAACTCAGCTTAGAGGGAGCACTGGTCAACAGCAATCGATTTGGAAAGAGCTCTGTTGGAGAGGCCGTGGCTGGGTATAGTTGTGTAGTGCCTGGAAGTTTGAGATGATGGCCAAATGCAAAAAAACAACAACAAAAAGCCCTTCTCAGCACTGGGCACGAAAATAGAAACTTGTGAACATCTGCCTCTGACCTAGACCAGATAGGAAAAGCTCTCCAACAGACTGCATCCATTTAAAACCAAGGCCGAGCTCAATGGGCATCTTGGGGGGTTTTTTTGTTAATCTCGTCTCATTTTGCCTGCCTTTCAGAGTCATGTGAACAGAAATGAAAAAATGGGTTGGATCCACAGATTTGTTCTTTCTGCTTTCCACCGGCAGAAGGATCTTTTCCCAGTTATGCCAATAAAGGTTTTTGGAATTGGATCTTTTCCCAACACAAGAAGCTCAGGACAGCATGGAGCACCAGCTCCTTCCATGGGAAGAAAACATCTCCAGGCTCTTCTTATGTTCTTATGACAAGCCCTGCTGGATCAGACCATTGGTCCATCTAGTCCAGCATCCTGTCTCACACAGTGGCCAGCCAGTTCCTCTGGAGGGCCAACAACAGGGCATAGAGGCTGAAACATTCATTAGAACATCACAATAGCCTTGCTGCATCAGACCAATGGTCCATCTAGTCCAGCATCCTGGCTCACACAGTGGCCAGCCAGTTCCTCTGGAGGGCCAACAACAGGGCACAGAGGCTGAGGCCTTCATTAGAACATCATAATAGCCTTGCTGCATCGGACCAATGGTCCATCTAGTCCAGCATCCTGGCTCACACAGTGCCAGCCAGTTCCTCTGGAGGACCAACAACAGGGCACAGAGGCTGAGACCTTTGTTAGAACATCAGAAGAGCCCTGATGGATCAGACCAATGGCCCATCTAATCTAGCATCCTGTCTCACACAGTGGCTAGACAATTCCTCTGGAGGGCCAACCACAGGGCATAGAAGCTGAGACTTTCATTAGTACATAAGAATAGCCCTGCTGGATCAGACCAGTGGTTCATCTAGTCCAGCATCCTGTCCCACACTGTGGCCAAACACTTCCTCTGGTTGGCCAACAACAGGGTATAGAGGTTGATGCCTTCCCTGATGTTGCCTCCTGGCTCTGGGATTCAGAGGATTACTGCCTCTGAATGTGGAAGTTTCCCTCAGTCACCACGGTTAACACCAATGATAAATTTATCCTCCATGAACTTACTTAATCCCTTTTCCAAGCTTTTTAGTCCTGTGGCCATCACTACATCCATTGGCTGCAAACTCCACCTTTTAATCATTCTCTGTGTAATGCAGAATTTCCTTTTGCCCGTTCTGAACCCACTGCCCATCTGCTTCACTGGATGCCCTTGAGTTCTAATATTTTGGGGGAGAGAGAAAAAGTTCTTTTTGGCTGCTTACAGACCGGCACTTTGGGCTGACTCAGAGACGCCTCTGAAATCAACGAGAAAAATCCCTCCAAATGACATCTACCACCCATCCTCACCCCATCTCCACTCATAGTGAACTATTAGTGCCTGAGGAGTAACTGACCAGTTTGGCTGGCACGCTTATATGTATTATGGGGAAAAAAAGATAGACGGCTTTTTCTTTCACCATTATATAAGAAACAGCTTGCTAAATACATGGATGAAATATAAGAAATATGGAGATGAGAGAAAACTGTTATGGATAGTGCCAGCTGAAGTGATAAAAATAACGGCTGAAACGGGAATATTTGTGAGAGTATGAAGCTTTCAACGTGTCATAGTATTAAAGAGAACTGTTTTAAAATAACAGTGAAGAAAAGTGGTTGTCATAAAATCAACTAATAAAAATACATAGTGACAAAATAGAATTGAAAACTGCTGAAGAGCTGAATAATAAATATGATCGGTTTCAAATGCAACAAATAAAGAGCTTGGTGGAAAATGACATTAAAACTGAAGGAATAAGAAAAGAGCAAACAGAAATGGAAAAAGTTCTGCTTGGAGACAACGAAAAATTAATGTCAAAATTATATAAATTACTTTTAAAATGGTCTACAGAAGATGAAGTAGTGAAATCTCAAATGATTAAGTGGGCAATTAATGTAAATAAAGAAATACAGATGGAAACGGGAATATTTGTGAGAGTATGAAGCTTTCAACATGTCATAGTATTAAAGAGAACTGTTTTAAAATGATGTATAGGTGGTATATGACTCCTAAGAAATTGGAAAAGATGAATAATAAGATGCCAGACAGATGTTGGAAATGTAAAAAACATGAAGGTTCTTTCTACCATATGTGGTGGACTTGTGAAAGAGCAAAAAAGTATTGGCAGATGATTCAACAAGAAATTTCTAGGATCTTGGGATATGAATTTAAGAAAGTTGCAGAGACAATTTTGCTTTTTAATCCAATGAAACGTTGCCTTTCTTTTTTGTGGTGAATTTAGTCCATTTACATTCCAAGATAATAATTTGTAATCCATATGTTCTTCATAAAAGCTACGCAGTTTCTGTGTGCTTGTAATTGCAATCCTTTTTCCTTGCAGCTCAAAACTCAGACCTTCAGGTATTATCCATCTATACCTCATTTCATTGTCACGTAGTTTTTCTGTCAATTTTTTATATGCTTTTCTGTCATTTATCACTTGTCTTGGCAATTCTTTCATAATTCTTACTCTGTTGCCTCCCACTATCAATGTCTTCAAAATTTTTATTCAAGATTTTTCCCACCATTTCTTTTGTCATATATCTTATAACCACATCTCTTGGTAGATTATTTTTCTTGGCATATAGTGAGTTCACTCTATACATATAGTCGTACATGCTTCTAGTTCCTTCAGGATCTTCCTCCAAAAATTCTGCAATTATTCTTATTATATATCCTTTCAAATCAGTCTCTTCATCCTCAGGTACTCCTCTCAGACGTATCTGGGTTTTCATCAATTTGCAGTCATGAATTGCCACCTTTTCTTGCATTTTTAACAAGGCAGAATCATGCACTTTCACTCTCTCTTCTACCTCTTACACTTTCTTTGATGTTACCAAAGTCTCATTTCTGAGATCTTCTATATCTTTCCTTAGCTCTTCAATGTCTTTTCTAATTTCTTTTTTAGAAGCAGTTATCATGTCTCTCACCCCTTTCATCATCCTGGCTTCCATTGCTTCTAATTGCTCTTGCATTTTCTCCATTGAGGCAGTCCTTGCATGGGTTAACTTATGCTCTGACAATTAAAAAAACACCAAAAATTTTGACCTCTCCAAAATAAATGTAAACTATCAAGTTTAAGGCTTGCCCTTTTCAATAAGCCTAATTTCGCCATCCTCAGAGCCTCCTGGGCTCAGATATTAATTTTTAAAGTTTTTATTTCTTCCAAAACGGCGGTCGTGACTTTCTGCTTCCCTTTAAAAAAAATTTTTTCCTTCAAAAGGCTTCTAAAATAATTATCAGCGAAAATATCCAATAGTATTTACCTTATAATTGTCACCTCTGTCAGCTTCAACTATTTTTAGTGTCCTGAACATGTTAAAAACTTTGTTTAAATTTTGGCCTCTTAGCAATGGCCGCCGATGTTTTTCTATGATATTATAATCCTAGAGTAGGCTAGCTGCTTCAATGATTTCCCTTTTCCATCTGACACTTCCGGCTTTTCTTGTCACCAAATCCCGTTTTCACTGGTAAAAAGATCTCACGATGTTTGACGTATTTTCTGTGTTGACTGTGAGAGCTGCAAATCTGTGACGATGGGGCTTTTTCACCAAAACCGCAAGTAGACAAAACAATACATTCCTTTCCACTTTTTAGCACTGTCCTTTAAATTTACAAAGTTCAAATTTCGCCCCTTCTCCCCTTCTTCCAAGCTTTCTGAATCTCTATTTCGCACCTTCTGATTTTATTTTGTTTAACTTTAAATAGTCCCGGAATGAAGATAGTCATCAGTACCTTTTTCTGCAGTTATCCAGATCCAACACCGGTCTTGTATAGCTTTAGATGTTTAGCAGTCTCAAAGAAGGTTAGGATCCTGTCGAGCTTATGTCAAATAAATGACTCTGGAAACTTCTTCAGATGATGAATATACAACTCGTCTCCAGAGACCCCTCAAAGCCTCAAAGGAGCCCCCCCCCCAGGACTCCCTTTAGCCAAGGTAAATCTCCTCAGAGTTTCCTGTGCATATCTTGGACTGATCGCTGACTGAGAAAAGTAGGCAGTAGGCATTAAAGTGCCCTCCACAACCCCAAACAGAAGCCCCAGCCTGCTCCCCTTCTGAGAAGCAATTCAGCTCAGCAATTTCCAACCCCGGAAGTCCTCAGAAATCCAATATTCCTAAGCACACATTTCTTGAGATGGCAGCAGCCCAGCTTCTTTGACTTAGGAAAAACATTTCATTCCTTCAATGTCTACTCTTTCCAAAGCTCCTTAGCTCCAGGTATTTAAAGGGTTAGATCAGTGGCTTCATTCCCATTAACTAGCAGAAATGTTAATCAAGCAGAATAAATCTAGTATTCAGCTCATTCTTATTAGTAATTTATGTACCTTGGGAGATGTCGCGGAGAGGGAGAGAAAATACTTTTTTAAATATTTCATTAATACAAAAATAAGAAAGGATATTAACTTTTTAATGAAACTGCTTTTTAAAAAAAAAATGTGTCTAGAAGGGATTTTCATCTTGCTTATAGCTTCTCACTTTCCCCTTCATTAGATATCCCCCAAGTACAAAGCCTGTAAGTCTAAGAAATTAAGAGACCTGCTCACCGCAGCTGTACATGAAGAAGGGAAAAACAGTCTCCCAAAAAATGAATAATTTCAAATTTCTCATCCCTGGCTCTTTTGACCGAGAAAGACCTGTTTTATTTCGCTTCAGCCTTTTGCAAAGTGAACCAGTGATTACTTTCTATTTCCTTACACACTATTTTCACCATAAAACATGTACTATTTGTGCATCAAAATAAATCAGCCATATGCTGCACGCCTACTAGATGTCTATTATACACAAATTGGATGTAAAAAGCACAGAGGGCGCATCCACAGAGCAAGCAAATCTACAAAGGGAAAAAGAAAAGAAAAGTGGAGAACTGAGGGTGTTAGCAAAAAATGTACATGTATATAAAAAGTAAATAAAACAGGAAGTCTTTTCTATTTCCAAGAAAAAGAAATTTCCTTTGCAAGGAATGGACAAGGTCCAAGAGGAGACAAACCACCAGTCTGAACAGCAAAGGGACCCTGTTTCTGAATATCATGGCAGAGCCAAAAACCTGAGAGCAAATGCTTCCATCTGGAATAAAAAAGGTAAAGGTAGTCCCCTGTGCAAGCACCAGTGCTTTCCAACTCTGGGGTGACGTCTTTCACAGCAGACTTTTTACGGGGTGGTTTGCCATTGCCTTCCCCAGTCCTCTACACTTTCCCACCAGCAAGCTGGGTCCTCATTTTACCGACCCCGGAAGGATGGAAGGCTGAGTCAACTTGAGCCAGCAACCTGAAATCAGCTTCCACTGGGATCGAACTCAGGTTGTGAGCAGAGAGTTCAGACTGCAGTACTGCAGCTTTACCACTCTGTGCCACGGGGTTCTTTCCATCTGGAATAGGGGTGGCCAAATTTGTTAGCATAACAGCCACATAGAAAAAATGTCAGATGTTTGAGAGCCACAAGACATGAACATCCAATGTTTGAGAGCAGCCAGGAGGGAGGCGGGGAAGGAAGGAAGGAGGGAGGGAGGAGAAGTGGAAAGAAAGCAACTTTAACTTAAAAGGCATTCTCCAAGCTGCCAGCTGGCTTGGCTTGAAGACAAAGGCCTTCTCCAAGCTGGCCAATGGGATGGTGGGGGCTTCAAGAGCCACATAATATGTGTGAAAGAGCCACATGTGGTTCCTGAATCACATTTTGGCCACCCTTGGTCTGGAAGGTCTTGTTCACCAAGAGCAGGAGAGATCTGAACAGTGCAATGTTGGAAGGTCCAAATTCCTTGGGACACTCAGCTTAGCTATGATGCTCACTGCATGACTGTGGGCTAATCCTCCTCCTCATTGGCTGGAGTTGTGGTTAGGGTAAAAAAGGATAACTCATGCAGCTGTCTTATACCAAGTCAGGGCCCTGGTCTATGAAGGCCAGCATTGTCTACTTTGAATGACTCTCCAGGGTCTTTTCCACCACCTGGGACCAGATCCTTTCCAAGAAGATGCTGAGTATCAGGGGTGGAATTCTAGCAGGAGCTTCTTTGCATATTAAGCCACACCCTCTTGATGTAACCAATCCTCCAAGAGCTTATAAAAAGCCTTGTAAGCTGTTGGAGGATTGGCTGTATCAGGGGTGTGTGGCCTAATATGCAAAGGAGCTCCTGCTAGAATTCCACCCCTGCTGAGAATTGAACTTGGCTGGAACCTTTTTAATACGCAAAGCAGATGCCTTGCACTACAGCCCCTTCCCCACACTTGAGGCCACTGGAGGAATGTGAGGGATATCAAATTTCCTGCACGCTGGCTCTCCCTTATTTTGGAGAAGAAAACTCTATATTGCTTACCACCATGGCCTCACTCACCAAGAACAGAAGGGACCCCAATGGCCTTGCATTGGGGAAAGCCAAGGGTCATTTCATAGAAAAAGAGTTGCTGGAGCTCAATAGCACAATTCATTTGCATATGTCACACACCCCTGACATCATGGAAGGTGCACTGAACAACTCAGCATCAACCTTAAAATGCTTCTTTTTTATGTTTTAAAGTTTTATTGATTTTCCAAAATAGAAAAGGGGAAAGGGAAATGGGAAATGGCGATTAAAGTTATCATTAACGATATTTTGTAATCCAGTCTGCATGTTGAGAAATCTTTCAGATAAAATGCCGCTGCTATATTGTTATTCATTTTACACCATATCTTTGTCAAGTCTCTGTAAAACCTTGGTCAAGTCTGTACTGTACTTTGGTTCAAGCAAGGAGCCTTCTGGGTAAAGCCTTTCTGTATTTCAATGCTGCTAGCTAAACCTTTCCTTAACCCCCTCCTTTTCCTTTGTTATGTAGCCTTGCTTTGAAATGGGAATATGGGAAGCTATAATCTGTGCCTTCTCAGGCTGGGCATCGGGGGAGGTTGGAGCCAAGAGACGCTCAAGGCCAAAGTCGGCCTGAGAAAGAAATTGTAACATCAATGTGTGAATGTGCCCTGCATAGAGCCCCTCCCCTAAGAATCCCTTTGAAGTGTACCTTATATGATGGCATTGTACTGTATGATCTTTAGTCTTTCAATTTGAATCTATCCAAGTACATCCTTATCAATAAACTAGCAACTTTGTTTCAACAACGACTCATTATTGAATTTGGAGACTTGACAATCTTTCTGATCAATATATAAAAAAAGACATTATTAAGATCGTAAATCATTACATAGATTATCTATCTAACCATATTGCATTACCTTTCCACATTTTAATGTACATCATAGTAGATAAAACAAACAAACAAAAACAAAGAATAAGAGTTCACACCAGTATGATTTAAGTGTCTAACCACATGTATAGCTTCTCCCAGTATTCTTTGCTTCTTCCTTGGATTTACCAGCCAACAACTGGGATAGATAGTCTGTCTCTACCGTTTCCAAGATTTTCCCCATCAAGTCTATTCTCTTGGGGATTTCCTGAAGTTTCCATTTCTGTGCCAAAAGGATTCTAGCTGCTGTATTAATATGCGCTATTAAATGTCTCATCTCTTTTGTATAACTACTGGGAAATAAGTTCAAAAAAATAGTTCTGGCTTGAATGAAATCTGTGTCTTCAAAATTTTCTGTAGAAGTTTGTGAACTATCTTCCAATATTTTCCCACCACATCACAGGTCCACCACATATGGTAAAACGACCCCACATGCGTCAAACATTTCCAACATTTATTGGACATAGAATACATTTCAGACAATTTCTGGGGAGCCACATACCACCTATAAAACATTTTATACAGATTCTCTTTGAAAGCCACTGATTTAGTTTAATATTAGATTTCCATAGTGTCTCCCATTCGTCTAACATAATATTGTGTCCCACATTCTTGGCCCATTGAACCATGCAATTCTTTACAATCTCATCTTGCATTTTCATCTGCAATAGATATGAATACAGTTTTGAGATCAATTTCTTTTAAGGACCCAAAATTTTTTTATCGAATGGGTATTGTTCCATATTAACACCCATTGTCTTGTCTTTGGCATATCTAGATTCTATTTGTAATCTCGTCCACCAACCTATTCTAATATTAGTATCCTCTAGCTCTTCCTTTGTTTTCAGATGATTATCCTTCTTCAGCAATTCCTTATACCTATAAGTCTGGTTTGGTTGTAAAAGATTTGGTGGAGTAAATGCCTCCACTGGGAATACCAATTTTGGAATTTTCTGATAAATTCTTGGTTTTATCCAAGTCCAAGTATGATACAAAGATTTCCGGAACCAATGATTCTTGAAAGAAGAATGTCCTTCTAGTTTCTGGTACCAGAGAAACGCATGCCACCCCAGTGTGAGGTCATGTCCTTCTAGTAATAACTGTCTCCTGTCATTCAACAAAGCCCAATCTCTCACCCATGACAACGCTGAGGCTCTATAATATAATTGCCAGTCCGGGAGACCTAGACCAGCTCTTAATTTGGAATCTTGTAGTGTTTTCAGTTTGATTCTTGGGTTTTTTCTTTCTCCAAATAAATGCAGATACCAATTTGTTCAGTTCTTGAAAGAATGCATTGGTTAACAGCACCTGTATCACTTGGAATAGAAATAGTAGTCTTGGTAGGATATTCATTTTTATCGTGGCTATTCTTCCCATTATATATTTAAGTCTTGCCATTTTTCCAGATCTTTTTTAATTTCTTCAAGGTTTGTCATAATTGTCTGTCTTTAGATTGCTGCATTTGTTTGAGATATGTATGCCCAAGTATTTCACTTTTTTCTCATAAGAGAAACCTGATTTTTCTGCAAAAGATTGATTAGTTCTGTTGTCATATTTTTAGTCAAAAATTTAGTCTTAGCATAATTTATCTTTAAGCCAGTCCAGTTGCCAAATTGATTAATTTTGCTTGTCAGAAAGTCAATTGAATCTAGTGGTTGCTCTAGTATAAAGACCAGGTCGTCTGCAAATGCCCTCAGTTTATACTGTTCACCCTTGATCGACACATCTTTAATATTCGGCTCTTCTCTTATTTGGTTATTTAATATTTCCAAACTTAAAGTAAAAAGTAGTGGTGAAAATGGGCATCCTTGCCTTGTACCTTTCTGCATAGGGATTGATTTTGATAATTCACCATTCACCCTCACCATAGCTGTTTGAGAGGAATATATTGACTGTATTGTCCTTAAAAAGTTCTCACCACAGTCCATTTCCTTCAAGTGTTGTATTGTAAATTGCCACTGGACACAGTCAAAATGCCTTCTCTGAATCCAAGCATATTAATGTCAGTTGTCAGTTGTTTCTCTGGAAGATTCTCATAGTATTTAATTATATTACAGATTGTTCTCACATTGTCTTTGAGATATCTTCTAGGTAGAAATCTTGATGTATGATGACTGACAAAACTTTTTTTTAAACGTTGTGCCAATATTGAGGCAAAAATTTTGTAATCCACATTCAGAAGAGAGATTTGTCTGAAATTTTTTATATCTTTTAAGTCAGTACCCTCTTTTGGGATCAGATATTATTGCTTGTTGCCAGAAGTTTGGAATTTCTGCTTCTTTTTTAATCATTTCCATTAGGTGTTTAAATGGAATTGATAAACAATCTTCAGAGCTTTATAGTATTCAGAGGGAGGCCATCTGGTCCTGGGGATTTAGCATTCTTTTAGGCCACTATTGCCTCACCCAATTCTCTCATCGTTATTGGTTCGTTCAAAATTTTCGTTGATCTTCTGTAAGTTTATTCAAGTTATTCTTTTAAAGATATTCTTCTAAATCTTCATCTCTAATTTGCTTGGTTTCATATAGCTTTTTATAAAATTGTTCCACAATTTGACCTATCTCCTGCCTTTGAAACTTTTCTTTGTTGTTTTCATCTCTCAGCACTGTTATTCTTTTAGAACTTTCCTTTCTCAGTTTATATGCCAGCCATCTTCCCGGTTTGTTGGCTGATTCAAAGTAATTTTGCCTAGCAAATCTTAACTTTTTCTCCACTTCATCTACCAGCAATAGATTAAGTTGGTGTTGTATTTTTTTAATCCTTTCTTGAAACACTTGCTTAATAGGTTGAGCCTTTAAATTCTTCTCAGCTTTTTCTACTTGGGTCATAGGTTTTTGAAAATGTTCGGCTTTCTCTTTTCTTTTCTTGGCATTATATCTAATTGCAAGCCCTCTGAAATATGCTTTAGCTGTTTTCCAAACCACTTGAATCTTCACATCTTGGGTTATATTCTGTTTAAAAAATATTTCCATCTCTGTTTTAGTCTCTTGAAGGAAGTTTTTATCTTTTAAGATTTGTGCATTTAACCTCCAGGAACTTTTCACTCGGGGTCCCCATAAATTTTATAGTTATTGGGTTGTGATCTGATATCACTTTTGATTGGATTTCAGCTTCAAGTAGATCTTTAATCAAATCTGTGGACATCCAGCACTTATCAATTCTTGACCAGGATTGATGACTAGCAGAATAGTATGTGAAGTCTCTCGATTTTGGATATCTTGTTCGCCATGCATCCCGATCCACAACTTTGAGCCGCCTGCCTGCTCAGACCCTCCCAGGGTGCCAGACTTGAGCCCCCCAAGCCTGGGGGACTCCTCCATCGTCCGATTAGGGAGCAATCCTCGGGAGCTAGCGGGGATCGCTCGCTATCTTGGGTCGCCGAAACCGGAAGTCTTAAAGTGCTTCTTGAATTAGAATTGTCATAATAAAACCTGACTCCCATCATATTTTTAAAATGACTTTCTCCTATGTGGCCACAGTGGCACGAGGAAGATTTCCATCTCTCATATGTTTTGGTTGTTTTCCCATTTTTGTGGGGGGAAATATTAGAGAGTTTGTCAAATGTTAGAGTTCAGCAAAATTCTCACAAGGGGTTTAAGTGACGGAGCCCAGAAGCAAGTATTTTTTTGTTGGGAGGGAGGGGGTAAGAAAGAAAGAGCACAATGAAATTTAGAGCTTCTGGAGTTCCACTCCTGTGAGCTCCTGCCCAAAATGAGGCCTGGCGAGAGCAGATGCAAAACTCTGATTAACCATGAGAATCATTCCATCATTTTGAGTGAATCATCAGCATCTGATCCTAGCCCACAGGGCTTTTCTGAGGGTAAAACCAGGGCTTTTTTTGTGGGAAAAGCCCAGCAGGAACTCATTTGCATATTAGGCCACACCCCCTGACATCAACAGTGTTTCACATAGGGCTTCTTTTGTGGGAAAAGGCCAGCAGGAACTCTTTTGCATATTAGGCCACACCCCCTGACGTCAGCAGTGCTTCACACAGGGCTTCTTTTGTGGGAAAAGGCCAGCAGGAACTCTTTTGCATATTAGGCCACACCCCCTGACATCAACAGTGTTTCACACAGGGCTTCTTTTGTGGGAAAAGCCCAGCAGGAACACATTTGCATATTAGGCCACATCCCCTGACATCAACAGTGTTTCACACAGGGCTTCTTTGTGGGAAAAGCCCAGCAGGAACTCTTTTGCATATTAGGCCACACCCCCTGACATCAACAGTGTTTCACACAGGGCTTCTTTTGTGGGAAAAGCCCAGCAGGAACTCATTTGCATATTAGGCCACACACCCCGACATCGACAGTGTTTCACACAGGGCTTCTTTTGTGGGAAAAGCCCAGCAGGAATGCATTTGCATATTAGGCCACATCCCCTGACACCAAGACAACCGGAACTGTGTTCCTGTGCATTCCTGCTCAAAAAAAAGTCCTGGGTAAAACCCTATGCTTGATGCCCCAATCACTTTTGAAGAATGGTGAGGCAAAATTCTGATAAACTAACAAATCCGAAAGAAGAAGAGCCTTGTTTGCCAACAGACTAATCACACCAAAAAAAAAAAGTAGAAGAAGCATTTTGCAGCGCACTGCCATTATTAGTTTTGCCTTACATGACGGTTGTCTTTCCAGCTCCATTCGGACCCAGTAGAGCAGTGATGTGTCCTTTATAGAAAGCCAGACTGAGATCTTTCACAGCAGTCTTGTTGCTTTCGGTGTACTCCTTGGTCAGTGACTTCAGTAGAACTCCTATTGGGTTTTCTTCCTCACCACCTTTTTCCAGCTCTTGGGGAAGGGACCCTGGGAACAGCAAAAATAGAAAAGAGCTGGACAAACAAGATGTTATCTACGTGGACTCAAGGGAAGACTTTGGCTGTTCCTACCCGGCTCATTGGATCCATACGGACTGAGCTTGGAGACTTGGGAGCAATGGGCTGCAGGATCCAAATCCCTACAGCCCCGGACCAATCACAAGGCCCCACTGGTTCGAATGACCCAATAACGTGCTTGCGCGGGAAGCCAGAGATGTATATAAGTTTGGCCCCATTGGCCCAGTCTTGTAGTGGAGCCATTCACTATGCTCCTCTTAATAGTGATCCTGAGACTCATCAGTGCCTAGAACCCACAATACAATACAAAAAGAGATGGTACCTTATCATGCTGGACATAAAGACCAATGTGAAGGGCTATAAAGACCATGGCTGAGCGGGTGAAGTATCAGCAGCAGCAGCTGGAGCTGGGAGAGCTGAGCAGGGCTCAGGGCACTGCAGCAACAAAAGCAGCAGGCAGGAGGGAGGGAAGTGGAGGAGCAGGAGGTCAAAGAAGCCACATGGGATGTGCCGGGGAGAGGGGGGGATGGATGGGGCCACTGGCCACAAAGTCCTGGAGTGGGGGAGAGGGAGGTGGAAGGTGCAGTCCCTTCTTCACGCCAAAGTTTTAGGGTTGGGTGCCTCGACATGGCCACATTCAGAGCCTCCAGCTTTTGTTCCCTTCCCCAGAAAGCTTCTGAGAAGCTGCAAGCCCTGCAGTGGATGGGAAAGGGCGCCCCCTGACTTTTTAAAAAGCCCCCCAACTTTTAAAATCCTGCCTGCGGCCCTGCAACAG
This sequence comes from Heteronotia binoei, assembly GCF_032191835.1. Taxonomy (NCBI): domain Eukaryota; kingdom Metazoa; phylum Chordata; class Lepidosauria; order Squamata; family Gekkonidae; genus Heteronotia; species Heteronotia binoei. The sequence goes on along the minus strand of NC_083232.1, from coordinate 92,130,917 downwards.
AGCTACACACATTTGAGTCCACCGGAGTGAAGGGGCTCGAAGGAGTGTAACTCCGTTTAGGGCTTCCCTGTTAATAACCTTCCAGAAATCATCTTTGTCTTCCTTCTGCATAATGCAGAGCCGGTATATAAAGCAAGGGCCTTCTGCTCTCGCTGTCACTTCCGCAGTAAAGAACTTTATTGCCTTCTGCCAGAAGAGTTTATTAGTTTTATTTATAATATTGATAAATGACACCGTCTATCTGAAGACACGCCGGGCGATACAGAAACTTGGGAGTCGACATATCCCAAGCGATAAAGCAACGCTGGAGGAAAGGGGGGCTATAGAAGAGGAACCAATTGTTTCAGGAAATGGTATTCTTCTGCATCAGAGTCCGACTCGACCAGCGGAGTTGTCATTTAACATGCAGATTTTTTTTACATGCAGGGACAGATCTCGGGAGGCTTTTGAATGCCGCCGTGTGCGAGTGAAGCAATAACAACATAAAAGGCTCCAGATAGATGGTTGTCACCCCTGACCTCCCGTATAAATGAGGGAGCCATTTCAAGGAAAATTGAGTTTAAACTTATTACACAGAAATCATATCACATGAGAGCGGAGGTGAGCAGCATGTGTTTCTTTGTCCGCAGATGTTTTAATGAAAATATATATATAGGGAGACTGGCTTATGCTTTGGGGGGGAGAATCTAATTCTAAGCAGAGGAACATACAGGGAACAGGTAAGAAACCTAATACAGAAACAAGAAAATGAGAAAATTGGTTGTTGGAAATGGAGCATCGGGAGAGCAACTCCTCCAACAGAGAGTTATTAAAATGTGAGTCCGAGAAAGAGAATCAAAGAGGACAAACGTTCTTACAATAAGAAAGAGAAGGCATTTTACAGCATAGCAAATGTTATGAAGCCACACCAAACTGTTCTGGATTGCTCAGATCACGCCGGATTCTGGTATAGGCGTGTGCTTAAGAATCCCTGCTGCCGTACACCAATCACAGGCCCCGTGCTGGCTTGAATGATCCAATAGCGTGCTTGCGCAGGAACCCGGAGTTGCATGTAGTTGGCCCCATTGGCCCAGTCTTGAAGTGCAGCCTACCAAAATGCTGTATCTAATAAAGAGCTGATGTTTTACTACCACCTCGCCTCTTCCAGGCGTTGAACCCACTATATTATAGTTTTCTTGGGAGACTTTTTATGGGGTGATTTGCCACTGCCTTCCCCAGTCATCTACACTTTACCCCCAAGCAAGCTGGGTAGTAATTTTACCGACCTCGGAAGGATGGAAGGCTGAGTCAACCTTGAGTCAGTTACCTGTACTTAGTCAGACATAATTATATATATTGCATTGAAAAGATCAACAGTGGTGTTTAAGGTAACGCAACCGTATGATTCTTAAAAATAATATCAAGCTATGAATGCAGAGGAAGAGGCCGTCAAAAATGAGTACATCGTACAGCAAAAGAAAGGAATACTAAAGAATGTTGCACATACCTATTCGCCGGAAGCTTTCATTCACAAAAAACAGAGCAGGATTAAGGGAAGGTTGCTTCTTAGTTCTGACACCGCACATGTTCTTCCAATAAGTTAGAGTAAAGGGAAAATACCACGGCTTTCTCAACCCGAACCTTCCTAAAAGTCAGATACAAGAATGGAATCAAATATGAGGGGGTCTGGAGACCAAGTCCTGTGAAGAAAGGTTGAAAGAGCTGGGCATGTTTAGTCTGGCGAGGAGGCGGCTGATATGATCACCATCTTTAAGTACATGAAGCGCTGTCCTATAGAAGATGGTGTGGAATCGTTTTCTGTGGCCCCAGAAAGTAGAACCAGAACCAACAGGTTGAAATTAAATCAATAGAGTTTCCGACTCAACATCACGAAGAACTTCCTGACCATTAGGGTTTGTAGAATCTTTCGGAATCAAGTGCCATGTTCTACTGGAGAAAGTTTTCCTTCCAGACGTTTCGTTCTCAGCTGCGGAGAACATCCTCAGTGGCGTTGCAGCCGGAGCAGGCGTTCAGACCTTCTTGGCTGCTGTGCAAAACTTTCTCCAGTAGAACACGGCACTTGATCCCGAAAGATTCTACAAACCCTAATTATGTTAGCAGCCGTGGAAACCTGAAATCTTTGATAACTTCCTGACCGTTAGAGCGATTCCTCAGTGGAACAGGCTTCCTCGGGAGGTGGTGAGCTCTCCTTCCTTGGAGGTTTTGAAACAGAGGCTAGATGGCCATCTGACCGCAATGAGGATCCTGTCAATTTAGGGGGAGTTGTTTGTAAGTTTAGAGCGGTTCCTCAGTGAAACAGGCTTCCTCGGGAGGTGGTGGGCTCTCCTTCCTTGGAGGTTTTTAAACAGGGGCTAGATGGCCATCTGACAGCAATGAGGATCCTGTGAATTTAGGGGGAGGTGTTTGTGAGTTTCCTGCATTGTGCAGGGGGTTGGACAAGATGACCCTGGAGGTCCCTTCCAACTCTATGATTCTATGATTCTTTGCTTATGTTTCCAGATAAATATAAGGGGCATATATTATCTTTGCCCTGACCTGAATGGTCTAAGCTAGCCTGATCTCATCAGATCTCAGAAGCTAAGAAGGGTCAGCCAGAATTAGCATTGGGATGGAAGACCACCAAGGAAGTCCAGGGTTGCCATGAAATCCCAGGGAATGACAAACTGCCTCTGTTCATCTCTTACTTTGAAAACCCCATAAGGGGTCTCCTTGGCACCTTGGCACCGTCCACCACCATATTCAGGGCTTTGTTTGAAGCAGGAACTCCTTTGCATATTAGGCCACACACCCCTGATATAGTCAATCCTTCAAGAGCTTACAGGGCTCTTAGTGCAGGGCTCTTAGTCTTAGCACTGTAAGCTCCAGGAGGATTGGCTACATCACGGGGTGTGGCCTAATATGCAAAGGAGTTCCTGCTACAAAAAAACCCCTGACCATATTATTCATAATAATATATAGCAGGAGTGGCCAACGGTAGCTCTCCAGATGTTTTTTGCCTAAAACTCCCATCAGCCCCAGCCAGCTTGGCCAATGGCTAGGGCTGATGGAAGTTGTAGGCAAAAAACATCTGGAGAGCTATCGTTGGCCACCCCTGATATATAGCTCTTACCCCTCCTGTCCTCCATCAGAATTCATTTGAGAGGGGGCTCTCCCATAACAAAGTAGCAAGAGATTGTGAAGGCAGGAAAATAAGACATAGACCAGGAGTGTCAAACTCATGTGTTATGAGGGCCGGATCTGACATAAATGAGACCTTGTTGGGCCGGGCCACGTGCATCATAAAATGTAATGCCAGGTAATGGAGATAAAATGTAATGCCAGTTCCTCCCCAAGAGATGAGCCTCAGCCAATAGGGAAAATAGAAGCTGTGCTCCGTAGCTTCCGTTCAATTGAGAAATCCTGGCAAAGCAAACTGTGACACAGAAAGAAGCAAGAGAGAGATAGAAGGAAGAAGACTTGCTCATGGGCCTGATAGAAGCTCTCCGGGGGCCTAATCCGGCCCCCAGGCCACATGTTTGACACCCCTGAAACAAACTATCAAACATCTCACTAATTTGTCTCCAACACATGCCCCAACATAATTCTAATTGTGGATAAAAAAAAATCACACTCGAATGTGGATGTACGAATGCACACGGGAATACGTGTTCTTTTCTGAGCAATACACTACAACAGTGTTTCCCATTTGCAGGGTCACAACCCAGTACTGGGCCACGGAAGCCTCAATACTGGGTCACAAGAAAAGTCAAAGCTAGCCCCACCCTCAGCAAAGCATGAGCTCTGCTTTCCTTCCTTCCTTTTCCTTCTCTCTATTGTGCAGAGAAAAGCTGGGCTTGAAGACTGACACAGGCTGCAAAGCCTGAGCCCCATTTTGCTTCCTTCCATCCCCCAATGTCCCTGTGTTGCGCAGAGAGGAGCTGGGCTGCCTCTCTTTCCTTCTTCCTCCCTCCCAGTGTTTGAAAAAAAAGCCAGATTCCATTAGCACTTCAGATCCATGAAGTGTTCTTCAAGGTATGAGTTTTCATGTGCCTTGCAGTATGCTCTTTTGGGGAGATTTCCTCAGGAGGCCTGGGCAGCAAAGAAAGGGGGGATGTTTTTTTCAGCCGGGAGGGGTGGGGAGTGGGCATTTCAGTAGCTGTTTTTTTGTTGTTGTTGTTTTTTTTACCAAACAACCACTTGGCAGAATTGTTGCTGGCTGGGGTCATCTGATGGTAAGTAAGGCTTTTTTCCCCTTTGTCCCTCCTTCTTTCTTTTTCGATCTGCAAGGGATGCTCTGTCAGTATTCTTGGTGCTGGGGGTGGGGGGAAGCAACAGCAGGAGGGCTTCTAGTGCCCTGGCCCCACTGGTGGACATTCTGCTGCTTTTGGGGCACTATATGAGAGAAATTTGGACTGGATGGTCCACTGGCCTGATCCAACATGGCTTCTCTTATGTTCTTTCTTTCCATGTCTTTCCTTTCCTTTCCTTTCCTTCCATTTCATTCTTTCCCTTTCTTTCTTTCTTTCCTTCCTTCCATTTTTACTGGATGACACTTTTCTGTTCATCATACTGTTTTTGAAGACATAGGAGCTTTGCCAATGAAAAGTTGGCATCCCCAGTTGTAGCCAGCAGACTTTTCTATGAAATTTCTGTGTGAGTGAGTGAGAGTGAGAGCTGTGGGGGCAGAAAGAGATTGTTGGAGATTACTGCTGTATATCTCAACAGCACTGGAAGTGATGGTACTATGAACTTGGCACCATTTTACTGGTCCTGCTTTTATCAGCTTTCTGACACCAAAATTAAGTTCCTCCTATAGATATCAAAAAGGATGAAAGAAGTTCACTGGCTAAATATCTGCACAACCAGTTGCTTTTAAAGGCATAGGAAACATAGCCATTAAAAAGCTGCAAGCCCCTCATAAATATCCTTTTTTGGGATAACTGCAGAAAAGCTTGTATGAACTTCATATAACTTGAAATTAATTCACTAATTGAAGCACAATTTTCTGTTACCTTTCACAGCAATTTCCCAAGGAAATGTATGAAAAATAGCTGTCTAAAGATTTTCTTGAAACCAAGCAAGCTTGGTTGTAGCTTGAGGCAGGGTTCCAGTAGTAGTAGAAGAAGAATTGCAGATTTATACTCCACCCTTCTCTCTGAATCAGAGTCTCAGAGCGGTTTGCAATCTTCTATATCTTCTCCCCCCCCCCCACAACAGACACCCTGTGATGTAGGAGGGGGCTGAGAAGGCTCTCACAACAGCTGCCCTTTCAAGGACAACTCCTATGAGTGCTATGGCTGACCCAAGGCTATTCCAGCAGGTGCAAGTGGAGAGTGGGGAATTAAACCCAGTTCTCCCAGACAAGAGGAACAACATATGAACATATGAAGCTGCCTTATACTGAATCAGACCCTTGGTCCATCAAAGTCAGTATTGTCTTCTCAGACTGGCAGCGGCTCTCCAGGGTCTCAAGCTGAGGTTTTTCACACCTATTTGCCTGGACTCTTTTTTGGAGATGCCAGGGATTGAACCTGGGACCTTCTGCTTCCCAAGCAGATGCTCTACCACTGAGCCACCGTCCCTCCCCCAGGAAGGGGTGTATAGGTGGTGCAGGCAATTGAACATGGGCATTAGGAGTGCTTGCAAGCTTGAGAAGAACACACAAACAGATAGGTGCATGCAGGTGTGGGGGTGGAAAGAGAGGACCCTGGGAATGTATAAAAAGTTGCAGACCACCCACTTTCCACCCCCATTTTGACTCAGCATGAGTTTCAGAGATATTTTTCTGAAAATGAAGTCACTTCAGAAGAAGAGGCAGGTTTGGGGGAGTGCCCTGGAAATGACATCACAGGAAGAGGTGGAGTTTTGGTTTAGTGTGCCCTGGAAGTGACACCACAGGAAATGACACAATTCCCTGTCTCCCAGCTTCACCCCCAAAGTCTCCTAGCTCCACCCCTGAATTTTAGTGGGCCTCAAAGGAGAAGTGTAAAAATATCCGGGCCATATGGGGGGGGGGGGAGTTTGGGAAACCCTGCAGTAGAGGAAGATGCAAGAAGCCATACAACATCATCTGTAAGTTATGTCACACGTCAAAATTAGGGAGAGAGGGAAGCAGAGTTGTGACAATGGGTTGATTGGCCATTGGTTGAAATGTGGTAGAGAGAGAAAAGAACTGGTGAAATGGCCCTTGCTAATAGAACATACTTGCTGGATCAAAAGAATGTGTGAAAGCCTACTTATGTCAGTAGAAAAGTCTAAGAAGCCATACTGCAGAACAGAAGAACAAATCTTTTATGGAGTCAGTTTGGCGTAATGGTTAAGTGCATGGACTCTTATCTGGGAGAACCAGGTTTGATTCCTCACTCCTCCACTTGCAGCTGCTGGAATGGGTCAGCAATAGCTCTCATAGGAGTTGTCCTTGTGAGATAACTCTCATAGGAGTTGTCTCATAGGAGTTGTCCTTGTGAGAGCTCTCTCAACCCCACCCACCTCACAGGGTGCCTGTTGTGGGCGGGGGGGGGGGGGAGGGAGGTAAAAGGAGATTGTGACCGCTCTGAGATTGAGATTCAGAGTATAGGGCAGGATATAAATCCAATATCATCATCATCTTCAATCTACAGTGATAGATTTCTCGTACACCATTTGGGTTCAGAGACAGATGCTCTGTTCATGTTATATATGCCACTGACCTCCCTTATATTAATGCTATGGCACACTGCAGCCCTTCAATTTAACACATTTATGCTTTTTGGGACCTAATTCTTTCCCAGGTAGAACAGATCACAGGGGATCCATCTAGACTAGATAATATACCTGAAATAGTTCTTTTAGAATATTGGCCTGCCCTTCAGCTAGATAAAATAGATTCTGAAAGGCTGGCGATGCTGTTAGCAGCTGCTAAACGTTTACTTGCAGCAAAGTGGAAGGACTCTTCGACACCTACAATTGAACAACAGACCAATAAATTATGGGATCTTTATATAATGGGAAGAATCAGTAATACATCAATTCCCATTGAGTTTGGTGGACAAAAGAAATTTACTACACTGTGGTCTCCTATTGTTGAATATTTGTCTGCTGCCAAAATATGCCCCTCTAATCCTTATTTGCATCAAATGTGTTATCTGTAATAGACCTCGGTATACAAAATGTTTTACATCTTTGGACGACTGTAAGTTTTGAGTATGCAGATGGTTTGTTATATTTATTTATTTTATTGGATTTATATCCCACCCTCCCCGCCGAAGCAGGCTCACAACGATAAAAAATATTTACAGATATTAAACATTAATGAAAACCTTAAGCAATATAACAATTAAAACTGAATAATGATTTGTACTGTAAAAAATAATTGGTATTTAAAAAAAAAAAAATTCAACCCATTTTCATATGGCCCAACTTTCAAATGCAAGTAGTTGCAGAATATCATAATGGAGCCAATGGGCAGACGAATAATGCAATCCTAAAGTTATGCTCTTCTAAGTCCACTGAAATCAATGGGCTTAAAACAGTACAGCACTGCTTAGGATGATGTTGCTAATGCTTTTGGTACTTCACATACAACATATCAAGAACTGAAGTAATGTTCTCGCCCCAACCTTAAATCAGTTACAGAAAAATGGAAGGAACACCCAGGTACTTAGCCAGATACTAAGAAAAAGGAGGGATAAGAGAACGGGTGACTCTCTAGTCTTACCAGGAATAATATTGCTGAAATACCATCCAATTATAAAATAGATGACGGAGTCAAGGAGAATCATCCAACAAGCCCATCCAAAAGTCATGGGTCCTCCTTTGGCCAAGGGCTGATAAATATTGTTCCATTGAATTCCTAAGAACAAGAAAAGGTAAGAGGAATGAACGTTTTGTTAACAGCACCTTTCCCATCACTTTAGGTCCTCGCTACTGATTGGCTGTTTCACATTGAGGGGCCAGACACACTCAGATCCATCATAGTCGTTCAATATACAAGAAGGTAACCAACCCAAGGTCATAGCAGAGTGGGGCACTTGGACCTGGATCTCCCAGTTCCCACTCTGACGTTCTAGCCATTACAACTCAGTGGTTCTTGGTTGGAAGGGAGAAGTGAAACCATAATGATACATTTGAAGCCAGACCTCTTCAATACTTCAGGTTTCCAGCCAAGTCCTGGCAAGCAGTAGGAGTGTGGTAGGAGTAGTAGTATTTTATTATAACAGTCATAGACCAGGTAAAACAACATAAGGGTATATATATACAACTAAAGGTAAGAATACAAGTCTGTCAGAAGGTATACACTTAAAATATACATCCAAGTTATAATCAATACAGTTCTATATTATTATAATAGTAAAAAAAAAATCTTGTATAGCAGCAGGAGTATTTGACTCATGACATGACTTCCGGTTGAGTGCCATAAAGATCGGGGGAATTCCTAGTGTCCCATGACATCCCCTCAGAAATGACATTGCAGCAATGTTTCTTTCTGCTCCCCATTTTTGCTCCCACTGGAGTGAAGAGGTCCGGCAGGGTTTGGAGCCCAAGAACCAGAGATTGCCCGCCATTCCTAGGCAAAAGGCATCTCTCTGAATACTAAAAATAAACTATAATGTTCCCCCCAAAACATAGAGATTAGGAACATTCCTAGAGCATAGCAGCACACTCTCCTCCCCTATGCCCTGACCCCCCCCCCCCGCCTCAAATTCTCCTAGGATTGCCCAGATGCAGGCCTGACATCCCAACCCCAACCCCAAACAGATTCAATCAGGGCTTTTGGGGTAGAAAAAGCCCAGCAGGAACTCATTTGCATATTAGGCCACACCCTCAACGCCACCATTGTTTCACACAGGGCTTTTTAATAGAACAAGCCCAGTGGGAACTTATTTGCATATTAGGCCACACCCCCAACATCGCCATTGTTTCACACAGGGCTTTTTAAAAATAGAACAAGCCCAGTGGGAACTTATTTGCATATTAGGCCACACCCCTTGACGCCAAGCCAGCCAGAATTGCATTCCAGTGCGTACCTGCTCCAAAAAAGCCCTGGATTCAACTAAGATTACTTTTGTAACAAACAATCATACCTAGTTCATGTCCTTCAAGTAAAGTAAGGAGAAACACTCCTTGCCCAAAGGCAGTTGTCGAAAGAAAGCACTGCAAAAGAAATGGGGAAATCGTCGGAACTAATGCAATGCGGTAAAATGCAACGAACCCCAAATGAATGGCCGCACCTTCCAACAGGGGGAGAAATACAAATCAGACAAATAACAGATTTCCCAGTTGCTCCAGTCCAGCCCTGCCTACCGTGTGGAACCTGTGCTTTTTGACAGAAATATTCTTGCCAGAATGAAACATCGCGGGGGGTAGCCAATCGATTCCTGAAAGAGTTGCAACCTTAAAGAGAGAAATATAAATCCATCGCATTTTACGGCTGTATAATGCATAACATCGGAGAAGTGTATAGAGTAATTTATTTTCTCACATGGGGCTGGCCTAAGGGACACCTGAACTCCAAGCTGGGCGAAGTATGCCGGTGCTAAGCGACTTCTCATTATTTCACAAGGAAATCAAAACAAGGCCACCGCGGGATCGAGAGGTAGCAAAATGCCGAAGAATACAATGTTCAGCTGTAGAATTCAGCAGGGAGGATATAATTTAAGCACAGAGATGGGAGAGGAGAGCCAGGCAGTCGGCACAGAGAGAACCAAACCATTTTTAAGAAAGTTTTTTTTTTTTTTTTAAAGGAGAACCCTGTACAAATATAAGACATACGCCAAGTGGGACACATACCTTTGCAAGCACGACGGCTATGGATTTTTTTTTTTAAAAGTACATTGACATCCATAACACGGTCTTCAAAAAATGAATCCCATAGCCAGTTCTAGTTCTCAAAACCTACTACGAATCCCTGGACCAAGAGAGGCCAGATTGAAGGCAACTAGGGAGCAGGCCTTCTCCACAATGGCCCCCAAATGATGGAACCTACTACCAGAGGAGGTGCGAGCCCTGCGAGCCCTAAATCAATTTCGCAGGGCTTGCAAAACCACCCTCTGTCAACTCGCATTTAAGATGGCACCCGGAGATGACACCTAGCCATCCTATACACATTCTGAACTGTGGCGCTTTAATTTATATTTGATAAATTTTAATTGTTAATTAACTTAATCTGAATTGTATCTAACTATTTTAATTGTTTTTAATGTATTGATGGATTTTAGTGTAATCATGGTGTAAACCATGTCATGTGAGCCGCCCTGAGCCCGCTTCGGCGGGGGAGGGCGGGATATAAGAATAAATTTATTATTATTATTATTATTATTATTATTATTATTATTATTATTATTATTATTATTATTATTATTATTGTTGTTGTTGTTGTTGTTGTTGTTGTTGTTGTTTTTGGGGGGAATATACCAGGCACACATCCCACTGGTGAGAACAGATGGGGCCCTTATGCAACTCCTACTGGTTTCAGTAGAGCTTCTGCAGAAGCCTTTCCTATATGGTATTACTCCAATTTACTTTCTCGCAGGGGTCATTTTGTAGAAAAACAGGTGGCGGAGCTCATTAGCATATGTTGCTGCCCCTCCAGCCAAAAAGCAACCCAACACAAGAAAGGAGAGCCCCGGGCGAGCGAGACCTGCTTAGGCTGGCTAGAGATCCAGCCAGCCCAAGCAGGCCTCGCTCACCTGGGGCTCTCCTGGCTGCCACCTCCCAATCAAAAGGCCAGCAAGAAGAAGTGGAGAAAGGGTGGCGCGGGCTTCTCCAGGGGTTAATTAGGGCTGCTGTGACAAAGCCTCTGGTGGCTGGCTGGCTGCCCGCTCTCCTAATCCGGGGACTGTTATGCAGCTGCATCTACTATTCCATGGACAAGGTAGGTGGGGAGAAGGAGGGGGAACCATCAGAAAGGTTCATGAGCTGTGCTCCTGTGAGCTCCTGCTGAATCTGAGGCCTGCTTTTTCGAATCCGGTAAGTTTCAGATTCTCTCATACATACCGCTATTTTGAGACAGCAAACATTGTGTGTTCTCAGTGAATACGTCTTTCTCCCTCTCTCCCGCTATCTGGCATCTTCAAAACAAAGCTCCCGACATATCGTCAGTTTCTTTCTTTATAATTTACTGTTTGCTCCCCTCCTCTGAACTTCCTCCTTGCTGTATTCTGTGTATTTATCTCTTCATTTCTTCATTTAAATATTTGTTTTTCTGGGCTTGGAATGGAGCAAGATGCTGCTCTTCACTTGTCTGCATGCCCGGCACATGGGAGTAGGCGAGGCATGCCACCTCGGGCACCACCTCACCTACGGGGTGCCAAGGGGAAAGCAGACAGGCTGTGCAGGTTCTCTGAGTCTGTCTTCCCTTATGAGGGAAACCAAGCTCAGAGAACATCCCCCCTAGAGTTGCAAAGTCTGACTCAAGAAATATCTGGGGACTTTGGGGGTGGAGCCAGGAGGCGTTGGGGGCAGAGCCAGGAGCAAGAGTGTGAAAAGCATGATTGAAATCAAAAAGGAGCTCTGGACATTACATTTAAAGGGGCTGTGTTCTTTTTAATTGCCTTCCTTCCATAGGAAATAATGGAGGATAGCAGCACCTTGTTTGGCGGCTCATAGAATTGGACCCCCTGGTCCAATCTTTTTGAAACTTGGGTAGTGCTTTGGGGAGAGGCACTGGATGCTATGCAAAAATTATGGTGCCTCTACATCAAAAAAACAGCCCCTCTGGAACCCCAGATACTCACAGATCAATTATCTATTATACCCTATAGGAATCGATCTCCATAGGGAATAATGGAGTGTCCAGCAAACATTCCCCCCCTCCCCGCTTTCTGCTGATCCTGACGAATTCGTGCAAACTGAAGAGACATAACAGGTCATGTGAGCTTTTGCCTTAAGCACAGGTTCTAGGACATAAGAAAAATGGCCAGTAGAAAGATGAATGGAACACGGACTGAACCTAGGATCTGTATCGCCGCACTTGTTGAATTTCGGATTGCTACCCAAGCAAGAAGTAGCACATGCCACACCTGTTGGATTTCAGATCGCGACCCAAGCAAGAAGTGGCACATTTATTGGTACTGCACATGTCTTTTAATGAAAGGATACAGACAGTGGACTTTGGTACCTCCTTTGGCAGTGAATTCCACATGTTAATCACCCTTTGGGTGAAGAAGTACTTCCTTTTATCCGTTCTAACCTGTCTGCTCAGCAATTTCATCGAGTGCCCACGAGTTCTTGTATTGTGAGAAAGGGAGAAAAGTACTTCTTTTTCTACTTTCTCCATCCCATGCATTATCTTGTAAACTTCTATCATGTCACCCCGCAGTCGACATTTCTCCAAGCTAAAGAGCCCCAAGCGTTTCAACCTTTCTTCATAGGGAAAGTGTTCCAGCCCTTTAATCATTCTAGTTGCCCTTTTCTGGACTTTCTCCAATGCTATAATATCCTTTTTGAGGTGCGGCGACCAGAACTGCACACAGTACTCCAAATGAGATCGCACCGTCGAATTATACAGGGGCATTATGATACTGGCTGATTTGTTTTCAATTTCCTTCCTAATAATTCCCAGCATGGCGTTGGCCTTTTTTATTGCAAATGCACACTGTCTTGACATTTTCAGTGAGTTATCTACCACGACCCCAAGATCTCTCTCTTGGTCAGTCTCTGCCAGTTCACACCCCATCAACTTGTATTTGTAGCTGGGATTCTTGGCCCCAATGTGCATTACTTTGCACTTGGCCACATTGAACCGCATCTGCCACGTTGACGCCCATTCACCCAGCCTCAACAGATCCCTTTGGAGTTCCTCACAATCCTCTCTGGTTCTCACAACCCTGAACAATTTAGTGTCATCCGCAAACTTGGCCACTTCACTGCTCACTCCCAACTCTAAATCATTTATGAACAAGTTAAAGAGCATGGGACCCAGTACCGAGCCCTGCGGCACCCCACTGCTTACCGTCCTCCACTGCGAAGACTGCCCATTTATACTCACTCTCTGCTTCCTATTACTCAGCCAGTTTTTGATCCACAAGAGGACCTGTCCTTTTACTCCATGACTCTCAACCTTTCTAAGGAGCCTTTGATGAGGAACTTTATCAAAAGCTTTCTGGAAGTCAAGGTAAACAACATCTATCGGGTCTCCTTTGTCCACATGTTTGTTCACCCCCTCAAAGAAATGTAACAGGTTAGTGAGGCAAGATCTTCCCTTACAGAACCCATGCTGAGTCTTCCTCAATAACCCATGTTCATCGATGTGCCTACTCATTCTGTCCTTGATAATGCTTTCTACCAACTTTCCCGGTATTGAAGTCAGACTGACTGGCCTGTAATTTCCCGGATCTCCTCTGGAACCCTTTTTAAAGATGGGGGTGACATTTGCTACCTTCCAGTCCTCAGGAACGGAGGCAGATTTCAATGAAAGATTACAGATTTTTGTTAGAAGATCCATAAGTTCAACTTTGAGTTCTTTCAGAATTCTCGGATGTATGCCATCCAGACCCGGTGACTTATTAGTTTTTAATTCATCTATCTGTCGTAGGACCTCCTCTTTTGTCACCTCAATCTGACTCAGGACTTTCAACACCCCTTCCAAAATTAGTGGTTCTGGGGCGGGCAAAAAGTTCTCATCTTCCACAGTGAAGACGGAGGCAAAAAATGCATTTAGCTTCTCAGCCATTTTCCTATCCTCCTTCAGTAATCTTTTTACCCCATGGTCATCCAAGGGCCCCACTGCCTCCCTGGCTGGTTTCCTACTTCTAATATATTTGAAGAAATTTTCATTGTTGGTCTTTATGTTTTTTGCAATATGCTCCTCATAGTCCCTTTTTGCCTGCCTGATCACAGTCTTTCATTTGATTTGCCACAGACTGTGTTCCCTTTTATAATGCCTTCTAATTGGATTCGAAAGTATACGATGCGTATACTTCCGAATCAGGGGGTATTCGGCAGTCTATTCGGTTCAGCTGAACCGAATGCACACCCCTAGTCGTGAGCAGAGGGCTCCGACTGCGGTACTGCAGCTTTACCACTCTGCGCCACGGGGTTCTCCTTTATATTTATAGTAGGCAAGTCTGAAGAAGAACTGTCACGATCTCCCACTGAGGCCTCAGAAAAGGAGCCAGAAACATGGCCTTAGGAAAAGCAGGGAATTCTGGGAAACCACTGCATGGTTGATTACTATGCCCCATCTGCCCCTGAGGAGTCTACCATTGGAGACCCTCCACCAGAACTTCGCTCATCTCCCCAGGCACTAGGGCAACTGAGTGCCAGCCCAGGACCCCTCCCATGAGCCCACCAGGATCCAGCTCCACCCATTGGGAACTGCAGAGGCAGCAGGCTCAAGCCGAGATAGCCCAGCAGAGATACAGCACCAGACTTGCAGACCATGCTCCACCTCTTGCGTGAGACCAGCGGTGGTCAAACTGTGGCTCAGGAGCCACATGTGGTGGTGGGCTCTCCTTCTTTGGAGGTTTTTAAACAGAGGCTAGATGGCCATCTGACAGCAATGAAGAACCTGTGAATTTAGGGGTAGGTGTTTGTGAGTTTCCTGCATTGTGCAGGGGGTTGGACTAGATGACCCTGGAGGTCCCTTCCAACTCTATGATTCTATGATTCACACATATTGTGTCACTCTTGAAGTCCCCACCACCCCATTGGCTGGCTTGGAGGAGGCATTTGTCTTTTTAAGTCACTTATCCAAGCCAAGCCAGTTGGTGGCTTGGAGAATGCATTTAAAGTTTAAGTTGCTTTCTTTCCACCTCTCTCTCCCTCCTCCCTCCCCTCATCTATTTTCCTTCCTTCCTTCCTTCCTTCCTTCCTTCCTTCCTTCCTTCCTTCCTTCCTTCCTTCCTTCCTTCCTTCCTTCCTTCCTTCCTTCCTTCCTCCCTCCCTCCCTCCCTCCCTTCCTCCCTCCCTCCCTCCCTCCAACATCTGACATTTATTCTATGCGGCTCTTATGTTAAGCAGTTTTGGCCACCCCTGGCCATACCATAGTTCCTGAAGATGTCAACCTTTGTAGGATTCAGGCTCCAGCTAAGCCTTGGTCCAAGTCCCAGTGCTGCTTCCAGGGCAGGTGGAGCTGCTTTCCTCTCAGCATATTTAAGCCTTGGGATGGGAAGCTTGCTGGATCAGCTGGTGTGCAAGGTATAAGTTTCGTGTTACCAGCTCTACCTGTCCAAACCTGGCTAGCCTCACGAACAAGGGTCAGGTACCACTTCAGGAAAGCCGACTGTCCCTGACTACAGAGTACAGGATAGGAGCTACTGAATACTAGGAGACAGGCCAAAATGACTTAAGCAATAACAGTTTCAGTTTGAATTTAGGAAACCGAGACTCATGGAAGATAGGAAAAGGCCCCTTTAGCCTCAAAGCAGAATGAACGCAACGGTGAAGGGGTACTTACCACGAAGGTTTGGTTGGCAAAGCTCAGCTGGTTCTGGAGGACCAAGAGGATGACGTAGGGCAAAAAACTGATCATGTAGAGCAGACTGCCGCAAAGGGCCGCCGTGTTGGCAGAAGCAAAGAACACGCTGAGCAGGTAGCTGAACATGGCAATCGAGACCCCGAAATCCAGGAAGAAGAGGAAGACCAGGAAGCCGTCGCTGTAGGCAAATATGCCGCTCGCTCTCAAGATGACGGTCAGAGCACAGCAGCTTATCGTGAGGACAACAACATTCTCCAGAAACCAGGCTAGGAAGTGGATGCTTGGCGGCACGCCCATGGTCCTCATATACTGCCAAGGCAAAAGACAAAATAATGTTGACGGCAAGTGAGAGACTATATAGGGATATTTCCAGGTGGGCAGCCGTGTCGGTCTGAAACAGGAGAACCAAGTAGGAGTCAAGCAAGACCTTGAAGACCGACAAAGTTTTATTCAGAACTTAAGCTTTCATGTGCATGCAGACTTCTTCAGACGAGGGATTGGGGTACAGTGAGCAGAACTGCATATAGCTGGTGGGTTAAGAGTGTAAACTGATACAAAGGATCAAATGGCACAATAGTGTAATAAACAAATTGGAAGACCATTTGGTCTGGATAGCCATAAAAAGTAATAAAGTTTCCTGCCAGTTGGTGTTTCTGCCAATCTAGGTAAATCACAAAAGGACATGTATTTCCTACTTGTAGATCACCTAATTTACTTATCAACATCTATCTATACATTATAAACATCATTCCAGTCTGCCAAGAATACATAAAATGAAAATGGGTTAAGTATATGTAATGAGATAAATAGCCAATATCCCTTATTTGAGTATGTCAATATAAAACATTATTCTGACACACTATTATTAAAGAGCGAGATATTGGAATACTGTGGATGTATAGCTATACTCACTGAGAGTGGGTTTAACATATGTAATGAGATGAAAAAAACTTTATTACCTTTTATGGCTATCCAGACCAAATTGCCAAGCCATAATGGAGAGCCAGTTTGGTGTAGTGGTTAAGTGTGCAGACTCTTATTTGGGAGAACCGGGTTTGATTCCCCGCTCCTCCACTTGCACCTGCTGGAATGGCCTCGGGTCAGCCATAGCTCTGGCAGAGGTTGTCCTTGAAAGGGCAGCTGTTGGGAGAGCCCTCTCCAGCCCCACCCACCTCACAGGGTGCCTGTTGTGGGGGAGAAAGGTAAAGGAGATTGTGAGCCGCTCCGAGACTCTTCGGAGTGCAGGGCGGGATATAAATCCAATATCTTCATCTACCTCACAGGGTGTCTGTTGTGGGGGAGGAAGGTAAAGGAGATTGTGAGCCACTCTGGGACTCTTTGGAGTGGAGGGCGGGATATAAATCCAATATCTTCTTCTTACCATGTGATCACAGTCAGTTTGTCCTCTTAATCAACAAACTGCATGTATTTCAGCCCACTATACCTAATCCCCTTGTCTGATGAAGTGTGCTCAGAGAGCACACGAAAGCTTACGTTCTGAATAAAACTTGGTTGGCCTTAAAGGTACAACTTGACTCCTGCTTTAATCAGTCATTCTAGTTTGCCATTAGAAAAAAAGAATACATTAAAATACAGTGAAAACGGGTTAACTATATGTAATGAGATAAGCAGCCAATAACCCTTATTTGAGTACGTCAATACAAAAAATATTATTCTGATACACTATTCTAAAAGAGAAATACGTTGGAATACTGTGGGTGTATAGCTATACTCAATGAGAGCTGGATCAGCTGGTTAAAAAAACTTTATTACCTTTTATGGCTATCCAGACCAAATGGCCAAGCCACACTGTTTTACCATGTGATCACAGCCAGTTTGTCCTCTTGATCAACAAACTGCATGTATTTCAGCCCTCGTCTGATGAAGTGTGCTTAGAGAACACATGGAAGCTTATGTTCTCAATAAAACTTGGTTGGTCTTAAAGCTGAGACTTGACTCCTGCTTTGTTCAATCATTCTAGTTTGCCATTAGAAAAAAATAATACATTAAAATACAGTGAAAATGAGTTAAGTATATGTAATGAGATAAACAGCCAATAACCCTTATTTGAGTATGTCAATACAAAAAATATTATTCTGATACACTATTCTAAAAGAGAAATACGTTGGAATACTGTGGGTGTATAGCTATACTCAATGAGAGCTGGATCAGCTGGTTAAAAAAACTTTATTACCTTTTATGGCTATCCAGACCAAATGGCCAAGCCACACTGTTTTACCATGTGATCACAGCCAGTTTGTCCTCTTGATCAACAAACTGCATGTATTTCAGCCCTCGTCTGATGAAGTGTGCTTAGAGAACACACGGAAGCTTATGTTCTCAATAAAACTTGGTTGGTCTTAAAGGTGAGACTTGACTCCTGCTTTGTTCAATCATTCTAGTTTGCCATTAGAAAAAAATAATACATTAAAATACAGTGAAAATGGGTTAAGTATATGTAATGAGATAAACAGCCAATAACCCTTATTTGAGTATGTCAATACAAAAAATGTTCTGATACACTGTTCTAAACGAGAAATACATTGGAATACTGTGGATATATAGCTATACTCAGTGAGAGTGGGTTTAGCATATGTAAGGAGATATTGGGTTTTTTATCTCATTACATATGCGAAACCCACTCTCACCGAGGGCGATTCTACACAGTCACTTCCCCCAGAGCATGCTGACAAAGTAATTCGGAGTTTGGAAAGAGTTTCTCACATGCTGATCTGGAACAGGGTTTTGATCCGGGTTCTGCAAAGCTTCTTCCGGGTTTTCTGAACTCCTCTTTTTGCACGTGTTTTGATCACACCCTCCATCCCTCCTCCTTTGCTGACATGCCTGCTGTGACGTTGTGCAGCAACCCAACAACCCTTTTTTTTAAAAAAAATCCTCTTTTGCGCTACAATGAAAATCGTGCTCAATGCAACTGCAAAAAACTGCTGTGCCGTGGCTATAACCAACACATGGCCATGCACAAACACACACACAACACACACGCCATTTCATTTAAAAAAAATGTAGGCGATTTGTGTCGGGATGCAATTTTAAGCACTGCTTCACTCCTGGCTCTTCATCCCGGCTCCCAGGCTGCCTCCCTTACAGAGAGAGGCAGCCGGGAGCACGCTGCCCTTTTCCTCCGCCAGAGTCTCGGGCAGGGGAAAGGAATGCGGGGCTCTTCGGCCTGGCTCCCAGGCTGCCTCCCCTGCAAGGTGTTTTTTTCCTCTGCCTGAGTGTCGGGCAGGGAAAGGGGCAGCTGGGCTACTCTGCATCACTCCAAGGCTGTCTCCCCTGCAAGAGGAGGCAGCCTCAGAGCAAGGCAGTTCTCCTCCAAGCCCAGTCTCGGAGGAGAGCTCACATTGGTGCTTCGTATGGCTACTCTCAGCTTCCCATGTCTGCAACCCGGGAAGCTGAGAGCAGCAGGGCTGGTGGAGGGAGTGCACAGCGGTGCCCTGTAGGCGCTGGGAGGGGGGAAAGAGACAGGAAGCTTGTGGTGGTGAAGGACAGTAACACAGGCGAGTAGGGGGGAAGCTCCCTGCTCTCTCGCCCCCAGTTCTCTGCTCTTCCTCCTTCCCGCACTCTCTGAAAGAGAAACCTTCTCTCCCCACTCTTTTTAGCATAACTTTCAACGGAGAGCAGCATTTCCCCATGGACTTTGTCTTCTTCGATTTCTACAAGTGCTACAAGCACTCTCTGACATCCATTTGCTGCCATGCTGCAGTAGCAGGTTGGGATAAAAATGGCAATTCTCAAACCTAATTGAAAACAAAGCATTTCAAACATCGGCGGTGACCCAGGCCGCCAATCAGCATGCTGGTTTAAAGCAAGTGCATAAAACAATGCAGCCTGTAAGGATGTTGACAATTGGTCACGTTGTATCAAAACCATGCCTCCAATCGGAAAAAAGAATGGAAGCGGAGATTTCAGTGATGAAACACTGTGATGGGAGGAAGAGTGACAGGAAATGCTCCGGGATAACAATCCCCCGGATGTACTGTGGGGAGGGGGGCCTGTGGTGCAGAAATAAAAAAATCTGAGCTGGGGGAAACAGACTCGGCTGAACACCGACACGAGCAAGTAGTGCAAAATCAGACCGGGTATATACACACAGTATTCTAATGTATTTCTCTTTTAGAATAGTGTATTCGAATAATAAGAGCTCTGTGGCGCAGAATGGTAAAGCCACAGTACTGCAGTCAGCCCTCTGCTCATGACTTGAGTTCGATCCCAGTGGAAGCTGGTTCAGGTAGCCGGCTGCAGGTCAACTCAGCCTTCCATCCTTCCAAGGTCAGTAAAACGAGTCCCCAGCTTGCTGGGGGGAAAGTGTAGAGGACTGGGGAAGGCAATGGCAAACCACCCCGTAAAAAGTCTGCCGTGAAAACGTCGTGAAAGCAACGACACCTCAGAGTTGAAAACGACTGGTGCTTGCACAGGGGACTACCTTGTCTTTTTTATCCGAATAATATTTTTTGTATTGACATACTCAAATAAGGGCTATTGGCTGTTTATCTCATTACAGCTGAAGACTATAGCTGTAGATTGTGATATAATTATCAAAGATTTCAGGTTTTCACGGCTGGTAACATCATTAGGGTTTGTAGAATCTTTCAGGATCAAGTGCCGTGTTCTACTGGAGAAAGTTTTCCTTCCAGACATTTCGTTCTCAGCTGCGGAGAACATCCTCAGTGGCATTGCAGCTGAGAACGAAACGTCTGGAAGAAAAACTTTCTCCAGTAGAACACGGCACTTGATCCCGAAAGATTCTACAAACCCTAATGTGATATAATTGCTTGTTATTGTTTTTTGTGGGGGTGTGGGTGGGTTTTTATAAAGCTGTCTGGACATCTTAGCTCATGTTTTCTGAAACTTCAGAAGCAAAGACCTTTAAAGTAATTCACCGATTAAAAAAAAAAAAAAAGATCAGCTATTTTGTACCTCCTCGAGATGAATTTCTCTCTCATAAACAAGTTTCCGGACCATGCTCGCAACAGATACCATCCACGTCAGCATCATTATAAGCGGGAAAAAGAAACCAATGTTGTTCAGGAATCTGTAAGCAGAAAAATATCTCTGCCTTTTTGAAGTAGGATGAAAACATTAATTACTCTTAATGAGCCGCTATTTGTATGCTTCAGATGTGTCGGCAGGAGCCATGCATATACCGAAGACACTGTTTCCCATTTCCCTTCGTTTTAAAATGATACTTTTAATAAACAATGGTGGTTTTTATGTTTTAAGGACATTGGTCCTGGGGGTTGACAGATCAATCAACACATTATTGTCCTGACCTGGATAGCTCAGACAAGCCCGATCTCATCAGATCTCGAAAGCTAAGCTGGGTTGACTCTGGCAAGTACTTGGATGGGAGACCTCCAAAGAATACCAGAGTCGGAAGGCAGGAACAGGCTTTATTCAGCCACCTCCCTGAATATCCTCCAGGCCCCCAGTAGGGGTCAGTCACCAGAGGTCAGCATTACTTCCAGGTGCACATACACACACACAAAACATTCAAAAATGCTCCCTTAAAATCAATACATTATTTATGTATGCATTTGGAGAGCCAGTTTGGTGTAGTGGTTAAGTGTGCGGACTCTTATCTGGGAGAACCGGGTTTGATTCCCCACTCCTCCACTTGCACCTGCTAGAATGGCCTTGGGTCAGCCATAGCTCTGGCAGAGGTTGTCCTTGAAAGGGCAGCTGCTGTGAGAGCCCTCTCAGCCCCACCCACCTCACAGGGTGTCTGTTGTGGGGGAGGAAGGTAAAGGAGATTGTGAGCCGCTCTGAGACTCTTCGGAGTGGAGGGCGGGATATAAATCCAATATCTTCTTCTTCTTTATTATTGTCATTGTTAATATTTAATGGATTGCCCCATCCCAGCTTACACCAGGCTCTGGGCGATGTACAACAATTGTTCAACAATTTGGGGAGGGATGGTGGCTTAGTGGTAGAGCATCTGCTTGGTAAGCAGAAAGTCCCAGGTTCAAGCACTGGCATCTCCAACTAAAAGGGTCCAGGCAAATAGGTGTGAAAAACCTTAGCTTGAGACCCTGGAGAGCCGCTGCCAGTTTGAGTAGACAATACTGACTTTGATGGACCGAGGGTCTGATTCAGTAGAAGGCAGCTTCATATGTTCATATCTTAAAAATTACAGAATCATATAAACTTAAAACAGCATACAATCTTTGACAGTTAAACCTATAAAAGTCAAAAAATCAGATGGCACCCTATGGGATATCTTACAACTTCCTGGACTAACAGGGTGTCCTGTGGGGGGGGGAGGGGGAGGTTACTAGGAGTGTCCTGTTAGAGGTCTCCAACTGGGGGGGGGGGGTTGGAAAGAAAGGTGCTAGCCAGATACCTAACTGTCGCTGCCCTCAGTCAAAGGCCTGGTGGGACACTTTCCCTATGAATAAAGGTTAAAATGCTTGGGGCTCTTTAGCTTGGAGAAATGTCAACTGAGGGGTGACATGATAGAGATTATGCATGGGATACAGAAGGTAGAGAAAGAAGTCCATTTCTCCCTTTCTCACAATACGAGAACTTGTGGGCATGCAATGAAATTGCTGAGCGGTCGGGTTAGAACGGATAAAAGGAAGTCCTTCTTCACCCAAAGGGACATTAACATGTGGAATTCACTGCCACGGGAGATGGTGGTGGCTACAAGTGTAGACAGCTTCTGGAGGGGAATGGATAAGCATATGCAGCAGAGGTCCATAAGTGGCTATTAGCCACAGCTTATCGTTGGAACTCTGTGGGGCAGTGATGCTCTGTATTCTGGTGTTTGGGGGGGGAGCACAGTGGAAGGGCTTCTAGCCCCACTGGTGGACCTCTTGATGGCACTTGGGTTTGTTTTTATTTTTTTTGGCCACTGTGTGACACAGAGTGTTGGACTGGATGGGCCATTGGCCTGATCCAACAGGGCTTCTCTTATGTTCTTCTGTGATACAGAGTGTTGGACTGGATGGGCCATTGGCCTGATCCAACAGGGCTTCTCTTATGTTCTTCTGTGACACAGAGTGTTGGACTGGATGGGCCACTGGCCTGATCCAACATGCTTCTCTTATGTTCTTCTGTGACACAGAATGTTGGACTGGATGGACCATTGGCCTGATCCAGCATGGCTTCTCTTATGTTCTTATGGGACACAGAGTGTTGGACTGGATGGGCCATTGGCCTGATCCAACAGGGCTTCTCTTATGTTCTTATGTGACACAGAGTGTTGGACTGCATGGGCCATTGGCCTGATCCAACAGGGCTTCTCTTATGTTCTTATGTGACACAGAGTGTTGGACTGGATGGGCCATTGGCCTGATCCAACAGGGCTTCTCTTATGTTCTTATGTGACACAGAGTGTTGGACTGGATGGGCCACTGGCCTGATCCAACATGGCTTCTCTTATGTTCTTATGTGACACAGAGTGTTGGACTGGATGGGCCATTGGCCTGATCCAACAGGGCTTCTCTTATGTTCTTATATCAGCCTTACAGGCCCTGTGGAATTGCATAGGGACCTGCAGGGCCCTGATGTCATCTGGCAGTAAGTTCCACCAAGTTCGGGCCAGAAATGAAAAGGCCCTGGCCCTAGCTGAGGACAGCCAGATCATCATATTTAGATATGTGTGCCACTTTTCTCCCCAGAATGGATGCTAGGCGGCTTCTCCTCTCCTTCATTTTATCCTCATGGTTATCATCCTTTGACATAGGTTAGACTGAGGGGTCATCCAGCTGGCCTCCATAGAAGAGAGGGAAACTAAACATGGGTCCCCCAGGTCCTAGTCTAACCAAGTACTCCTTTCTAATTGACAGCATGGCAATTGCCAGGTGAGACAGCAGGTGAGAAGCCACACTTGGTTGGCACCGCTGGGCAGCAGCCAAAGGAGACGAGGCCCAATGGAAACATACCTCAAGGGCCTGGCCAACAATGCTGCGCAGGGCATAGTATGAGATTTCTACGTCAACCGGCCACACACCGTGATGCTGGCCATTCACCGACCGCACACACATGTGATGCTGACAGACTTGACAACTGCCTCTGCAGCTCTCTGACGGATGGAAAAACATCCATCCTTTCTTGAAACACATCAATCCCCTTTAGTCCTGTTTGATGGGTGAGATTACAAAGAGGGAATTGCAGTGTTTTGTCCTTGCACTGGGTGAATGATGCTTCTCCCTGCCTTGGGCAAAACAAAGAACTGTGGGAGGAGTTAATATAAGAAAGATGGTTGCTCACAGGGCTTTTTTTTTTTTGAGCCAGAAAGCATAGGAACGCAGTTCCGGTCAACTTGGTGTCAGGTGTGCGGCCTAATATGTAAATGTGTTCCTGCTGGTCTTTTCCTACAAAAAAGCCCTGTGTGAAACAATGGTGATGTCAAGGGGTGTGGCCTAATATGCAAATATGTTCCTGCTGGTCTTTTCCTACAAAAAAGCCCTGTGTGAAACAATGGTGATGTCAAGGGGTGTGGCCTAATATGCAAATATGTTCCTGCTGGTCCTTTCCTACACAAAAGCCCTGTGCAAAATAATGGTGATGTCGGGGGTGTGGTCTAATATGTAAATGTGTTCCTGCTGGTCCTTTCCTACAAAAAAGCCCTGTGTGAAACAATGGTGATGTTGGGGGTGTGGCCTAATATGTAAATGTGTTCCTGCTTGTCCTTTCCTACAAAAAAGCCCTGTGCGAAACAATGGTGATGTCGGGGGTGTGGTCTAATATGCAAATATGTTCCTGCTGGTCTTTTCCTACAAAAAAGCCCTGTGCGAAACAATGGTGATGTCGGGGGTGTGGCCTAATATGCAAATATGTTCCTGCTGGTCCTTTCCTACAAAAAAGTCCTGTGCGAAACAATGGTGATGTCGGGGGTGTGGTCTAATATGCAAATATGTTCCTGCTGGTCCTTTCCTACAAAAAAGCCCTGTGCGAAACAATGGTGATGTCGGGGGTGTGGCCTAATATGCAAATATGTTCCTGCTGGTCCTTTCCTACAAAAAAGCCCTGTGCGAAACAATGGTGATGTCGGGGGTGTGGCCTAATATGCAAATATGTTCCTGCTGGTCCTTTCCTACACAAAAGCCCTGTGCGAAACAATGGTGATGTCGGGGGTGTGGTCTAATATGCAAATATGTTCCTGCTGGTCCTTTCCTACAAAAAAGCCCTGTGCGAAACAATGGTGATGTCGGGGGTGTGGCCTAATATGCAAATATGTTCCTGCTGGTCCTTTCCTACACAAAAGCCCTGTGTGAAACAATGGTGATGTCGGGGGTGTGGTTTAATATGCAAATATGTTCCTGCTTGTCCTTTCCTACAAAAAAGCCCTGTGCGAAACAATGGTGATGTTGGGGGTGTGGCCTAATATGCAAATATGTTCCTGCTGGTCCTTTCCTACACAAAAGCCCTGTGCGAAACAATGGTGATGTCGGGGGTGTGGTCTAATATGCAAATATGTTCCTGCTTGTCCTTTCCTACAAAAAAGCCCTGTGCGAAACAATGGTGATGTCGGGGGTGTGGCCTAATATGCAAATATGTTCCTGCTGGTCCTTTCCTACAAAAAAGCCCTGTGCGAAACAATGGTGATGTTGGGGGTGTGGCCTAATATGTAAATGTGTTCCTGCTGGTCCTTTCCTACAAAAAAGCCCTGTGCGAAACAATGGTGATGTCGGGGGTGTGGCCTAATATGCAAATATGTTCCTGCTGGTCCTTTCCTACAAAAAAGTCCTGTGCGAAACAATGGTGATGTCGGGGGTGTGGTCTAATATGCAAATATGTTCCTGCTGGTCCTTTCCTACAAAAAGCCCTGGGCGAAACAATGGTGATGTCGGGGGTGTGGCCTAATATGCAAATATGTTCCTGCTGGTCCTTTCCTACAAAAAAGCCCTGTGCGAAACAATGGTGATGTTGGGGGTGTGGCCTAATATGTAAATGTGTTCCTGCTGGTCCTTTCCTACAAAAAAGCCCTGTGCGAAACAATGGTGATGTTGGGGGTGTGGCCTAATATGTAAATGTGTTCCTGCTGGTCCTTTCCTACAAAAAAGCCCTGTGCGAAACAATGGTGATGTCGGGGTGTGTGGCCTAATATGTAAATGTGTTCCTGCTGGTCTTTTCCTACAGAAAAGCCCTGTATGAAACAATGGTGATGTCGAGGGTGTGGCCTAATATGCAAATATGTTCCTGCTGGTCTTTTCCTACAAAAAAGCCCTGTGCGAAACAATGGTGATGTCGGGGGTGTGGTCTAATATGCAAATATGTTCCTGCTGGTCCTTTCCTACAAAAAAGCCCTGTGCAAAACATGGTGATGTCGGGGGTGTGGTCTAATATGCAAATATGTTCCTGCTGGTCCTTTCCTACAAAAAAGCCCTGTGCGAAACAATGGTGATGTCAGGGGCGTGGCCTAATATGTAAATGTGTTCCTGCTGGTCTTTTCCTACAGAAAAGCCCAGTATGAAACAATGGTAATGTCAGGGGGTTTGGCCTAACATGCAAATGAGTTCCTGTTTGTAGAAAAAGCCCTGTGTGAAACAATGGTGATGTCAGGGGGGTTGGCCTAATATGCAAAAAAGTTCATGCTAGCCTTTTTCTATCAAAAAAAGAGCCCCGGTCACTCGAAACATCAAAAACAGCTCTCAATTCAAAGTAAGCAGACTACTTACAGATCGCTGGTATGGCACGGATACGGCATAGCTTGAACTTGTATCCCGGCATCCAGCGCGTCTACCCCAGTGTGCACTGAAACGATGGCCCTCTCGATCATATCTTGCAAAGGGATGAAGACGTGGTTATACTTGAAACCGTCCGCCGGCAAGTTCTGAGGGTGGGATTTCCAGGCTGGATTCTTGATCAGGTCTGTCCTCAGGCTGTGCAGGATACTCGTTCGAATGGTATACGAGACGTGCTTGGGGAGCTCCTGAACAATATCCGCTCCACCCCTCTTGGTGTCAGAGGCATCAAATATAACACCTGTCGTGAGAGATGAAGATGACAATGCCTTAATAACTGGGAAAGGGCAGCTCTCAAATTAATATCATTTGCATGCCGTGGGTTCATTTCTTATTATGCTGAATGCTTTGGGGACGGCAGTTTTTACTCTGAATAGACAGGCTTCTTGTATACTCTGCAGGGGTTAATTTAGTACTAGAGAGAGGGGGAACGAGATGTTCGCCTGCCAATTTTTTTTTTTACTTCTCCAAAAATTTTAACAGTTTTAGGAGACATGTGAATGTAACAGTGACCTTTCTAGGCAGGCTTGCCATTTCCCTACTGAATATGGGGAATTTTTCACCCCGAGCAGAAACTTCTTGCCAGGGCTTTTTTTTTTTTGTAGCAAGAACTCCTTTGCATATTAAGCCACACCCTCCTGATGTAGCCAGTCCTCCAAGAGTTTACAGGGCTTTTAGTACAGGGCCTACTGCAAGCTCCAGGAGGACTGGCTGCATCAGAGGGGTGTGGCCTAATAGGCAAAGGAATTCCTGCTACAAAAAAGCCACGTATCTTCCTGCTGCTTAGCTGTGCAGTGGGAGAAAAATGGGGGTGAAATGGGGAGGGATTGCCAGCATCCCGACATGCTGATCTCACTTTCAGCACCACCAGCACTGACAACAGCACACTGCTGCTGATGCTCTAGCACAGGGGTGGCCAATCTGTGGCTTGAGAGCAACGTGTGGCTCCTTTACACATATTGTGTGGGTCTCAACCCCCACCCCCACCCCGCTGGCTGGCTTGGAGAAGGCATTTCTCTCTTTAAATCACTTTGCCAAGCCAGCTGGCAGCTTGGAGAAGGCATTTCAAGTTAAAGTTGCTTTCTTTCCCCCTCCTCTCCATATCTATTTGCCTGCCTGCTTGCCTTCCTTGAAGCTCTCAAACATCTGAGCTTCTTGTCTTGCGGATCTCAAACATCTAATTTATTCTGTATGGTTCTTTGGTCTGTTCCAATAGGCTACAAATCCCTTTGCGATTTTACAAACAGGCACACAAGGGGATTCTTCACACCCAGGATACCTAATGACATAGACATCAATCTGCTATTCTGACTTATATTGCCTTCATTGTTGTTTCAGCCCAGTCAACAGAAACTAACAATCATCAGATCCCAACCTGTGATTTTTTTTTAATCTGCTAAAAAACATTTCCATGATTCTGTATACTAATTCACTGCCCACTTTCTTTATATTTAGGACTGCTTGCCGTTCCATCCTATTGTCTGATGAAGTGTGCTTCTAACCCACGAATGCTTACATTCTGAATACAACTTTGTTGGTCTTAAAGGTGATACTTGATCCCTGCTTTGTTCTACTGCTTCAGACCAACACGGCTGCCCACCTGGATCTCTCTACAAGGGAATTCTGTTGAGTTTATACCTAAATAATTTTTTACCTAGGTTTACAGTTAGCAGTACAATCTTATTAACGCAAAATTCAGCAGACGCTATTTCTAATTTGCCAATAAGTTTGCATAGACGCCAGTGTTTCTAATCCTGCTTTTGCTGCCAAGAAGACCTAAGTATTCGGTCTTGCCGAGAAACAAGAGAAAAAGCATTGCTGAAATCTTGAGCATTTTCTCCCGCTGGTACTTACTGGCCAAGAAATTGTTTTGTTGCATGAGCTCGTGAGCTTTCGCCTCCAGTTTCTCCACGGACTCAACAGGCTGGAAACGGTCCAGCAGCAGGCAGGAGGAGAGGTTGCCCATGAACTGGGCCAGCAGGCTGATCTGTTCTGTTGCTGAGTTGTTAAGCATTTTCTCTATCGCCGTCTCTGAGAAGGGTAAGGAAAATGGACGGTATTGATGTTTTGCGACTCTCAGGGTGATACCAGGCGGCTGGTTTGGGGTGGCTTAAAGCCACCCCAAATAAATCTGGCTGGAAATAGAGTGTCCCGGAGCTTCCGGATGCTGCTTGAAAAAGGGGCAGGCTGTGGGCACCCAGGGAGCACCTGGAATGCTCACGCGTCCCGTTCGTGGTTCCCCGAGCACTCTTCAGGTGCTTCCCAACCTTCCAGACAGCCGGGAGGCGCCTCAGAGGTGCCCCAGCGAAAAGGCACCACTTTTTGAGCCAGGTGGATCGGCCTGGAGGACAGGATGAGTACGGGATGGGGCGGGCAGCAGATGTTGCTATCTGGAGGGGGGGGGGTTGGTCAATCTCAGAGGCATCTCTGAGTCGACCCCAAGTGCCGGTCTGTTGGCAGCCTCAGTTTCCCCAGCAATGAACCACAGGGTCAATTTCCCTGGGAAGGTGGTGGAAGACTGGCTTTGTAATATCGGAAGGACTGGGCTAGAACCAGTGGAGGTGGCAGGGCTTTTTTGTAGCAGGAACTCCTTTGCATATTAGGCCACACACCCGATGCAGCCAATCCTCCCAGAGGTTACAGTCGGCCCTGTACTAAGAGCCCTGTAAGCTCTTGGAGGATTGGCTACGTCAGGGGGTGTGGCCTAATATGCAAAGGAGCCCCTGCTACTAAAAAAGCCCTGCATCTTCAAACATTCTCTGAATGGTTCAATGTGCAGCCAGCATTTGATAATTAGCCTCAGCCTAGTGCAGTGGGACTGGTGCAGAGCCCCCTGGTGCAGAGTGGTAAAGATGCAGTCTGAACTCTCTGCTCACAACCTGAGTTCGATCCTGGTGGAAGCTGGGTTCAGGTAGCCGGCTCAGGTTGACTCAGCCTTCCTTCCTTCCGAGGTTGGTCAAATGAGTACCCAGCTTGCTGGGGGGAAAGTGTAGATGACTGGGGAAGGCAATGGCAAACCACCCCGTAAAAAGTCTGCCATGAAAACGTTGTGACAGCAACGTCACCCCAGAGTCAGAAACGACTGGTGCTTGCACAGGGGACTACCTTGACCTTTTTAGCGCAGGGGGACAGTGTCAGAACAGAATCTGGGAGATCCACATTTAGATTGCTGGGGGACCAGGGGTCACTTCCGATGCGTGTAGCATGCGTGCCCATCTGCGCGTACTTACCATACATCTGCAGCTTCCCCATGAGCTTGCCCACATCCAAATCCAGTTGACTTTCCACAAAGTTCTTTATGAATGTGTTCTGCAGTGCCTCCTAAAACAGAAAATTTAAAGGCAAGGGAGGAGGCTGGGAAACGGTGCTGCTCCTCCCCAGGACCGCACAGCCGACCGTATGTCGTACGTTTCCCACCTGTCGGTTTTATTGTGTTGTATTGCTTTTTTAATTATTAGATCACAGAAGAGAGCCAAGGAATGGCCTTTTTCTCCTGGGGTCCCAAACACTCCCCGGCGAGTTGTCTTCCTAATCAGCAGCCCGAATCACTGTGAAATCGATGCAGCCCGGCTCCGCAGAGCTTTAACTCTCAAGCCGACGCCGCAAACCGAGTGACAAATTCTCGGAAGAGATGCAAGAGACTCCAGCTCCTGCTCCTCTAGATGGATGGCTGTGCTGTTCTTCGACAGAAAAATGCAGCAAGGCTAAAATTTCGTCCGCAAAGCACAAAGGATGTGATTTGAGGATGCAGAGGGAGATGTACCATTAAGAAAGTGGGTGTTCTAGACTCTGCAGAGTGAACCATTAATTAGAAATGCAGAAGCTGTATATTTTTTTAAATGAAGGAGAGTTGAATTTATAACTAATCCAAGCGTACACTCATTAAGCCACAGGGCTTTTTTGTAGCAGGAGCTCCTTTGCATATTAGGCCGCTCACCACTGATGTAGCCAATCCTCCAAGAGCTTACAGGGCTCTTCTTACAGGGTCTACTGTAAGTTTAGTCAATCAAAGGCGACGTTTATTGGCATAACCAGGAGGAAAAAGAGAGAGGGAAATACAGGCCAAAACAGAAGTAAACAGTCGTCAGGAGTTTTCTAGTATAAACAACTTAAAGAATATAGTTACAGTCAAGGCTTAATCAAGAAGAAGATGAAGAAGATATTGGATTTATATCCCACCCTCCACTCCGAAGAGTCTCAGAGCAGTTCACAATCTCCTTTACCTTCCTCCCCCACAACAGAGACCCTGTGAGGTGGGTGGGGCTGAGAGGGATCTCACAGCAGCTGCCCTTTCAAGGACAACCTTTGCCAGAGCTATGGCTGACCCAAGGCCATGCTAGCAGGTGCAAGTGGAGGAGTGGGGAATCAAACCCGGTTCTCCCAGATAAGAGTCTGCACACTTCATCACTACACCAAACTGGCTCTCCTTTATCAAAAGGATAGAGCAAAGTTGTCCCCTATCTGGTAGCTCTACCGCTTTTGGTTCCTCTCTCTTTCACTGCTAGAACCATGAACTCTGCCACCTGCTCAGCGATTGAGGGACATTTGCCAGCTAGCAAGAATTCTGTCCACTTCTTTATTGCAAAATTAGGGGTTGAAAAAAGTGGTGTAATCCAATAGTGGTGGTGGGAAATCAGCAACGGGCAACCTAATAAGATGTCTCTTAAAGAATCAGGCCCTCTACCATGCCTGCACAATCTCTACTGTAAGCTCTTGGAGGATTGGCTACATCAGGGGCAGTGTTTCCTCTAAGCTGAGTTAGCGTGTGCTAGCTTACAGGTTTTTAGCCTTCAGCTCGCACCTTTTTGTCTTCGCTCAGGAAGGAGGACCCCAGAGCACACTAATTTATGCAGGCGCTCACATCTGATTAAGGCCAGGAGCTCACAACTTTCATGCCAGTAGCTCACAAAGTAGAATTTTTGCTCACAAGACTCTGCAGCCTATTGTACCATAGAGTTCCCCCTCCCAAATTGCTAGACCATAGAGTTTTCCCAGAGCTCCTAAAGCGGCCGGCGAGTGATGTCATCGCTCCACGTGCGCAAAGGCTGCGGGGGACTGGGCAACCCCGCTTTCTGTGGAAAGGGAAACATCAAACTTCCCCTTAACATTTGCAGTAGAGCTTGCCCCCATCCAGCACCACTCGCGTTCCAACTGTCCGTACATTACGGCAAGGGGTGAAACTGCGTTGCCCGAGCACAGTTCTTTCAAATTCACTAACCTGCAGCTGGCTGACCATCAGGAAGTTTTCACTGTGTTTCACGAGTTCTGTCATCCGAAGCCAAGCCTCCGAATATGTTTTCAAGTCCGCGACAAAGCCAAATGTCCGATTAGCCTACAAAGGAAAACGAAATACTAAACTGAATAATATCAACCTGGGCAATTGTCCCTCGACGTGCAGAAGTTTGATTTAAGCATCACGGCTAACAGAGCGTGTGCGCTGTGCGCTGTCTAACTTATGGTGGCTCTATACATTATTGACCTGCGAAACATCCCATTGTTAACAGGTCTTGCAAACGGAGGGCTGCGGCTTTCTTCATTGAATCAGCCCCTTTTCCTGCCGCCTTCAACTTTTAGAAGCATTGCTGCCTTTTCCAGTGAGTCTTGTCTTCTCGTAATGCGTCCAAAGTACAGTAGCCTCAATTTAGTCACTTCAAGGGTGAGTTCAGGCTGGGTTTGACCGAGAACACACGCATTCGTCTTTTCGATGGTCCAAGGTATCCCTAAAACCCCTCCAACACGACAGCCCAATGCCACAAAGTAGCCTCCACAAATCTGTATAGCTCCCTCTTAAAGAAGAAGATGACTGCAGATTTATACCCGACCCTTCTCTATGGCTGACCCAAGGCTGTCTGATCGAGTACCTTCTTCACACACTTTAGACAGCGAATTCCATAAATTGTACCTTATGTGAAGTTCTTCCTTTTGTATGTTCTGACTCAACTATACCCACAGGGACTTAAAAGAAAACTGATGTGAGAGATTTTCTTTATGCAGAAGGCATGGGATGGGATTCTTTCCCTCCGGGGCCTGTTTTCTATATACCGAATAACGTTATTGTTGGTAAAGCCTTTAAGCACTTAAAGACCATTTCCTACCAATTAAATTGAATTAAGTACTGCTTTCTAACAACTTATTGGCAACAAACTTTAGGTGAAATGGCCTGCATGATTTGCGGTCCTCTCACAATCATTCTCAAAAATAGTATTATGTATGCTATCATCCAGTTCTCAGGCATCAACACACTGATTTTCAGAAGAAGAAGGAGAAGACAGAAGATATTGGATTTATATCCCACCCTCCACTCCAAATCTCAGAGTCTCAGAGTGGCTCACACTCTCCTTTATCTTCCTCCCCCACAACAGACCCTGTGAGGTGGGTGGGGCTGAGAGGGCTCTCACAGCAGCTGCCCTTTCAAGGACAACTCTGCCAGAGCTATGGCTGACCCAAGGCCATCCCAGCAGCTGCAAGTGGAGGAATGGGGAATCAGATCTGGTTCTCCCAGATAAGAGTCCGTACACTTAATCACCACACCAAACTAATTAAGGTTGCATATTATTTTAAAGAGAAATGGTGTTACCCATTCAGTAGGTTACTTTGTGCATATTGACACAGAACACTACAGTGCCATCTGCTGCATTTCATGGATGTGTGTTCTCACACAGCCCAATGAGAGACCTTGTTTCACACACGACCAGGGATAGAGAGCCACATGCGGTGGAGTAGGCAGCGGCTGGCCCAGCTTCTCCTGGGAGAGGGTGCTCATGGGTGGTTCTGTGGCTCTCACTCTCTTCACAAGCCCATTGGAAGCTGGAGGCGGCAGAAAGGATGGAGAGCGCATCTAGGAGCGCATGGCTGCCTACTGCCTTCCCTTTGCCAGAGGCCTTTTTTTGAGTCGGAGCCTTGGCCAAGCCAGCTGGAACTGCATTCCTTTGCGTTCCTGCTCAAAAAGAAGCCCTGATTGTAGTAGCAATAATTAGAAAGCAAGAAGAAGAAGACAATATTGGATTTATATCCCACCCTCCACTCCGAATCTCAGAGTGGCTCACAATCTCCTTTATCTTCCTCCCCCACAACAGACACCCTGTGAGGTGGGTGGGGCTGAGAGGGCTCTCACAGCAGCTGCCCTTTCAAGGACAACCTCTGCCAGAGCTATGGCTGACCCAAGGCCATGCCAGCAGTTGCAAGTGGAGGAGTGGGGAATCAAACCCGGTTCTCCCAGATAAGAGTCCTCACACTTAACCATTACATCAAACTGGCTCTCCAACACCAAACTGGCAAGAAAGAAAGAAAGAAAGAAAGAAAGAAAGAAAGAAAGAAAGAAAGAAAGAAAGAAAGAAAGAAAGAAAGAAAGAAAGAAAGAAAGAAAGAAAGAAAGAAAGAAAGAAAGAAAGAAAGAAAGAAAGAAAGAAAGAAAGAGAAAAGATATTGGATTTATATCCTGCCCTCCACTCTGAAGAGTCTCAGAGCGGCTCACAATCTCCTTTATCTTCCTCCCCCACAACAGGCACCTTGGGAGGTGCTGCCCAGCAGCTGCCCTTTCAAGGACAACCTTTGCCAGAGCCATGGCTGACACAAGGCCATTCCAGCAGGTGCAAGTGAAGGAGCGGGGAATCAAACCCGGTTCTCCCAGATAAGAGTCCGCGCACTTAATCACTACACCAAACTGGCTCCAAACATACATGACCCTGAGGGCTGAAATGTGGGCCTGGCTTCTAAATTCCGGAGCTGGCTTTTAAAGCCAAAGAAAATTTCTGAAGGCTTAGCTTAGACCTTGATGTGCAGCTATATAACTAAATGTATTCACTTATAGCTGAGTACTCTTAATTGATGTACTCCATCCACATACACGTTTTTTAAAACCTGCCAGAAATGACTGTTCAAGAACAGCTCACATTTGGCTTTCATCGCTAGCTTTCCACCAGTTCTTTTGCCAAGGAGAAAGCAAAAGATGTTTACCAAAATATCAATATGGAATGCTGTGCCTCATCAACTAATATATGAATATTTGAACGTTGACAGTCATTTCCTCAAGAAAGACACAGTTGGTAAGTAGCCAGGCAAAAAGCTCGTTCTGACAAAGAAACATTAAATTAATGTTCACTATCCCAAATGTATCAGAGGCAGCTAGTGTTGTGGGATAAAATATCTCAGTTTGCCACTGTGGGTGCTATGTGAAAAGGTGAGTGAGATGGAAATATTGGTGGAATCAGCTAGGCCGCGTTCTAATTTCCTGATCAATATCCCTTGCTTCTCCCAAGAATTAGAAGCAGAACAAATAATGCAAAAATAGGTAATTATTGAGTGATTTACTTGATGAGAAGAACAGTTTTGAGGTTTGGTAGGTTGTTCATGGTTGGGTGCAGGGAAGAGCATGAGGAAAGATGGGGGAAGCGTCACATACTAATCCATCAGGGTGACTTGCTTCCTCGTCTCCTTCCTCATGCAAACAAGCAGGCAAGAGATGCCCCACAACAAGGCATCTGGCTCCCCAGTGAAACTAGACAGGACACTGCAGTTGCCACAGTGACCAAAGTATTATGGCCTATCCCTTTGGGACAAACCTAAATCCAGCATTCTGTTCTTTACAAATATGGATGTACACAGGGGTCTTTTTGTAGGGGGGAAGGTGCAAGAGCTCAGTAGCATATCTCATTTGCATTTGCTCTGTGTGCCGCAGGGGGACAACTCCCCACTTTGAGCTGCCAAGTCCAATTCAAGAAGCATCTGGGGGTGGAGCCAGGAGCAAGGGTGTGACAAGCATCACTGAACTCCAAAGGGAGTTCTGGCCATCACATTTTAAGAGACCTCACACCTTTGAAATGTCTTCCCTCAATTGGAAATAATGAAGGGTAAGGGCACCTTCTTTTGGGGCTCATAGAACTGGATCTCCTGGTCCAATCATTTTAAAACTTGGAGGGTATTTTGAGGAGAGGTACCAGATGCTATGCTGCAAATATGGTGCCTCTACCTCAAAAAACAGCTCCCCCCAGATCCCCGTGGATCAATTCTCCATTATTCCCTATGGGAATCGGTCTGAATAGGGAATAATGGAGTGCCCAGCAGATGTTTCCCCCCCCCCCCCCGCTTTCAGATGACCCTGAAACAGGGAGAGGGCCTCCAAACCAAGGGATCTCCTGGCCCCACCTGGGGGTTGGCAGCCCTATCCCCACTGCATGCAAACCCCGGCTGGAGGTTCAAGAGCTGTGCTCCTGTGAGCTCCTGCTGAATTCAAGCCCTGGATGTACATTTGCTCTATTTCTATATAGCCAGTTTGGTGTAGTGGTTAAGTGTGCGGACTCTTATCTGCAAGAACCGGGTTTGATTCCCCACTCCTCCTCTTTGCAGCTGCTGGAATGGCCTTGGGTCAGCCATAGCTCTGGCAGAGGTTGTCCTTGAAAAGGCAGCTGCTGTGAGAGCCCTCTCAGCCCCACCCACCTCACAGGGTGTCTGTTGTGGGGGAGGAAGATAAAGGAGATTGTGAGCCGCTCGGAGACTCTGAGATTCGGCGTGGAGGGCAGGATATAAATCCAATATCATCATCATCATCATCTCTCACTCTATTTTTTTTTCTCTGCCTCATCCACTAAACGAGTAATATCTTATTTAACTTTTTTTTTTCAGGATAACATCCAACATATACATTTTCTCCGAAACATCTCTTGAATCTCATTTAAGGTTGGAAACCTTCCTCTGCTAAGAAATTCTGTTTGTTAGCAGATCTAGTATTCGTTGCCATTGTTGAGAAATAACAACGAATATCATTACAGCCTTGCTTCGTGCTCATTAATACAAATGAAGTCCGTTCATCAAACCGAGGAGGAAGGAAAATCTAACCTAAACTTTCCCGTGTTTCCCAACCTATTGAATTAATCACATTGAATGAAGGGATCTTGAATAACGAAATAACATGCATTAGAAATTACAAAAAGGTCAGATTTGAAAAACAATCAGATTTCTAATACGCTAACTCATACGACCATTATTATCTGTTTCTTCATCCAGCAACTGATATGTCATAATCTGAATGCAAAGAAGAAAGAGAAAACATATATCTACCTACATCATTCAAAAACGCGATGTGACCTCATCGGACCGCCAAGAACATTTAAAGCTATCATTGGGTGGGAAACCTGGGACCTGCCTACCTGAAGGACCGTCTCTCCCCACACGTTCCTCAGAGAGTACTGAGATCGGGAACCCAAAATCTTCTCGCTATCCCTGGGCCAAAAGAAGCCCGCCTAAAATCCACTAGGGACAGGGCCTTCTCTGTTATGGCCCCTACATGGTGGAATCAGCTGCCGGAGGAGGTGAGGGCCCTGCGGGACCTTGTTCAGTTCCGCAGGGCCTGTAAGAGAACCCTCTTCCGGCTAGCCTACACCTAGCTGAGAAGAGAAACTAAATGTAGCTTTGCCAGACTCCTGTTATACATATTTTTGTAATGTTTAATGGTTTTAAGGTTTTAACTGTTTTAAATGTTTTAATTGTTTATATATTTAAATACTTGTTTAATTTTATGTATGACTAATGGTTGGGAGCCGCCCTGAGCCACTTGTGGGAAGGGCGGGATATAAATCATAAATAAATAAATAAATAAACTGTAGTTTTTGAAGTTTTCATCGCTCACAGGTTCGAGGATGCTTTTAAAAATTCAGTATGACCGATGCAATGAATTGTTTCAAGTCCAAATATAATAAATATATATGCATCAATAATCCTCATAGGGCTGAAACTTCTTTTAAAAGATTTATCTTTCCTGCCATCCTTCCTTTTAAGGTAGCGGTCTGAGCATGCTAATTGACAAAATAATCCGGAGGAAAATGTCCGCGGCACATTATTCCAGACATCACTCTTTCAGAGCATGTCATTTTGTACACAGGGGGGTTGCATTTTTCTCTTTAAAAAAGAAAAAAAAAGCCATCTGTCTAAACTGTTACAGCTCTGAGAGTTTGTAGCTCTGCGAATAAAAGAGTCGCATCCTTTTATCATCCCAAAGTTTTTAAAACTCCTTCAACTCCACTAAGATGACTGAGTAGAGACAACCTGTCAGCACAGCTAAGGTCTTTGTTTGAAGCTTTCGTGCAGGAAGCTGAGTTAGACGCCCTCCCTCGCCAGAAATTAATTGGAAAATATCACCAAGTACTTCCAGTATTCATCATTTAATTGGCACTTTGGTGTGTCAAAAAAACCCCAAAAGGAAAACAGAAGTACGGATGTAACAAAAGCACATGAAATTTTGACCCCCAAAGATTTGTTTCCTTGGTGCACAGAGGACTGGAGAATAGGAAGCACAATAGAGTTTCTTCACACACACATATGCAACTCTCTATACCTTCTCTACAACAGTGGTTCTCAACCTTTCGGTATGGTGACCCACAAGTCCAAATGTACTTGTTATGGTGACTAGCAATTTCCCTTCTAAGCTGCAGAGTCTTGTGAGCGAAAATTCCACTTTATGAGCTACTGGTATTAAAGATGTAAGCTACTGGCATTAAAGTTGGAGCTATTGCATAAATTCATTTGCTCTGGGGTCATCCTTGCTGAGCGAAGACAAAAAGGCGTGAGCTGGAGGCTAAAAATCTGTGAGCTAGCTCACGCTAACTCAGCTTAGAGGGAACACTGGTGACCAGGGCTTTTTTGGTAGCAGAAACTCATTTGCATATTAGGCCACATGCCCCTGATGTAGCCAATCCTCCAATTCCTTACAGGGCTCTTAGTCCAGGGCCTACTGTAAGCTCCGGGAGGATTGGCTACATCAGGGGTGTGTGGCCTAATATGCAAAGGAGTTCCTGCTACAAAAAAAGTTCTGATGATCCACAGCTCGCCCAAGGTTTTTTTGGTGCCCTAGGCAAATTCTGACCTTGGCATCCATCTATTCCAGCATTCCATTTTTTATGGTGGCTAACCAGACGTTTTTGAGAACCCAACAAACATTGTACAAAGGGTGCAACTGCCCTCACTATGAACCCCAAAAAACTGGTGTTCCAACATACACAGCCTTTGAACATGGAGGTTCCATTTCAGCCTTTGACCTCCCCCTCCTTCTCCATGACATCACTTTTTTTTTGCAGCAAGAACTCCTTTGCATATTAGGCCACGCACGCCTGACATTGCTAATCCTCCTGGAGTTTATAGTAGGCCCTGTACGAAGAGCCCTGTAAGATCTTGGAGGATTGGCTACATCTTCTCATAGTCCCTGGTCCTAAGGATGCCTGGTTGAATTCAACAAGGACCTTTTTTGGTCTGGACCCCTACCTGGTGGAATGAGGTTTCACAGGACCTGTAAGATGGAGCGCTTCCATCGGGTTTTTCATTAATCCAGCGGGTCTCCTTTGAAAGTCATCACTCCCCCCGCCCCACACACACACACGCCGCATTTCACCATTAAGGTATTTATATTCATCAGTCTCATGCTGTTGGGTAGTTTTGCCGCCTACATCTGTAAGATGGTTTATCGTGCAGCTCCTGGTTTTGTAATGCTTGCTTTTATGATATTATTTTAACTCTGTTTGATTTTACTGTTGTGAGCCCCCCCCGGGCCCGCTTGCAGGATAGGGCAGGATATAAATCCAAAAATTAAATTAGATCAGGGATGTGCGGTAGGGCTGCCAAGTCCCCTGAAGCCTCTGGCAGGGGAATGTTTTTGCACGTACTTTGTGTGTGCTGTGCAACGACATCATTCGGAAATGACATAATTGAGCCGGCGACATTCCGCACCGGCTGCTCTAAGAGCTTCTGGCAAAATTCTATGGTCTTCCCAGACGCTCTAGCAATGTGGGAAAGAAAACTCTATGGTATGTGCAACGTCGCTGGCGTGATGACGTCGCTTTTGAGCGACGTCATCATGCCGGCAACATCGAGGGAGAATCCCCCCGCCGGCCCAATGGAAGCCAGCAGGTTGGGAACCTCCAGGGTAGGAGAACCCCCACACGGCCTGGGAACTTGGTAGCCCTAATATGTGGCCTAATAGGCAAAGGAGTTCCTGCTACAAAAAAAACCGCCCCTAAGTGTCTAAGAAACTCACTTCAGTAACCACCAGGATATGTTTTACTTGAACATCATGTATACGCCGTGAAGAAAAACATAGCACCCAACGTATAACATGGAAGATGCTGTTTCCAGGGACAGATCTTGGGTTCCACATAACCCAATTGCTATAGTGGGGGCAGGAGAGGGACAGTTTGCCTGTTCGGGAGCAGCTAGCGAGGAGACAGACGTTTGGGTCGGCCAGCTAATTGGTAAAAGAGGGTTTCAAGAGACTGAAGAGGTGGCCAAGTTGCCCCAGGATTTCCAACAATTTACAGTTGACACAAAATAATTGTCCCTTTTTTTTGAAAAAGAAAAGTAAATACAATATGCACACAGGCCAATAAGAATAGTGGAGGAGACGCACTCAGGCAGAGAGAAGGTGACAGGGTATAGACCAATTGCATCGGATTTCAGAAGCGAACCATGGTCGGTATTTGGACGGGAGATCACCAAAGAAGACTCTGCAGAAGAAGGCAATGGCCAACCACCTCTGGTTTTCCCTTGCTTTGAAAGCCCCTTGCTGGGCTTGCCATAAGTCTTGGGTGGGAGACCACCAAGGAAGACTCTGCAGAGGAAAGCAATGGCAAACCACCTCTGCTTCTCATTTGCCTTGAAAGCCCCTTACTGGGCTCACCATAAGTCTTGAGTGGGAGACCACCAAGGAAGACTCTGCAGAGGAAGGCAATGGCAAATCACCTCTGCTTCTCCCTTGCTTTAAAAGTCCCTTGCTAGGATCATCAGTCAGTCGCAACTGGACAGCATTTGTGTACATAAATGCAATCAGAAACATGAGAGTCATTATCATGCAGGTGTCCTTACCTTTTGCATCACCAAATTAATATTCTTTGTATTGGGAGTATACAGTATCTTTCCATGCAACAGTGGCTTGAGGAAGGTCCAAATCAAAGCCCCGTTAGGAGATTGTAAAATTTCCTGATAGAGCTGCAAGCAAAATTGTGCTGCAGTAATAAACAAACAAAAAGACCGACATTTTAAAAACACGCACATGCAAAAGAAGTATTTAACAACTGGGTTGCTTTTAGCATGGGCTATAAGAACCAGAGAACATTTTTTGGAAATTTGAAAAATTAACCCAAACCAAGATTTGTCTGCATAATACACTGTGGTTTAGACAGCTGTTATCTGGAATATTCGTCTCGCAAAAAGGAATAAATCACAATACTGGTTTGTCGAGAGAATGAGTGCGAAAGATTGTAAAGCACTCTGCTCATTAGAAGGGCTCTCTGCAAATGCATCATCACAACTGGGCTATATTTGGAAAAAAAAGTAAAGCAGTTTTGTCAATACTTTCAGTCATTGTGAGTTTTATTTAATACATCTGCAAAGAATTTGTAGGGGAACAGAGGAGACGTCATGTTGGCCGATGCACAAATTACAGAGTACTCAAGATGGGTGAGCAGCCCCTACCCTTGCACAGGTGCCCCAACTTAGACTGGGACAATGTTGGGTGTCAGGGCTTCTTTTGCAGCAGGAACTCCTTTGCATATTACGCTACGCCCCCCTGATGCAGCCAATCATCCAAGAGCTTACAGGAGGCCCTGTAAGAAGAAGAGCCCTGTAAGCTCTTGAAGGATTGGCTACATTAGGGGTGTGTGGCCTAATATGCAAAGGAGTTCCTGCTAAAAAAAAAAAGCCCTGGTGTGTGTGGAGAAGATGATTCAGCCTTCACTCAGCACTGTTGTCTCGAGTTGGGGGCGCCGCTTGGCCTTTTGGGGCAACCTTTGTGTTCTCTCAGATCCCTCCCACAGGACAAATGGCCCTGGGGCACTTTAGGTCAGGGGAACAGTATGAGGAAGAGGGCAAAAATTTATTCTCCATGTGTGCCCAAGTTCCAGTTCAAATCAGGTACCATGTATGTAAAAACTGTGAAAACCCTACAACTCACACCTGGCTGTTACGCAGTGTGGGGCCCCTCAATTTGACCTGTGTATTCCATAATGTGTGAATCAGTCTTTGTGGTCTGCAGAAGACTATAACAGCTGAATCACAATCGGACGAACGCGCCCAAACAGCAAGGAATTTCCTGAATTATCTCTGTCTTCTCAAGGTTTCAAAAATTGCGCGGGCAGGATAAAGCATCTACTTTGCAACCAGACGATCTCAAGTTCACTGCCTGACATTGGAATTTTAAAGGAACAGATAGTAGGTGTGAGTAGAAGACCTCTGACTGAAACCCTGGAAAGGAGACAGTACTGACTAGCAGACCAAGGATCCAACTCAGTATAAGGCAGCTTCATGTGTTGGGACATAAGAACATAAGAGAAGCCAATGGCCTGTCCAGTCCAACACTCTGTGTCACACAGTGTCACACAGTGGCCAAAAAAACCAAGTGCCATCAAGAGGTCCACCAGTGGGGTAGAAGCTTTAGGCGCATGGGAGGTGTTTGGAAACCAGCCGGCTCAAACATAAGTGAAGCCATGTTGGATCAGGCCAATGGCCCATCCAATCCAACACTCTGTGTCACACAGTTGCCAAAAAAACCAAGTGCCGTCAAGAGGTCCACCAGTGGGGTAGAAGCTTAAGGCACATGGGAGGTGTTTGGAAACCAGACGGCTCAGACATAAGAACATAAGTGAAGCCATGTTGGATCAGGCCAATGGCTCAACCAATCCAACACTCTGTG
The DNA here is from genome assembly GCF_032191835.1 of Heteronotia binoei. Classification (NCBI taxonomy): domain Eukaryota; kingdom Metazoa; phylum Chordata; class Lepidosauria; order Squamata; family Gekkonidae; genus Heteronotia; species Heteronotia binoei. Next base: position 92,089,162 of record NC_083232.1, on the reverse strand, counting down.
TCACATAAGAGAAGCCCTGTTGGATCAGGCCAATGGCCCATCCAGTCCAACACTCTGTGTCACATAAGAACATAAGAGAAGCCCTGTTGGATCAGGCCAATGGCCCATCCAGTCCAACACTCTGTGTCACAGAAGAACATAAGAGAAGCCCTGTTGGATCAGGCCAATGGCCCATCCAGTCCAACACTCTGTGTCACACAGTGGCCAAAAAAACCAAGTGCCATCAAGAGGTCCACCAGTGGGGTAGAAGCCCTCCCACTGTGCCCCCCCAAGCACCAAGAAAACAGAGCATCACTGTCCCAGACATAAGAACATAAGAGAAGCCATAAGAACATAAGGATACTTGCCTAATGACCTCTAACTGCTGGAAGCTACTAGCTACAGAAGATCCTACTGGAGGGGAGGGAGCCACAAACAGTTGGGCAGTTGTAATGTAGCCCACAAAATAGATGGACCGTGCCATCCTAAGCAGTTTTACATTATTCTAAGACCGCTGATTTCTATGGACTTCAAAGGGAACAATTGGCTGGTTCTGGGCTGGCAGCTTGGGGCGCATGGGAGGTGTTTGGTGTTTGGAAACCAGCCGGCTCAAAAAGGAGCAGCCAAATCCCCTCCACACATCCCAGCACAAGGCGCCCCTATCCCACCCATGGGGTGCCTTGCCACGGTCAGACAGCTGCAGCACACCATTCCGCCTTGCTTGGGCGCTTCCATGTCCAGACGTTGAAAAGGCGATTGGTGCGCAGCTCAGAAATTTGCCACCGCTTCGAAAGTGGGACCTTTTTGAGCTGCTTTCAGGACACCGGAGGACGAGGCGAGTACGGGACCAGGGCGGGTGGCAGAGGTGCATGTTTGGATGTGCTTTTCTGATTGGTTTCCAAGGCATCCCTGGGTCGCCTTAAACTGCCGGTCCGGAACCAGCCATTCAGGTTAGGATGGCACTGGTAGTCAGCAAAAAAAGCAGCCGGGAGGAAATGCTAAGTTGTACTTGAGGGTGTGGGAGAGGGACTGATACGACTTTAAAACAAATATTTACCAGTATCCATGCCTGTTTCCTCCTTAACTTACTTTAAAAAAAAATACAAAAGCACCTTAGCAGTGTAATCCCAAACAGAGGCACCTGCTTCTTAGTTTATTGATTTCCATGAATTTAGAGGTAGGTCAGCTGTTTAGGATTGCACTGAAAGTCCCCCAGTTCTTTCTCTCCTCACAAGGAAGCTGACCTTGTCACAGACTTGTCAGTCCCCAGGTCCCAGCAAGAGATCTCTCACTTTTGCAGGCTCCTTCCTTCAGCTGGTCGGTAGGGGGAAGCCGCCCCCCCTCCCCCAACAGCCTCCATGTGTCTGCAAACCTCAGAAGGCTTAACAGGACACTGGGGACAGCTTTCTTTAAGAAAGGTGTGTGTGCCTTTAAATCTTAGAGCCAGGCTGAATGGGGGCGGTGCAAGCCTGAAGAACAACATGCCTGTTGAAAGGGAAGGGAAGGAGCCCAGAACCTCCATTTGGTTTACAATCTTTTCAGAAGTTGTTTGCACAGGAAAGGATAAACTAGAACCTTTGGTTTCCTTGTGTTAGTCTGAAGAACTTGGAACTTCAGCAACTCATGAGTAAATCGCCCCAGTGAAACCGCACAAGTGCAGGATTGCAAACTGTTTATTTTGGCTGCGTGCTCTCCCCCCCCCCACCCCCTTTGTGTGAGAGAGTGTGTGTACACAGGAAATGCAGCTGGTTGGGATGAGGAAATGAAGATTGTATTCAGGGGAACTGTACTGCTGTATTTTTACTTATTTAATTTAGGGAATGTGAAAGTCTCCTGGCTCCACTCCCAAAGTCCGCAGATATTTTCTGAGTTAGACTTGGCAACCCTACCTTGTCACAGCAGCTGCCAAACCTGTCATTTACAAAAGGAAGAGGGAGCAGAAACCATATTGACTCTTCAATGCATGCGGCTAAATTGAAAATCAGCCCTAATTGCGAAGTATGGAAACCAATGCATTCCCATACAAATGATTCCTACAGCTCTTACTTGAGTCTTCAGGAATGCTGAATTTTGCCATGTCCTCCTCCAGCACTTCAGTGATTCGAGGCATGTCAATGAACATATTTGTGCTGCTGAAGAATGAAGAGTCTTCTTTGCAGACTCCTTTAATGAGCGATTGCAGCGAACCCACAGTAAGACTTCTGAATTGCCTGTTTTGGAAGATCTAGAAGAAAGATGGTTAGGACATGGGAAATCACTAAAGGATAGCAGGGGGGAGAAAAACTCATCATTATCTCAAGTGGTCATCCATCATCTTAAAGCTGTCGTAGCTACAGAGATAGGTCAAATGACTCGACGTCTGTAGAGGTGGGTTTTAAAAATGTCAAAAAAATTTAACCAGGGGTGGAATTCTAGCAGGAGCTCCTTTGCATATTAAGCCACACACTTCTGATGTAGCCAATCCTCCAAGAGCTTTAAAAAAAGAGCCTTGTAAGCTCTTGGAGGATTGGCTACATCAGGGGGTGTGTGGCCTAATATGCAAAGGAGCTCCTGCTAGAATTCCACCCCTGGTCGAAAATATCTACAAAACCGTTCTGTGTTCTTTTTGGTCCCCCTGAAAACTGGTATTAAAGATGGTGTTTCGACTGCAGTGCCTTCACACGGAGCTTGACAAAGTGCATGACTAATTTTTCTGGAAAATTACGTTTTAGATGGTTCAGCAACGAAGAGAGTGTCAACATTAGGCTGCCACCTTCCAGAATTACATCTGATCTCCAGACAATGGACCTTTGTTCCCCCGGAGAAAATAGCTGCTTTGGAAGGTGGATTCTATGGCATTACATCCTGTCAAAGGCCCTCCCTTCCTCAAACTTTCCCCTCTCTAGGCTCCACCCCCAAAATCTCCAAGAATTTCCCAGCCTGGAACTAACAACCCTTCTTAAAGTGTGCTGTTTTACTGATGTTCATATGAGCTGAACACACTAACCTATAAACTGTAACCAAATAATCTGTGTTCTACAACACAGAAAGGAGAACTAAGCTAAGGTCCTAGTCCACTGGAAACTTCTTTGTGCAAGACCCAGGGCTTTTTTTGAGCAGGAACATGCTGGAATGCAGTACCAGCTGGCTTGGCATTGGGGTGTGGCCTAATATGCAAATTAATTCCTGCTGGGCTTTCTCTACAAAAAAAAAAGTCCTGCAGGAAACAATGGTGGCATCAGGGGGTGTGGCCTAATATGCAACTGAATTCCTGCTGGGCTTTCTCTACAAAAAAAGTCCTGCAGGAAACAATGGTGGCATCAGGGGGTGTGGCCTAATATTCAAATGAGTTCCTGCTGGCAAGACCCATTTGTTTAGGGCCAGTAAACCATTTTTTTTTAAATTGTGCTTAGCAATGAATCATGTTCTTTTGTAAGGATTAAATAATTTATCACTTTTACTTGAATAAATGTACATATTAATCAGACTCTAAGAAAGCCTCAGTTTTGACATACCAGGGGAAGAGTCAGGTAATTTGAATTAAATTAGCAAAAGCTCACTTCCTGTAAGGAGAGCCCTCAATTTTTTTTACATTTTCATTCACAGTAACATGCCAGAGACCAAAGAGCCTCACAAATTAGAAAATGTGCCCTGAACACACACCCATAGTCATTAAAATATGCCCTCACTGATTCAGGATGGCCCAAGTAGTTAAACTAATTAAAGCATATGGCTCTTATTTAGCTCAATGGTCTTGTTCAGCCAGGGTCACGGCTGCAGAGGAAATGCAGTCTGGTCCTCCCAAAAGATATTCTAGGCTTTTTCCCTGATTCTGCAGCTTTAATTCCAACAAAATGAACTTTACAGTACATCTGCACTACAAACGTTTATCAGTTTAGCTGTGACAGCTTCCCCCAATGACTCCTGGGAATTATATTGTGCATAGATGCATAGTTTCTTTCATAGAACTACAATTCCCAGAGCTCCCTGGAAAGGCCAAAAGCCTGTTAAATTTATTTATTTATTTATTTAAGATTTATATCCCGCCCTTCCCACGAGTGGCTCAGGGCGGCTTCCAACAATTGGTCAAACATAAGATTAGACAATATTTAAATATATAAACAGTTAAACATTTAAAACAGTTAAACCTTAAAAACCAGTAAACATTCCAAATATATATATATAAAACAGGAGTCTGGCAAGCTACATTGAGTTTCTCATCTTAGCTAGGTGTAAGCTAGCCGGAAGAGGGTCATCTTACAGGCCCTGCGGAACTGAACAAGGTCCCGCAGGGCCCTCACCTCCTCTGGCAGCTGATTCCACCATGTAGGGGCCATAACAGAGAAAGTCCTATCTCTGGTGGATTTTAAGCGGGCTTCTTTTGGCCCAGGGATAGTGAGAAGATTTTGAGTTCCCGACCTCAGTACTCTCTGGGGAACATGTGGGGAGAGACTGTCCTTCAGGTAGGCAGGTCCCAGGCCATATAGGGCTTTAAAGGTAATAACCAGCACCTTGTACCGAACTCGGTATATCACTGGAAGCTAGTGCAGGGTCCGAAGACCCGGCCGAATGTGTCCCCATTTTGGAAGACCCAGTAACAGCCGGGCCGCGGCATTCTGCACCAGCTGCAATTTCCGAGTTCGGGACAAGGACAGCCCCATGTAGAGGGCATTGCAGTTGTCTAACCTCGAGGTGACCGTAGCATGGATCACTGTTGCTAGGTCGTCGCGCTCCAGGAAGGGGGCCAGCTGCCTTGCCCGCCTAAGGTGAAAGAACGCGGACTTGGCAGCGGCTGCTATCTGAGCCTCCATCTTTAGAGAAGTCTCCAATAGTACCCCCAAGCTCTTGACCCTGTCCACCGCCGTCAGTGGCGCACCGTCAAAAACTGGTAGGGGGATTCCCCTTCCCGGCCCCCGGAGACCCAAGCAAAGGACCTCTGTCTTCGCAGGATTTAGTCTCAGTCCACTCAGTCTGAGCCACACAGCCATGGCCTGTAGTGCTCGATCAAGATTTTCCGGGGCGCAGACCGGCTGGCCGTCCATCAGTAAATAGAGCTGGGTGTCATCAGCATACTTTTTTTTAGGAGGGGACGGACCACAGCCTCTTTGAGCAGCGTTAGAAAATGCCCTTCCGTCAGGGATCTATTTATGATATCCCGTAGAGGATATCTAAGGTCCCTCTGGCAGGATTTAATAAGCCAGGAAGGGCATGGGTCCAATTTACAAGTTGTTGGGCGAGCCGATAAGAGAATCCTGTCAACTTCCTCCAGGCTGAGGGGGCTAAAACCATCCAGAATATAATCCGAAGACAGACTCAGGGCCTCGGTTTCACTAACTGTCTTAAAACTGGCAGGGGGGTCGGGGCGGAGTGACGCGATTTTATCCTCAAAAATTTTTGCAAAAGCCTCGCAGCCTATTTCCAATTCAATAGAATTTGGTCTGCCTTGCGGCAGCGTCGTAAGTCCTCGAATTATATCGAACAGTTGTGACGGGCGCAAAGTTGCAGACGCAATCTTAGCCGCAAAGAATGCTTTCTTTGCGGATTTGATTGCCATCTCATAGGCCTTCAAACTCTCTCTATAAGATGTTCGGGTTACTTCGTCTTGAGTACGCCGCCATTGCCTCTCCAGTCGTCTGAGTCCCCGCTTTAGTTGCCGCAGCTCCCGGTTAAACCAGGGCGACGGCTTCGAGCGGAGGCACAGAGGGCGCCTGGGTGCGATCTCGATGGCCCTGGAGAGCCCATCGTTCCAGGACTCTACCAGATCATCCAGGGAATCGCCAGTGGGCCAGGTGTCCCGTAGGGCCGTTAGGAACCGTTCCGGGTTAAATCAGTTCCGTTAAATCAGTTTAAGCCTACAGTGTAAAAAAAGGTAAAGGTAGTCCCCTGTGCAAGCACCAGTCGTTTCCGAGTCTGGAGTGACGTTGCTTTCACAATGTTTTCATGGCAAACTTTTTACGGGGTGGTTTGCCCTTGCCTTCCCAAGTCATCTACGCTTTCCCCCCAGCAAGTTGGGTCCTCATTTTACCAGCCTCAGAAGGATGGAAGGCTGAGTCAACCTGGAGCCGGCTACCTGAACCCAGTTTTCGCCAGGATTGAACTCAGGTCGTGAGCAGGGAGCTCAGACTGCAGCACTGCAGCTTTACCACTCTACGCCACGGGGCTCTTTGCCTATAGTGTAGGTCAGGCTTAAGTTTAGGGTTTCTAGCCTCCTGCTGGGGGCAGAGGTTCCCCCGATTTCAGGGCTTCCAACCCACCGGCCCATTATTGGCCAGCGGGGGGGGGGGAGCCCCGCCCCTGAAGAGCTTTGTTGGCGCCCCAACATGCCCAGCACAATGATGTCACCTGGAAGTGACGTAATTGTGCTGGGCACGTCACACAGAGACACTCTAGAATTTTGGTTTAAAAAAACCTCTGCGGCACCATAGAGTTTTTAATCAAACTACTACAGCATCCCTGCGCAATGTGCCCAATGCGATTACATCACTTCCTGGTGATGTCGTTGCACCATGCACACTTCCCCCCAGCAGCCAGGGACAACCTGGCAACTCTACTGAAGTCTCTGTTCCTTTTATTTACAGAAATTGACCATACTGGATAAAAGCAATTACAGTATCAGCATTATCAGATAGATAGGTAGGTAGGTAGGTGATAGATAGATGATAGATAGATAGATAGATAGATAGATAGATAGATAGATAGATAGATAGATAGATAGATAGATAGATAGATAGATATAGATAGGGTTTTTTTGAACAGAAACTCCTTTGCATATTAGGCCACACACCCCTGATGTAGCCAATCCTCCAAGAGTTTACAAGGCTCTTAGTACAGGGCCTACTGTAAGCTCTTGGAGGAGTGGCTACATCAGGGAGGTTTGGCTTAATATGCAAAGGAGTTCCTGCTACAAAAAAAAGCCCTGTAAACATACAAACAAGAAAAGAAGATCAGTGATGAAGACAGAAAGGCGACTTTAAAAAGTAAATGGAAAAGTAATTAACAAGGGGTAGATATTAAATTGCCTAATCAATAAATTATTTCCCCCCTTCAGAGTTTTCATTGAGGACTCTCAGTTACACAGCTGGGCAGAAATTTCCTGGGAAAGGTGAGAAATTATGGCCAGAATGCCATAATACAAAGAGAAGAGCAGAAGCGTTGGCTATTCATGCTGAGCAATACCACATGCACTTCTTCTAAAGCATCCCAAACTAGCTGTTGCCAGAGCTGAGAAACTTAGGTGAACCGCAGGTCAGATTCATTAAAGCTATTCTTATGGACGATTACTTCAGACGTTCACCCTCACCAGAGCTGATGATGGCATTAATCAAAAGGCTGCCATGCTCAACTTTGATTAAGGTCTCTGAAGTTTAAGAGCAGGTCCATGATTGACAAGAAAAATCTGACGGCAAAATTTGCTACCAAGCACTTCTCAGACTGAGTTACTTTGGAATAAATCGGTCAGTTCCCACAATCATGCATGAAAGCTTATACCCAGAATAAAACTTCCCTGGCTTTAAGGTGCCACGGGACTCAAACCTGGCTTTACTTTCCAGGCAACTGACAAAGTTGCATCCCGCCTAACCAGTGTTCCCTCTAAGCTGAGTTAGCGTGAGCTAGCTCACGGATTATTAGCCTCCAGCTCTAGGGTTGCCAAGTCCAATTCAAGAAATATCTGGGGACGTTGGGAGTGGAGTCAGGAGACATTGGGGGTGGAGCCAGGAGCAAGGGTGGGACAAGCATCATTGAACTTCAAAGGGAGTTCTGGCCATCACATTTAAAGGAACTGCACACCCCTCCACTGGAAATAATGAAGGATAGGGGCACCTTCTTTGGGGGCTCATAGAATTGGACCCTCTGGTCCAATCCTTTTGAAACTTGGAGGGTATTTAGGGGAGAGGCACAGGATGCTATGTTGCAAATTTGGTGTCACTACCTCAAACAACAGCCTCCCCAGAGCCCCAGATACCCGCAGATCAATTCTCCATTATACCCTATGGGACTAAGTCTCCAAAGGGAATAATGGAGTGCCCAACAGACATTTCCCTCCCCCCCCACTTTCTGATGACCCTGAAGCAGGGGGAGGGCCTCCAAACTGGGGGATCCCCTGCTCCCACCTGGAGATTGGCAACCCTTCCCAGCTCACATCTTTTTGTCTCAGTTGCAACTTTAATGCCAGTCGCTCACAAAGTGGAAGTTTTGCTCACAAGACTCTGCAGCTTAGAGGGAACATTGTTCCTAACCTTAAATTGCCGGGGTATTTGATCATCCAGCTTGTCAATGACCCACGCGAACGCTTGCGAGGCACAGCTATTATTATGCAGTCGCAGAACTGTAATATGCACATCTATCCTGGAGTAAAAAATAAGTAACCACAAAGCTGTTTGCAGAGATTATGACCTATATATAGCTTTCCAAGACAAAATGTGTTATCGTTATTATTCATTTATACGGGGCCATCAGGCGGCACGCAGAGTATTAGAGAACAAACGTTTACAAACGGGCGTGTGGGGAAAACAGAACCCATGGGAACACTGCAGTTCCACTAGTACGTTTTCAGAGCTGAGCCACGCAAAGCAGGAAAACCATGTGCTGCCCACCTGCCTGGATACGTGCCTTCTTCCATAGGAATGGGCAGAACCCACATTTTTGCTGAACCATTAACTGAACCTGAGCTTTTCTTTTGTAGCAGGAACTCATTTGCATATTAGGCCACACACCCCGATGTAGCCAATCCTCCTGGAGCTTACAGTAGGCCCTGTTAGAAGAGCCCTGCATGTCTCAACGAATATTATTTCCTTGTCTATTGTTACTGTTGGGCAATAATCAAATTCAGTTGAATGGGTGTATTGGCACAGGGAAGAAATGAAATATTAACAGGATCTTTTCTTTTTTTCTTTTTTTTGGTCTATCCTTGATTTTATCCCACATTTAGATGCTTATCATTTTAAATGGCATTTTCTTTTGTTATATAATTGTATTGCCTCCTACTTCCTATTAGAGAGCCAGTTTGGTGTAGTGGTTAAGTGTTCAGACTCTTATCTGGGAGAACCGGGTTTGATTCCCCACTCCTCCACTTGCACCTGCTGGAATGGCCTTGGGTCAGCCATAGCTCTCGCAGAGTTGTCCTTGAAAGGGCAGCTGCTGTGAGAGCCCTCTCCAGCCCCACCCACCTCACAGGGTGTCTGTTGTGGGGGAGGAAGGTAAAGGAGATTGTGAGCCGCTCTGAGACTCTTCGGAGTGGAGGGCGGGATATAAATCCAATATCTTCATCTACCTCACAGGGTGTCTGTTGTGGTGGAGGAAGGTAAAGGAGATTGTGAGCCGCTCTGAGACTCTTCACAGTGGAGGGCGGGATATAAATCCAATATCTTCATCTACCTCACAGGGTGTCTGTTGTGGCGGAGGAAGCTAAAGGAGATTGTGAGCCGCTCTGAGACTCTTCAGAGTGCAGGGCGGGATATAAATCCAATACCTTCATCTACCTCACAGGGTGTCTGTTGTGGGGGAGGAAGGTAAAGGAGATTGTGAGCCGCTCTGAGACTCTTCAGAGTGGAGGGCGGGATATAAATCCAATATCTTCTTCTTCTTCTATTACCTGGATTCCTATGAACAAATGCCTAAGAAAGGTTTCAGTACATATATATTTTCCCAGAAAGAGGCACCACTGAAACATTTTTCAACACCAACCAATAGTCAAGAGTGCCACACATGCACACAAAAACACAAACCCCACCCCACAAAAACAATAGTCAGGAATGCATCCTATATGTTTGTTCAAAAAGATTTTTTTTTAAATCATTTCGGCACGCATCCTAAAACAAGACCCAGACCAAAATCAGCCTTGAACGTTAACCCGAAACTGAAGGGATAGAAAGATCATGTACGTACCAATTGAAAAGCAGAAATATCAAGCACAGAAGTGCTTTTTAGTGTTCGAAGGAATGCAGGAAGGTTTTCGAAGATACGCTGCGCTTTCTTTAGAAGGGAACTGACATTAGATACAACATCCAACAGCATGTCGAGTAACTTGTCTACTTCAGATGGCAGTTTGATCTTAAAGAAAAGAGGGGAAACGTTATCCCAAAATATACACATTTCAGATACTGAGAGTTTATATGTTTTTCGGTATATATTATGCACGGTTTACGACAACGCTGGCGGATCAAGTGAAATTGAATTCTCCATTTCTCACAGCGGCAGTGTTCCCTCTTCCAGTTTTTCCCCTTCAAGTCACAGCCGACTCCTGGTGACCTCAAAGGGTTTTCAAGGCAAGAGATGTTCGGAGGTGGTTTGCCCATTGCCTGCCTCAGTGTGACAATCCTGGGCTTCTTTGGTGGTCTCCCATTCAAGTACTAATAGAGCTGCCAAGCTCCCGGGGCTGAATGGGGGTTTTCCCACCTGGGAGGTTCCCAATCCGCCAGCCCACATTGGGCCGGTGGAGGGAACCTCCCTCGACGTCACCAGTGTGATGACATCACCCGTGAGTGACGTCATTGCACCGACAATTTCACGTGCCAGCCACTCTAGGAGTTTCTAGGGAAACTCTATGGTTTTCCTGGACACTAGCATTTGGGGAGGGAAAACTCTATGGTCCAATAGGTACCAGAAAACAGTCCCCTACCAGAGGCCGCGGGGGCCTTGGCAACCCTAAGTACTAACCGGGGCTGACCCTGCTTAAGTCCCAAGATCTGACAAGATCAAGATAACCTGGGCCATCTAAGTCAGGACCATAGCCAATTGGCTGCCAAATAATCCAAAGATGGTGTCTAGACCAGGGGTGTCAAACTCATGAAGACCAGATCTGACATAAATGAGACCTTGTCGGGCCAGGCCATGTGTGTACCTGTTTAAGATTAAGTAGCAGAGATACAAACTTTATAAAGGACACAGACAAACACAATTAAAGATTTTTTTTAAAAAAAAAACTTAAAACATGCTTAAAACATTAGCACTCGTTGGCCTTAAAGGTTCTTTCTTTATATCTCTCCCATGGGATCCAGGAAACTGGCCAAAGGAAGCTCTGGCTCTTTCCTTCCTTTCCCAGCGAACCAGGAGGGGGAGGAGCCTCAGCCAATAGAAGGAAGAGAGGCTTGGCTCAGTCAGTAGCTCTGCTGTGCGATGGAGAGAGCCTGGCAAAGCAAGCTTTGCCTCTCCCCCTTCCTCTCCAAGAGAGGATCCTCAGCCAATGGAGAAAATAGACATTTTGCTCTGTAGCTCCTGTGCAATTGCGCAAACCTTGCAAAGCAAGCTGTTATGCAGAAGTAAATGAGAGAGAGAGAAAGAGAGAGAAGGAAGCAAATGACAGCAAGTTGCTTGGGGGCCTGAGAGGAGCCCTCTGGCTACCTGATTCATCTCCCAGGCCACAGGTTCAACACCCTTGGTCTAGACTATTCACAAGTGCATAGATTCTACATATAACATGTAGAGCCAGTGAGGTACAATGGATAGTGCTGGACTTTCGTCAGCCAGACCTGCCAACCCATAAAACTCACTGGCTAGAGTTAGCAAAGCTACCATTTCTTAGCCTTACATCTCACAGCATTGTTGTGAGGGAAAAATGGGTTAACCTACCACACGAAATCTTGGAGGATTGGTTTGGATGGGATATAAAGATCAGCCAGTGCACCTAAAAGTTTTATGGAAAAGAGTTTTGCTCAAACAAAAAATGTCACTGTGAGTGCCAAAGGCCTTGGACTACTATTAGCTAATTCTTCAGATTCAAGAAGAAGAAGAAGAAGAAGAAGAAGAAGACTGCAGATTTATACCTCACCCTTCTCTTTGAATCAGAGACTCAGAGCATCTTACAATCTCCTATATCTTCTCCCCGCACGACAGACATCCTGTGAGGTGGGTGGGGTTGAGAGGGCTCTCACAGGAGCTGCCCTTTCAAGGACAACTCCTGTGAGAGCTATGGTTAACCCAAGGCCATTCCAGCAGCTGCAAGTGGAGGAGTGGGGAATCAAACCCGGTTCTCCCAGATAAGCGTCCACACACTTAACCACTACACCAAACTGGACTCATGACTGGGTTTTGGTTTCTTTCTAAGTCCCACTGTGCGGTGTGCAGAAGCAGACAAGAGCACATGTGCTCTTGGCCTGTTCTATGGGGGCACTGAAGCTCACGTCAAAGTGGAGTTGGGGAAGAAACTAAGTGGAACAATCACACCACTCACGTGTTTCCATGGCACGCCAGGGCAATCAGGCAGCCGAAAACCCGCCATGGAAGTGCTTCACCAGGGAAGCCACCAGAATTTACTGGAGGCTATTTAATCCAGTGGGAGTTTTCTTAGCATGAGGTAAGGATGAGAGGGACATGGGAGCCAAATGTGCACATGTGATCATGCCCATTTAATCTACAGGGAAGGGGGTGGCTACGTCAGATCAAACTGCTTGTGTGACTGTACCCCATGGCTAGTAGCCACCAACGGACCTATCCTCTGTGATCTAATTCCCTTTTAAAGACGTTTATTCCTGTGGCCATCATTACATCATCTGGCAACAAATTCCACATTTTAATCACTGTCTTTGTAAAGAAGTAGTCCTAAAAGCTATATAAAATGGGGTGAAAAAAAAAGTAGGAGGGTAGAGAAATAATGTGATATATCTATCAATGTCTAACTAGGACCTGGGAGGCTTGGATTCAAGTTCCCACTCGGCCATGGGTCTCACTGTATGAATGCGAGAACAAAATGGCGGCAGAGGTGCTAAGAAGTGTGTTCACTGCCCTTGGAGGAAAGATGGGATAAATTGGACAACAGTGAACAGAATTAGGAATGTCAAATCCCTTCCCCCACATACAAACACCCCATTTCCAGAAATGCTACTAGTCCTGCACAAAACCTTGTTAACATCCTTCAAAAGTCCCTGTGAAGTTCTGCCTAAGTTACAGACCGCCCAAATACATAAAAATTCACTTCAGGCAATATTCAGTTACAGCTTAGGAATATGGTCTCTGACGAAAGGAGCTTTGACTCTGGAACGCTTATACCCAAAAAATCTTGATCTGTAAGGCGTTACTGATTCAACTCTAGTTTAGGGATATGTGGACCCCACCCTGCCTCAGGACATTTCGCTATCAAAAGATTCCGCAGTTCCCCTGAAAGCCCTCAGATTCGTTGAGTGAGGAGACTCGCTTCAGGTTTTGCTGTAGACCAGATTTCTGTGGCAGCTCTAAGGGACTGTTTTCATTAACTGCGTGATGTCTTTACCTCTCCCCTCCCCACCCCACATGCAGTTTTTCTATCCACGTTCCGAAAGGAGGGGGCGAGATTTAGCACAGACTCTGCTCACCTTATAAACGACATTGCGTACACTGAGGTTCTGCAGGAGGAGTACAGCCATGGTGTACAACTCCTGGGGTGGCAGAGAACAAATTTCCTTCACAGCATCGGCAGCATGGTCTTCTGAGGGAAACGTTAGGAAAGGGCTAAGTGCCTCCACATCACATCTTCCCACCAAAGCGGCTGTGAGAGCACCGGAGAGAAACTGTAAAAACAGCGATAAATATATGTTTAAAGAATAATTTTTATTTATTTATTTAACATATGATTCGTTTATTTAAAAAAATTCCAAGTTATACAGAACTTTGTTGGATGAAGTAGTATCGAGTAGATTAATTCCGTGTATGACAAAATTCTACTATGCATAAAGCACTACGGTATATATAACATTGTAGAACATGCCATGTAGCATTTAAGATAACGTCCAGTTCGTCAATCAATCAATCAATAGATAAATAAATATCTTATTAAGGATAAATTAACTGATAATTGGGCTAGAATTTTTGACTCTGAAGTTAAGAATAATGCCTTGCTCCATCCCAAGTCAAACGAAAGGGAATATTTAAATAAAAAGAGAAAGAGGGGATAGCATACGTTAGAAAGAATAAATTTAAATAATAATTTAAATATTAACTGAAGGAGAGAAGGCGAAAATGACAGTGACAATATCATCTTAAAAGGTAGGACCAGAACCAATGAGTTGAAATTAAATCAAAAGAGTTTCCGGCTCAACATTACGAAGAACTTCTTGACCGTTAGAGCAATTCCTCAGTGGAACAGGCTCCCTCGGGAGGTGGTGGGCTCTCCTTCCTTGGAGGTTTTTAAACAAAGGCTAGATGGCCATCTGACAGCAATGAAGATCCTGTGAATTTGGGGTAGGTATTTGTGAGTCCTGCATTGTGCAGGGGGTTGGACTAGATGACCCTGGAGGTCGCTTCCAACTCTATGATTCTAAGAGTAGCAACAGTGGAGTCCAGGCACACTCCCAAAGTGGTCCCTCTCCCCAATTTATGCTCAGAGTAGGGTTGCCAATCCCCAGGTGGGGGCAGGGGATCCCCCAGTTTGGAGGCCCTCCCCCCACTTCAGGGTCGTCAGAAAGCGGGGGGGGGGGAGGGAAATGTCTTCTGGGAACTCTATTATTCCCTATGGAGATATATTCCCATAGAAAATCATGGAGAATTGATCTGCGGGTATCTGGGGCTCTGGGGGGGCTGTTTTTTGGGGTAGAGGCACCAAATTTTCAGTATAGCATCTAGTGCCTCTCCCCAAAATACCCCCGAAGTTTAAAAAATATTGGACCAGAGGGTCCAATTCTGTGAGCCCCAAACGAAGGTGCCCCTATCCATTATTTCCTATGGAAGGAAGGAATTGCAAAGCTGTGATGTCCCTTTAAATGTGATGGCCAGAACTCCCTTTGGAGTTCAATTATGCTTGTCACAGCCTTGATCTTGGCTCCACCCCTAATATCTCCTGGCTCCACCCCCAAAGTCTCCTGGCTCCCCCCCCCCAAGTCCCCAGATATTTCTCAAATTGGACTTGGCAACCCTAGCTCAGAGACAAAAAAAAGTATCACTTATTTGTAGGCCTTTGTGCAGACGGCGGTCTTGGGGAACAATGGGTTGTTGTTCCCTGTGTGCGTTTTCAGAAGATATAAACCGTTCATCCGTTTCGTCAACAGGGGTCGACATTGCCACATGAGGTCAGGCATTTTAGTTTATTCGATTTGTATCCCACACTCCCCGCCAAAGCAGGCTCCGCTTTTACCTGAACGTTCAATATTTATAACATGCTTATTATCATGCATTTTGTTAAGTCTTTTGAGCCATGCAATGGAGGTTATAAAAGGAATTTTCCCATGTATTGATGAGCCTGATCTCATCAGATCTGGGAAGTTAAGCAAGGTCAGCCCTGGTTAGTACTTGGAAGGGAGACCACCAAGGGTTTTTTTTTTGTAGCAGGAGCTCCTTTGCATATTAGGCCAGACACCCCTGATGTAGCCAATCCTCCTGGAGCTTACAGTAGGCCCTGTAAGAAGAGCCCTCTAAGCTCTTGGAGGATTGGCTACATCAGGGGTGTGTGGCCCAGGGGTAAAATTCTAGCAGAAGCTCCTTTGCATATTAAGGCACACCCCCTGATGCAGCCAATCCTCCTGGAGCTTACAGTAGGCCCTGTATGAAGAGCCCTGTCAGCTCTTGGAGGATTGGCTACATCAGGGGTGTGTGGCCCAGGGGTGGAATTCTAGCAGAAGCTCCTTTGCATATTAAGGCACACCCCCTGATGCAGCCAATCCTCCTGGAGCTTACAGTAGGCCCTGTAAGAAGAGCCCTCTCAGCTCTTGGAGGATTGGCTACATCAGGGGTGTGTGGCCCAGGGGTGGAATTCTAGCAGAAGCTCCTTTGCATATTAAGGCACACCCCCTGATGCAGCCAATCCTCCTGGAGCTTACAGTAGGCCCTGTAAGAAGAGCCCTCTCAGCTCTTGGAGGATTGGCTACATCAGGGGTGTGTGGCCCAGGGGTGGAATTCTAGCAGAAGCTCCTTTGCATATTAAGGCACACCCCCTGATGCAGCCAATCCTCCTGGAGCTTACAGTAGGCCCTGTATGAAGAGCCCTCTAAGCTCTTGGAGGATTGGCTACATCAGGGGTGTGTGGCCTAATGTGCTACAAAGAAAGGCCTGGAGACCACCAAGCAAACCCAGCGTCACAATGCAGAAGCAGGCAATGGCAAACCACCTCTGAATGTTTCTTGCCTTGAAAATCTTTTGAGGTTGCCGTAAGTTGACTGTGACTTGATGGCACTTCCCCCCCACACACACACACACACTGATCTCACACTCTAAACCACCCAAGTTCACCCCTAGACCCACAAAAACTGGTCAGGCTCCACCCACTGAACACCAAAGAGAACATAGATCCCAGTAGGCAGCCGTGTTGGTCTGAAGCAATAGAACAAAGCAGCAGACAAGCGCACCTTTAAGACCAGCTAAGTTTTATTCAGAATGTAAGCTTTCATACGCTCTTAAGCAGACTTCATCAGACAAATGGGAATGGCAAGCAGCAATTCTTAATATAAGTGGGCAGTGTAGAATCATGGGGATGTTTTTAGCAGATTAAAAGAATCACAAATAGGGATCTTGGTTTGTTAGTGTTAGGACAAAACAGGGCTGTAAAAACCCTGGAGGGTGATAAAGAGCAAACTGATTCTACACTGCCCACTTATATTAAGAACTGCTGCTTCCATTCCCATTTGTCTGATGAAGTCTGCTTAAGAGCATACGAAAGCTTTCATTCTGAATAAAACTTAGCTGGTCTTAAAGGTGCACTTGTCTACTGCTTTGTACCAAAGAGAACAGCGTCCGCTGGCCCTAACCCATCAACTCAGGCCTGATTCTGTCCACTGACCCAAGACTTTTCAGAACTAAGTTAGCAATTGAACAAAGCAAGAGTCGAGTTTCCCCTTCAAGACCAACAAAGTTTTATTCAGAATGCCAGCTTTCGTGTGCTAGAAGCACGCTTCATCAGACAACAGTATGGAATGGCAAGCAGTCCTAAATATAGAGAAAGTGGGCAGTGAGTTAGTATGCAGAGTCATGGAAGTTTTTTTTTTTAGCAGATTTAAAGTGTCACAAGTTGGGGGTCTGGTGTTTGTTGAATAAAACTTTGTTGGTCTTAAAGGGGCCACTTGACTCTTGCTTTGTTCTACTGCTTCAGACCAACACAGCCGCCCACCTGGATCTAAGTTAGCAATTGTAAAGGAGACACAAACTTCCCTCTTATAAGAGACCCTCAGACAGAGATGTTTAAAGGACAAAGTCGGAGTGCAGTGGCACCTTTAAGATCAACGACGTCTAATGAAGAAGAAGAAGAAGAAGATATTGGATTTATATCCCGCCCTCCACTCCGAAGAGTCTCAGAGCGGCTCACAATCTCCTTTCCCTTCCTCCTCCACAACAAACACCCTGTGAGGTGGGTGGGGCTGAGAGGGCTCTCCCAGCAGCTGCCCTTTCAAGGACAACCTCTGCCAGAGCTGTGACTGACCCAAGGCCATTCCAGCAGGTGCAAGTGGAGGAGTGGGGAATCAAACCCGGTTCTCCCAGATAAGAGTCCACGCACTTAACCACTACACCAAACTGGCTCTCCACACCAAACTGGCTCTCCACACCAAACTGGCTCTAATGAACATGCACGTGAAAGCTCATACCCAGAATTAAACTCTGTCAGTCTTAAAGGTGCCACTGGACTCAAACGTTGTTCTGTTGCTTGAGACCAACACAGCTACCCACCGGAATCGATCTTCAGAGATGCTTAAAGTGACACAGCGACAGAACCAGTCCTGTCTAAGATCAAGAAGCAACCCTAACGTTCTAATCACTGCTTAAAGGTCAAGGTGCAAGAACCCTGTGCAAGCACCAGTCGTTTCCGACTCTGAGGTGACGTTGCTTTCACAATGTTTTCATAGCAGACTTTTTACAAGGTGGTTTGCCATTGCCTTCCCCAGTCATCTACACTTTCCCCCCAGCAAGCTGGGGACTTATTTGACCAACCTCGGAAGGCTGAGTCCACCTGAGCCGGCTACCTGGACCCAGCTTCTGCTGGGATCAAACTCAGGTCATGAGCAGAGGGCTCCGACTGCAGTACTGCAGCTTTACCACTCTGCGTCACGGGGCTCTTGAACGCATAATACACCCTCAGTTTCTCCTCAGATTTTGTAATTGATTTCTCAAATAGGTTCCGTGGTCATGGAGTAAAGAAGTATGTCCTTTCTTCTGGCCTGAACCTTCTGCCCATCACCTTCTTTGGCTCCCCCTCTTTGAGTTCTGAAGAGTCCCGTGGCGCAGAGTGTTAAAGCTGCAGTGCTGCAGTCCAAGCTCTGCTCACGACCTGAGTTCGATACTGGCGGAAGCTGGGTTCAGCTAGCCACCTTGAGGTCGACTCAGCCTTCCATTCTTCCGAGGTCAGTCAAATGAGTACCCAGTTTGCTGGGGGGAAAGTGTAGAGCACTGGGGAAGGCAATGGCAAGGAAAGGAAAGGTCCCCTGTGCAAGCACCAGTCGTTTCCGACTTTGGGGTGACATTGCTTTCACAACGTTTTCACAGCAGACTTTTTATGGGGTGGTTTGCCATTGCCTTCCCCAGTCATCTACACTTTCCCCCCAGCAAGCTGGGTACTCCTTTTACCGACCTTGGAAGGATGGAAGGCTACCTTGAGCTGGCTACCTGAACCCAGCTTCCACTGGGATCACACTCAGGTCATGAGCAGAGCTTGGACTGCAGTATTCAGCTTACCCCCACTCTGCGCCACGGGGCTTCCTCAATCACTGCTTATTATTAGGCTATTTTCCACAGCATTATGATCTCTAACCCTACTTGGGAGGGCCTCTTGTTAAATATCCTCTTATAACTACCAGCATACACTATACCCCTACACCACTGCCATACACAATCCTGGTCTCCTAAGTAACTCTACTCACTCTCCTTTGGTATTCTGTGGACATAACTTAAAAATTCAATCCTGAAGTGTAGCATTACTCAAAAGAAGAGGGAGTTTCTTGTCAAACTCCTTTTCACTGAATCTTTTCGTCTCCTGCTCGCTATATCAATTAAGAAGCAACAACACTGGTTACTCTCATTACCGAAGAAGCAGGAAAACAAATAGAAATCAACTAAAATTAGAATTATGTTTGTCTTGGAAGAAGATCCCAAATCCAAACTGAATTTTAAACAGCGAAGCTTCCCGATGAACGGGAAAAATGGGCCTGTTTGACTAGCCTTTGCTAGTAGAACACTAGCGACATCCAGTGGCCATTCGACTGATCTGGCAATTCAAATTGCCCTCATTCTTATTTCCCTCTAATGAGCACAGAAATCAATATGCAAAGCTAAGAGAATACAGCTGGTATTCCACGTGCCTTTTAACTGAGCAGAAGAATATAAATTGCTTTGGGACATAATGCCATTCCAAGCCAGATGGACACAGGAAACAAAAAGATATGAGAAGATGGCTTCCGTCGGGTCACATTCAATGTTCCTCTAAGCTAAAGCATCTTGTGAGCAAAAATTCTACTTTGTGAGCTACCGGCATGAAAGTTGTGAGTTGCTGGCATGAAAGTTGTGAGCTGCTGCATAAATTAGTATGCTCTGGGCTAAGACAAAAAGGTGTGAGCTGGAGGCTAAATATCTGTGAGCTAGCTCACGCTAACTCAGCTTAGAGCAGGGGTGTCAAACATGCAGCCCAGGGGCTGAATCAGGGCCCCAGAAAGCTCCTATCAGGCCTCCGAGCAACTGGCTCTTGTCTGTTTCCTACTCCCTCTCTCTTGCTTCCTTCTGCATCTCAGCTTGCTTTGCAAGGCTTGCTCAATCGCGCAGGAGCTACAGAGTAAAACTTCTATTTTTTTTTTCCATTGGTTGAGGCTTCTCCCCCTCCTGGTCCCCTGGGGAAGGAAGGAAAGAGCCAGAGCTTCCTTTGCCCAGTTCCCTGGATCCCGTGGGAGAGATACAAAGAAAGCACCTTTAAGACCAACAAGTGCTAATGTTTTAAGCATGTTTTATTTTAAGGTTTTTTAAAAGTCTTTAGTCGTGTTTGTTTGTATCCTTTGAAAAGTTTATATCTCCGCTACCTAATCTTAAATAGGTACACACATGACATGGCCCGGCCCGGCCCAGCAAGGTTTCATTTATGTCAGATCCGGCCCTCATCACAAATGAGTTCAACACACCTGGCTTAGAGGGAACGCTGGTCACATTCTTGATTCCTGCAAGGTTCTAGGAAACTTTTCCAAATGCATCATAGTGGAGCTGAACTAGAAGAGACGTCACTTTCTTTTTTTTTGCGTTTTAATTGTTTATTTAATTGAAAAAGTAAAGTATAATTATCACAGAGCTTGTCAAACATATATAAGTAAAGAAGAAATGAAAAAAATACGCTATTATTATCCCTAAGGAGGATCCTCTGTGGTTTGTATCAGCTACTGGCATTTTAAACATACCGCAAAAAAAAAAAAGAAAAACAAAATCAAGCAAAAACTTAAAAGTTTCACAGGTTGTCGCTCTAAATCGCTATAGATTCTAATATGTAAAACAGTTTTACAAGTATTACAAAACTTATCATTTAACATTTTTCCTATACAAAATTATGCCCTTTTCCCTCGTACCATCTATAAAATTTCTCCCATTTCATTCTGGCCTCAGATTTGGGGTCCCCTTTCAACATATTCGAAAGTATGTCCATTTCAGCTACATTAAAAATCTTATCAACCACCTCTTCAATTTTTGGGCAATTCTCTTGTCGCCAATGCCTGGCAAAAACTGTCCTTGCCGCGGTGAGGATATACATCATCATATGTATATCTTCTTTGGGGACTACTTTCCTGACAAATGATAATAACATCAGTTCTGGTTTAAATTGTATATCAATTTGCAGTATTGCTTTTAAAAGCTCATAAATCTTTATCCAAAATTTTTTTGTAACCTTACAATTCCACCAAATATGGAAAAAGGAGCCTATTGCCGAACCGCATTTCCAACACTTAGGTGATATAGATTTATCTATTTTTGATAATTGTAGAGGAGTAATGTACCATCTGTGAAAGATTTTTAAAAAATTTTCTCTGAGGTTGATTGGTTTAATGTACTTGTAATTCAATCTCCAATAAGAGGCCCATTGTTCTAAATCTACTGTCTTCTGCAAGTTTTGAGACCACTTTATCATTGATTCTTTAACCAACTCATCTTCCAACTTGATTTGCATCAGATAATTATATACTTTCTTAATTGTTTTATCATCCTCTTTAAATAAAATCTTATCAAAATCATAATTGCCTTTGGTAAAACCCAGGGTGGCATGCAAACCTTTGGTATGTCACTAAAGGACAGAGTTATTTCAAGAACCATCTAATACGTAAAACTATCTATGAGATTTGGTTAAAGGTAAGAAGAATGATCTATGTTAAAACCCCGAGATGGCTATCCCCGGAAGAAGCCTCAATTCTACCCCAATTATGGAGCCCCAACAGGAAGGCTAGATACTTAGATCTACTAGACGAGAAAGACAAGTTTAGAACGAATGAGGATCTCGAAGCCAGAGGGATAAAGTTTGATTGGTGGACGAAGAATCAGATAATAGCGAAATATAATAAGAGACGTCACTTCTGGGGCAGCAAAACGAAAGTAACTCAGAATCCATCCTGCACAGGTGGATCATTCACAAGACCTGCTACCTGAGGATGGAGGACTGGCTGGACAGAGATCTCAGCATGGTGTACAAAGTCAATTGCACATACGGGGGCAGCCACAATTTAGAGAAGAGCCATGCAAGGCAGGAAGAGAGGAGTTAACCCTACAATCCACCAACCCCAAATCCCTTTGACTTTGGTAACTGAAATTAGGTTTCCTACTCCGTTATTAGCATTTTAAATGTCAATAACCTGGAGTCTTGTGTTCAGTTTTGGGCACCACATTTTAAGAAGCTTACGTATATACAAGCTGGACTGGGTCCAGAGGATGCAACGAAGATGGTGAGGGGTCTGGAGACCAAGTCCTGTGAGGAAAGCTTGAAGGAGCTGGGGATGTTTAGCCTGGAGAGGAGGTGGATGAGAGATGATATGATCACCATCTTCAAGTACTTGAAGGGCTGTCATATAGAGGATGGCATGGAATTGTTTTCTGTGGCCCCGGAAGGCAGGACCAGAACCAGTGGGTTGAAATTAAATCAAAAGAGTTCCCGGCTCAACATTATGAAGAACTTCCTGACCATTAGAGTGGTTCCTCAGTGGAACAGGCTTCCTCGGAAGGGGGTGGGCTCTCCTTCCTTGGAGGTTTTTAAACAGAGGTTAGATGGCCTTCTGACAGCAATGAAGATCCTGTGAGTAGATTCATAGAGTAGACCAGGGGACGGATTCATAGAGTAGACCAGGGGTGGCCAACGGTAGCTGTCCAGATGTTTTTTGCCTACAACTCCCATCAGTCCCAGCCATTGGCCATGCTGGCTGGGGCTGATGGAAGGTGTACATATGAACATATGAAGTTGCCTTATACTGAATCAGACCCTTGGTCCATCAAAGTCAGTATTGTCTTCTCAGACTGGCAGCGGCTCTCCAGGGTCTCAAGCTGAGGTTTTTCACACCTATTTGCATGGACCCTTTTTTGGAGATGCCAGGGATTGAACCTGGGACCTTCTGCTTCCCAAGCAGATGCTCTACCACTGAGCCACCGTCCCTCCCCAAGGTGTAGGCAAAAACATCTGGAGAGCTACCATTGGCCACCCCTAGAGTAGACTATTGTGGCTACTAGCCATAGTGACTAAAGGGAACCTCCAGGTTCAAGGACACTAAAACTCTGAATACCAGTGCAAGGAGGCAAGTCCATGGCCTCTATGACCTGTAGCTGGTCCTCTGGTCTGATTTAGCAGGGCTCTTCTGATGTTCTTATGATGGCCTCGGCCTCTCTGCCCTTTTGTTGGCCATCCAGAGGAACTGGTTGGCCACTGTGTGAGACAGGAGGCTGGACTAGATGGACCACTGGTCTGATCCAGCAGGGCTCTCCTGATGTTCTAATGAAGGCCTCAGCCTCTCTGCCCTGTTGTTGGCCATTCAGAGGAACTGCCTGACCACTGTGAGAGGGAAGGTGCTAGACTAGATGGACCTCTGGTCTGCTCCGGCAGATCCCCGGCATCTGTACCACAGTTCGATTCTTATCATAGGGAAGAAGCTGTCCTATAACTCTAGGAACATATGAATTGGGTTTCTAAGGCTGTAACTCCTAAAGACACTTGTGTCATTGGATAAAATGGGACTTAGTTCAGAGTAGATCCATTAGATTGTTCCCAAATCTTACTCTCCTCTTCCATTCTACAAAAAATATGGAATGCCGCACAAGAAACAGTCTTCCCCACACACATACACACACATTGTGTACCTTTGGATATGAAATGCTGGATTCCATGACCATATTAATAGTCTTGTCTGAAATGTTGCTTAAAGAACGGAGTTCTTGGGCCACTTCAGTGGCATTCTGCATGCAATCTTTTATTTTCACGTCTGCAACAGAACATAAAAGGGCACATTTGCCAAAGGCCAGAAATATGCATCAACTTTCCATGCTTCTTTGAGTGTTTGGATACAGAAAGTTGCTCATTGGATGTGATTAGGGTTGCCAACCTCCAGGCTGGGCCTGGAGATCTCCTGGAATTACAACTAATCTCCAGACGGCAGAAGTCAGTTTCCACTACCTGGAAGTTGGCAGCCCTATAAGAAGAGGGAGGGTTCCCGACGTGGTACTCATGGGCACCATGGCGCCACTGATGGATTTCTGCTCCATATGTTTATCCAATCCTCTCTTGCAGCTGGCTATGCTTGTAGCCGCCGCCACCTCCTGTGGCAGTGAATTCCACATGATAATCACCCTTTGGGTGAAGAAGTACTTCCTTTTATCAGTTCTAACCTGACTGCTAAAGGTCTTTTTTGGGTAGAAAAAACTCAGCAGGAACTCATTTGCATATTAGGCCACCACCACCACCCCGACATCACCATTGTTTCACACAGGGCTTTTTTGGTAGAAAAAGCCCAGCAGGAACTCTTTTGCCTATTAGGCCACACCCCCTGCCGCCACGCCAGCCAGAACTGCGTTCCTGTGCGTTCCTGCTCCATTATTTTCAATTATTCCTGAATAATTATTTTCAGCTTCTTTGGTTTAAGATCTGTAAGTCGCTTTTAAACTAGCGCACAGCTGTGAGCCAGTTCCTCAGCACCCCACCATTATTGGACAAGCTTTCACAAAAGAGCCCAGACAGCTTACCAGCGGGCAGACTGAAGTTATGAAGGAAAGCCATCAGCGGGTTGCCTGCCACAGGGGCCTGCAGGGTTTCGGTCAACCTGAAACACAAATCAATGAAAAAGGTGATGTTGGTATATTAGTAATACACATCGATGGAAAAGCCAGGTCACGGGATTCTACCAGGCTCTACAGCAAGCGGTCCTCAATTGCTGCCACTAAGTTGCTGGTGGAAAGCGCCTTCTCCAAGTCACAACTGACTGGACAACTCCATAGGTTTTTCAAGGCAAGTGACATTCAGGGGTGGTTTGCCATTGCCTGCCTCTGGGCAGCAACCCTGGACTTCCTTGGGGGTCTCCCATCCAAGTCTGAACCAGGACTGACCCTGCTTAGCTTCGGAGATCTGATGAGACCAGCCTAGCCTGAGGTATCCAGGTTAGGGCAAGCCACTGAGTTAAAGGTCAAGGTAGTCCCCTGTGCAAGCCCCGGTCATTTCTGACTCTGGGGTGATGTCGCATCACGACGTTTTCACAGCAAACTTTTTACGAGATGGTTTGCTATTGCCTTCCCCAGTCCTCTATGCTTTCCCCCCAGCAGGATGGAAAGCTGAGTCAACCTTGAGCCGGCTACCTGAACCCGGCTCAGGTCATGAGCAGAGCTTGGACTGCGGTACTGCAGCTTACCATTCTGCACCACGGGGCTCTCATGCCACTGAGTTACATGGAAGCAAATCTCCCCCTGACAAAGATATTGGATTTGTCAGGCATATTTCACCCCCAGACCAGTACCATCCCCAGGTACACTCTGTTTGCTTTCTTTTATACCAGGGCTGGCCAACGGTAGCTCTCCAGACGTTTTTTGCCTACAACTCCCATCAGCCCCAGACAGCATGGCCAATGGCTGGGGCTGATGGGAGTTGTAGGCAAGAAACATCTGGAGAGCTACCATTGGCCACCCATGTTTTAGACAACTGAACTGCTTCCATTTGCACCAATGTGGAAAAACAATGTCACAGTTTATGCAAAACCTCCTGGTTTTCACAAACAGCAGCTCTATCTATCTATCTATCTATCTATCTATCTATCTATCTATCTATCTATCTATCTATCTATCTATCTACTGCTCAAAAGACTATCCATCTATCATCTATCTACAGTATCTATCATCTATCTACTGCTCAAAGGACCATCTATCTATCTATCTATCTATCTATCTATCTATCTATCTATCTATCTATCTACTGCTCAAAGGACTATCCATCTATCTATCTATCTATCTATCTATCTATCTATCTATCTATCTATCCATCCATCCATCTATCTATCTATCATCTATCTATCTATCTATCTATCTATCTATCTATCTATCTATCTATCTATCTATCTATCATCTATCTATCTATCTATCTACTGCTCAAAAGACTATCCATCTATCATCTATCTACAGTATCTATCATCTATCTATCTACTGCTCAAAGGACCATCTATCTATCTATCTATCTATCTATCTATCTATCTATCTATCTATCTATCTATCTATCTACTGCTCAAAGGACTATCTATCTATCTATCTATCTATCTATCTATCTATCTATCTATCTATCTATCCATCCATCCATCCATCCATCCATCCATCCATCCATCCATCTATCCATCCATCCATCCATCCATCCATCCATCCATCCATCCATCTATCTATCTATCTATCTATCTATCTATCTATCTATCTATCTATCTATCTATCTATCTATCTATCTATCTATCTACCTACTGCTCAAAAGACTATCCATCTATCATCTATCTACAGTATCTATCATCTATCTATCTACTGCTCAAAGGACCATCTATCTATCTATCTATCTATCTATCTATCTATCTATCTATCTACTGCTCAAAGGACTATCCATCTATCCATCTATCCATCTATCCATCTATCCATCCATCCATCCATCCATCCATCCATCCATCCATCCATCCATCCATCTCATTAGATTTAAAACAGTCAGATAAAATCACACTGGTGCCACTTCATCTGTTCAAGGCAGGATCATATAATATTTTCCGTTCTCCAAGTGGTCAGGTCCTAGGCAGTTGGTACTAATACGAGATAGATCCAGGTAAAGTGGCAGCCCTCTCCCACCTAGATATCATATGCCATCTGGAACAATTCAGCCTTGCAGGCCCTGCGAAACTGCTGGCTCGCCCACTAGGCAAACTAGATAATTGCCTAGGGTGCCAGGAGGGGGGTGCCGAATTGGGCTCTCTCCCCTTCCCTGTACGCAAGGCAAATGCCTAGTTTACCCCCCCACCGCCCACCGCCTCCTCCTCCCCCCCTTCCCTTCTGCACTGCTTGGAAGGGGTGGCGGAGCACCACTTCCTGGCCTCTTTAAAGCCCGCCTCGCTGATCAACTGATCGGTGGTAAAACGCTGCTGCCACTGCCGCCACTACCCTCCCTCTCTTGTCTCATCCGCAGCACTGCCACGCTCCACCGCCCCGCCCCCCCCCCACACACACACTGAGAGGAGTGTGGCTAGAATCGCCCCTGCCCTTAGACTCGACCTGGGCCTCTCAGTGTTCTCCTCCCTCACTTCCACCGGACATTTTACCCGCTGATCAGCTGATCAGCAGGAGGGATGCAGCAGGCAGTGAGTCTTCCTGGGGCACCATGCACCCTAGGGCCGGCCCTGCCCACTGGGCCCTGATGTCTTCTGGGATGGACCAGGGCACTGCATGTTTCTCTACAGTTGTGCAGTGTGTCTCGATGCACTCTGCACAAATTTCAGATGTCCTTGCCTAGCAATATAAAGAGGATCTACTTCACATGCAGGCAGGGCATCATAAAGAGCAGCGTTTAGCTAGTCCTGTAATAAATGTAAGTAACTCTGTGGCTAATGAAGGAAGGCTCTGCAGGCGAATGATCTTCTGGAAAGCAGGCGGGTTCCCCTTCCATTCGACAGTTATACAGAGAGGCTTCGGCAATTAGGAACATTCCCCATTAGCCATCAAATCAAGAGGAAACAATAACAGTCCAGGGTCTAAGAACTCTGTAAGGAAGTAAGGGAGACGTTTACTTTTCCATGTGTCTTTGGATGCTTTCTGAGTCACGTCGGCATTCACAGTGCTCATCGGTGGCGCGGTATAACCCTCGTTGGAACGCCGCCAAAGTGGCAGAAAGCTTCTTTTTTAGATACACCAAGTTTTCACAGATCCCTTGAGCAGAAGACGACAATGTTTCTTCCGTGTGCTGCAAAAAAAGAGGGAGGGGATTCGTGTGTAGTAAGTTAGAATATGCTATGTTGTCATAGAGGAAGGAAAGGAAAGGAAAGGAAAGGAAAGGAAAGGAAAGGAAAGGAAAGGAAAGGAAAGGAAAGGAAAGGAAAGGAAAGGAAAGGAAAGGAAAGGAAAGGAAAGGAAAGGAAAGGAAAGGAAAGGAAAGGAAAGGAAAGGAAAGGTCCCCTGTGCAAGCACCAGTCATTTCCGGATCTGGGGTGACGTTGCTTTCACAACGTTTTCACGGCAGACTTTTTACGGGGTGGTTTGCCATTGCCTTCCCCAGTCCTCTCCGCTTTCCCCCCAGCAAGCTGAATAGAACGCAGGTCGTGAGCAGAGAGTTCAGACCACAATACTGCAGTACTGCTGCTTTACCACTCTGCGCCACGGGGCTGCTAACAGAGGAAAGCTGAGGCCAATTCAATTTATGCGATTAATAAATTAATGGCTTCGTCTAAAAATAAACACAGAGCTTGGATCAATCACAGTCAGCTGTGTGTACCCTTGCTCCCCATCCTAAACTTTAATGGGGTCTTTTGCTGCTTTGGTCTAGAAACTGCATCTCCTCCTTTTAACTTATTAAAATTATCCCGCTTTTCCAAAAACCAGCTTGCTTAAATCAGCTGGCAGCAGTTCAAACCCGCACCCTTATCATTAGCAAAAACTACCATTAAAAAAATCTAAAACCGAAACACATCAAAATTACAGTAGTGTAATAAATTAAATCAAGATAGGCCAGCAGTAGAGATATTTATCTAGCTGCCTATACATTTTCCCCACCTTTCCTCCAAGGAGTTCAAGATGGCATATATCCTTCCCCAGGGCTTTTTTTTTTTTGGGTAGAAAAAGCCCAGTAGGAATTCATTTGCACATTAGGCCACACACCCTGACACCACCATTGTTTCGCACTAGGCTTTTTTGTAGAAAAAGCCCAGCAGGGACTTATTTGCATATTAGGCCACACCCCCTGACACCAAGCCAGTCAGAACTGCATTTCTGTGCATTCCTGCTCAAAAGAAAAAAGCCCTATCCTTCTCCTTCCATTTTGTGCTCACAACATCTCTGCCGAGTAGGTCAAGCTGACAGTCCCCCAATGAGCTTCAGGAATGACCAGAAATTTGAACCTGGCCCTCCCTAGTGTTGCCAAATCCAATTCAAGAAATATCTGGGGACTTTGGGGGTGGAGCCAGGAGCAAGGGTGTGACAAGCATAATTGAACTCCAAGGGAGTTCTGGCCATCACATTTAAAGGGACAGCACACCTTTTTAAATGCCTTCCTTCCATAGGAAATAATTAAGGATGGGGCACCTTCTTTTGGGTCTCATAGAACTGGACCCCCTGGTCCAATCATTTTGAAACTTGGGGGATATTTTGGGGAGAGGCACTAAATGCTATACTGAAAATTTGGTGCCTCTACCTCAAAACACAGCCCCCCCAGAGTCCCCGATACCTCCAGATCAATTCCCCATTATACCCTATGAGAATTGATCTCCACATAGGGAATAATGAAGTGCCCAGCAGACATTTCCTTCCCTCTCTCCCCCACCCCTCTGTTTCTGGCCACTTTGAAGCAAGGGATTGGCATCTCTACTTGCGAATTGTAGCCAACTTCTTCAAAGTAATACAGACACACCATCGCAAGAGGAAGCCTTAACAATCGGAGACTGAAGCCTCCGGAGGTGGAAAGTCACATGGCGGCTTTGGGGGCAGGGCTTCCCCTCGCCAGTCAGCTGACTGGGGGCGGGAAGGAGCCTGGGAAAGCGGAAGAACCCCCACTGGGACCTGGGGGTTGGCAAGCCTAGCCCTCCCCTGTCCTTTGCTAACATGCTAATCAGTATATCATACTGGCTCCCAATGGATCAAATATATTCAGAAAACCAAGAAAAAAAGAACAACTGTACCAAATGCCTGATACGAGTAAGAGGAACTCTGCCTGGCATCTTAATAGACATAAATGGCAGTGTCAGGCAGTCCTTACAAAATGAAGCATAGTCAAGAGGCATGGTGCCATAGGTGAGAAGGCCCTGCTCTGATTATCATGAAATGCAGGGCTCTTTTTCTAGCAGGAGCTCCTCTGCGTATTAGGCCACGCCCCCCTGATGTAGCCAATCCTCCAAGAGCTTAGAGGGCTCTTAGTACAGGGCCTCATGTAAGCTCCGGGAGGATTGGCTACGTCAGGTGGACATGGCCTAATATGCAGAGGAGCTCCTGCTAGAAAATGAGCCCTGATGAAATGTAGGGTGTAGAAGCCAATCTCAGTGACTATGCAGGTAAACACAGAAGGAGGCAGTCCTTCAGATACAGGAGCTGAAAGGTCAAAACGAGCACTTTGACTTTTACCTGGAAATAGAAGCTGAGGGAGTTCTTGCAGCACAGGGGTAATACGTTCACCACGGCCTATTCCTGTCCACATCCTTGACCCAGCATCTTGGACTAGTTGAAGTCTCCAAGATGCCTTCAAAGGCATCTCTATATAAAGCACTTTACAATAACCTAATTTTGACACGACACCAGAACACGGATTTGTGTAGAAAAAGCCCAGCCGGAACTTATTTGCATATTAGGCCACACCCCTTGAGGCATGGAGGTACCCAAGTTGGCACCCCAAGAAGGTCGGTGCCCTAGGCAGTCGCCTAGTTTGCCTAGTGGCAGGGTTGGCCCCGAGAACAGGGAACCCTTTTAAAAAGAAAAGGCCAACACATTCAAAGAATATTTCAAAAGTGAATTTTCAGATGCGGGGGGGGGGGGGGAGGTGCCATACAAACCTGGTAGTGGCCTTGAACCAAATAGATTCCTTCCAGGACAGAGAAAAGGAATTGCCTTGGGAATCCATTTTTACAGCTCTTAAACACGCACTGCAGGTTAGTCGTGAAAGCAGGATTGTCTGCGACGGAAAGCCGAGAAGATGATTAAGAACAAGGACCGCTGGCGGAGTCAAACTAGCCCGGTTACTCCACGCTATTCATATCTAAAGTGCGGCTGGGAGTCTGATGTCAACATGGCGCCTAACGCATGAGGGAACGGAATCTTTTGCCGAGGCTGTGTGCCAAACCCCATCCTGATTGGACACGCTTGAGCAACCACCGGTTCAACTTACAGACCATTCGCCTGCCCAAAACAGGAAGCTGGTTTTTCAACCGTTGGTTCTACTCTCCCTAGATGTGCTCATAGCTGTTCAGAAGGTTGCTTCACTGTAGTCCTTCCTAACCACGCAGTTCCGTGGAACTGGCTTTCTGGGGATGAGCAGCGGGAGGAGAAAAATAAAATAAACAGGATGAAAATGTGACAACCTGGAAGTGACATCGGGTAGCTCTAGGAATCTACAGAAACGATGGTAACTTCTAGGTTTTAGCCAGAAGTGACACAGCTATGTCAGAGACATGACTGACATTACATAAAGTCTCCCATGTCCCCGCCCCTCACCCTCCCACTGGTGGCCATACGCAGCGTGGCATTCCTAGCGGTCACCATCCCATCCTTGCGGCATAACTGCTTAGCTCAGCAGACAACTGTTTAAGTAGACAAATCAGGCACACACAAATGTTGTGTTTGAATCAAATACTACCCTTTGTGTTTGTCTAATGGCTAGTGCTAACGGGCTAATGGCTAATGCTAATTGGCTAATGCTAATGGCTACCGATTGGTTTGAATCACAAGAGCCTTTGCTCATGCAGTGTTGCAAAAACCTGAAGCAAATCTGTTTGGTTGGTAGATCTGGGTGGGCAGCTGCGTTGGTCTGGTGCAATAGAGCAAAGTAGAAACCAGTGACACCTTTAAGACTGGTGCTTGCGCCTTGTATAAAACTTTGTTCAGCTTAAAGGCACCACTGCACTCTAACTTTGTTCTGCTTGATAGATATTTGCAGCTGTTCAGCACGAACCAAACAAACCGAGTGATCAGCTCACATCTGACTGATGTCTTTAAACAGAGTAATTTTTACAGCCAAAATGACTCAGAAAACCAAGAAAAATGAACAGGAAAACCTTTGGGGTTCCTAGCAAAATTCACAGCATTCCTATTCCTGATGGCTTTTAGAAGACTATGGAAGACCATCTTGCTTCAGAAGGTTTGGAGCATGGTCTCCTGACACCTTCTTATTACTGAGGGGTACAACTGTATTTGTGATGCATACTGGGGAGGGGGGGGGGTTCCTGAGCTGATTAGTAAGTATGCTACTTAACTTTTTCCCCAAACAGAAGAATGACAAACACCCACTTAAAACGCTTGGGGCTCTTTAGCTTGGAGAAATGTCGACTGCGGGGTGACATGATAGAGGTTTACACGATTATGCATGGGATGGAGAAAGTATAGAAAGAAGTCCTTTTCTCCCTTTCTCACAATACAAGAACTCATGGGCATTCAATGAAATTGCTGAGCAGTCAGGTTAAAACAGATAAAAGGAAGTACTTCTTCACCCAAAGGGTGATCAACATGTGGAATTCACTGCCACAGGAGGAGGTGGCGGCTACAAGCATAGCCAGCTTTAAGAGGGGATTGGATTAAAATATGGAGCAGAGGTTCATCAGTGGCTATTAGCCACAGTATATATATGTATGTGTGTGTGTGTGTATACACACACACATATATTGGCCACTGTGTGACACAGAGTGTTGGACTGGATGGGCCACTGGCCTGATCCAACAGGGCTTCTCTTATGTTCTTATGTGACACAGAGTGTTGGACTGGATGGGCCATTGGCCTGATCCAACAGGGCTTCTCTTATGTTCTTATGTGACACAGAGTGTTGGACTGGATGGGCCATTGGCCTGATCCAACAGGGCTTCTCTTATGTTCTTATGTGACACAGAGTGTTGGACTGGATGGGCCATTGGCCTGATCCAACATGACTTCTCTTATGTGACACAGAGTGTTGGACTGGATGCGCCATTGGCCTGATCCAACAGGGCTTCTCTTATGTTCTTATGTGACACAGAGTGTTGGACTGGATGGGCCATGGGCCTGATCCAAAAGGGCTTCTCTTATGTTCTTATGTGACACAGAGTGTTGGACTGGATGGGCCATTGGCCTGATCCAACAGGGCTTCTCTTATGTTCTTATGCTCTTAACTGTACCTTCTTATTTTTTGGTCATGTGACAGTGTCACTGAAATGCTGGTGACAAGTTTTGCTATAGATATATACACAGTGTCCTGACCTGGATGGCCCAGGCTAGCCTGATCTCATCAGATCTCAGAATCGAAGCAGGGTTGGCCCTGGTGAGTAGTTGGATATGAGACCACCAATGAAGTCCAAGGTTGCTACCTGGAGGCAGGCAATGGCAAACCACCTCTGAAGATCTCTTGCCTTGAAAACCCTAAGGGATCACCATAAGTCAGCTGTGACTTGGCACTCCTTCCTTCATGGTGTTCAGCCTGAGACATTGTGACTTGCTCAGTCTTGCTGAGTCATCTTAATCCATAAATGGGACAATGTAGTCACCAATCTTTCCTCTCTTGTTCCTCTGCGTTCATGTAATCTGCAAGCATCGGTCCACTATTTGGGATCCTTGAATCTACATTAGACCTTTGTGGCTTCCACTAAAAAAGCTTTCGCAATGCCTCCTTGCCTGGTCATCTGGATACAATTCTTCCTCTCCCCGGGTAACCATGCAGGTAGCCAGGGCTTTTTTTGTAACAGGAACTCCTTTGCATATTAGACCACACACCCCCGATGTAGCCAATTCTCCAAGAGTTTACAATAGGCCCTGAAATAAGAGCCCTGTAAGCTCTTGGAGGATTGGTTACATTGGGGTTTCTGCCCTAATACGTGAAGAAATTCCTGCTACAAAAAAAGCCCTACAGGTAGCTATTTACCAGCTTTGCACTGTAACAGTTTTTTTACTCATGCCTCTGCGACTTTACCTGAAATCGTTGTCAATGCATTCAAAGCTGCAGCCTCCAGTTTCAGCAACAGGGTGGCACCTTCTGGAGTTAAATGCTTGTGTAGAACCTGGCACACTTCATTTATTCTGAAGGAACAAGTATATAATAAGAAGCCATTATTATAGAAAATCAGAAGCAAGGAGCGAGAACTAGAAATGCTACAGACCGGCAGTTCACCTTCTGTCCTGTCTAGAACAATTTGATGTTGGTAGACTGACATTACATTATTTGTTCCTCATTGACAGTAGGGTCAGAGTATGTTCAGGAGGCAATGCACACAAGCCCCTTATCATCGGATGCTGCCTCTTTTCATGACCTCTTCACTCCCTATCTTTTCGTCTTCTTGCCTTCCAAGTCTCTGCAGATCAAGGCAGTTTCTGTTTTTAGACCCACTACAATTTTTTTTTTGCTCTCAACCGAAATGGCTTTATACTTCCCACCTTCTAAGAGCTGCGCCAATCGTCAACGTTCCACAACCGACTTCTCCCTTTGGCCTGCATATCCATGACCTTTCCAAGATACCACAGCAGCTCAGCTCTTTGGCCAAAACAACTCACGTCTAGCCTAGTTTTGTTTATAGTGTTATGGCCTACAGGCTGGCATTTTCTAACCTTGTTAACATTAGCACCTTCAACCTCGTTGGTGACTAAGCACATGGTTGGCTGGTCCACCAGCTTAGATTTCCAGGAGGACTTTAAGAAGCTTCTCGGGAAGCAGGATGATCGGTTAGGCCTCTGAGCTGTGCTAATTCTTCTCAGCTCTCCTCTTACCCTCTTTAGGATTTATAGTTTCCCATTTAACATCGGTCTACCCAACTGCCTTGTCAAGTCACCCAGTCCCTCTGACTCACTGGATCGTCTTGGTTGTTCCCTCATCTATTGACTCCAAAAGATGGAACATCTGGTGATGGCTTGAAATCCTTATCGTAGGGTCGCCAATCCCCAGGTGGGGGCAGGGGATACCCCAGTTTGGAGGCTCTCCCCTTGCTTCAGGGTCATCAGAAAGCTGCAGGGGGGAGGGAAATGCCTGCTGGGCACTTCATTATTTCCTATGGAGACCAATTCCCATAGGGTATAATGGATAATTGCTTTGTGGGTACCTGGGGCTGGGGGGGCTGTTTTTTTTTTAGTTAGAGGCACTGGATTTGCAGCATAGCACCTGATGCCTCTCCAAAAAACACCCTCCAAGTTTCAAAAAGATTGGACCAGGGGGTCCAATTCTATGAGCCCCCCAAAATGTCCCCCCATCCTTTATTATTTCTAATGGAGGGAAGGTATTTAAAAGGTGTGCGGTCCCTTTAAATGCGATGGCCAGAACTCCCTTTGAA
This sequence comes from Heteronotia binoei, assembly GCF_032191835.1. Classification (NCBI taxonomy): domain Eukaryota; kingdom Metazoa; phylum Chordata; class Lepidosauria; order Squamata; family Gekkonidae; genus Heteronotia; species Heteronotia binoei. The sequence continues at coordinate 92,054,684 of NC_083232.1, read as the reverse complement.
GTTCAAACCTTGCTCCTAGCTCCACCCCAATGTCTCCTGGCTCCACCCTCTACGTCCCCAGATATTTCTTGAATTGGACCTGGCAACCCTACCTAATACAAGCTTTTGCATCTTGACCTTCCTCCCCGAAGGACTCTTGTTCTTGCTTTGGGCCTTTTCCTGGCGACTGGTTCTGACCTACAGTATTAGGGAACAGTCCTGCCCATGTATTCCTGCAACTGCCTTAAGTGGAAGCTATAGGTGAAAGTTAGAACAATGAAGTAGACCAACCTTACAGGTCCTTACCTCCAGTCATTTAACCGCTGCCCTACCAGGAGTGGCAAAACCAAATATTGCAGGAGCTTCACATTCAGCATTCTATTTTCCTGTATGCGACTTTCATTAAAAAGAAGTCTCAAGATTGTTTGTAGCAGGTCTTGAACGAAGCTCCCTTTCTGGTTTTTATTCAAGTGAGGCAGACCTATCAACGGAAACATTTCTTCCAACGCAGGCAGAACAGATAGCTTAACGGCATTCTGGACAACAGGACTTGTGAGAAAGGACAGTGTGTTCAAGTCTCCATTGGTGAAATCTGATGTGAAATCTATCAACTCCGTAATGAGACCCAAGGCCGTCAGAATGCCATCTTGTCTTTTCAACAGAGTAATCCACCTATTCGGATCCTGTTCGGAACTGTTTGACCAAAACTCTTCAGGGACTTCAGCTTTGACGGAAGCTTCCCGTTCCAATGACTGCATCTCAAGAAAGTAAGAGATTACTTTCTGAATTTCATCATCACCTTTCTCCTGTTTCAGTGCCTGAGTCAAATTCAACTTTGAATTGTTTCTTTGTATCATATCCTTAATGGACACCAAGAAGTCAAGCATATTTTCCACTAGTTTAGAAGCCTCTTCGGAAGAGTTGGCAATTGAGTTGGCAACCACATCAACCAGCCTCTCCAGCATGATGGAATAATTGAGTGCACTTGTCAAAAACTTAGCTATTTCTTCTTCAAATGCGTCACTGAACTGGCTCAGACTTTCAGCCAGTGCACCTTCTACCACTGCTGTGTCTGATTTCTTCAAACTGAATGCATTAAGTGGAATCATCATGGAGGTCAAATCAAAAAATGCGTTCTCCAAGCTGTCCAGCTGCCCTTTATTCAAATACAACATGTGTGCCTCCTCCTTCAAGCTCTTCTCTCCGACAGCTCTACGAACAGCTTTCTGGAGAGCTAAATAAGACATCTCAAGGGGATTGAGATTCTCTGTAACATTGAGGTTTTCTAGGATTTTAGAAACAGTAACCGTTTCTTTGACAGCTTTTCTGGACAACATTAGGAAGCTAAATAAGACCTCTATTACTTTTTCTACCTGCTTAAAGTCATCGTTTTCCTCAAATACCGATTTTAAAACATCATGAATGTCAATGTAGGGCCAAGGAGTATAGCCTGCTCTGCTATCCCCAAAGAAGATGCGAAACAGTCTTTGCATCACTGAAGTTACCGTGCTATTTCTCAAATGGAAAATACTGTTGTTGAAATCCGAACGTTCCAGTATATCGGCGAAACTGTTTTGAGTCAAAATACGCACAAGATTTCCAATCTCTGTGGGATCGCGTTGCACGAATGGGAGAGTCCCGGAGAGATCTTGAATCCTTCGAATAAGATTCTGAGAGTTATTCGCACTATATAATAAGTCGTTCACGAAACCCAACAGTTCCTCGTGACTTCTGGTGATATTGTTAACAGCGGGATTTCTGAGCAAAAAGTTGAAAATGCTTCTTATAAACATCAGTCCTTTGGCTCCATCGAATGGAAACTCCTTACTTGTTGCCATGAGAGCCGCTTCGTTTAATAAGCCGTTTATGTAATCTCTGAGACGTGAATAGGTGACGTTTTGTGAAACCTCATCCACTTCTTTGTCTAAATTATCCAGGTGATCGAGCTTTAAAAGAGCCAAAATTTTATCCCTGGGGAATACACTACAACAGAAATATTAAACAGAGCTCGATAATGCAATTGCTAAAATCAGCGCTGAATTTTCCGATGGGAACTTACTGGAAAGCAACACAATAAAGGAATACATTTCTGGTGCAATTTAGCATTGGTGTCTTGTCGGAGACGCCACAAAATCTTGTACCTTAAATTAGTAAACAAAACAGTGCATCGTAAATACCATTATTTTCAAGAAACAGGACAGTCTTGTCTGTCCCTGGTTTTTCATTTAGCACCAAAATTTAAAAGCTAGATTTGAGTCCAGTGGTGCCTTAGAGTGCAAAAGGATTTTCAAAGTATGAGCGTTCAAGAGTCAAAGTTTATAAGTTCATACCTTGAAAACCTTACTGGTCTCTAAGGTGGCTTCTGGACTCCAATCTAGTTGTTCTACTGCAGACCAGCAGGGCTATATCCTGAAACTAAAATTTTAATTTAATTTCATATCTAATGGTTGACTCCAGTGCTTCAACCCACACTGCCTGGCAGTAGCTCACTGGTTATCAAGAGGACTCTTGCCATTAACTGGGATTGCTTTCACTTTCCACTGTCTCTGCTTTGCACCACCACTATCTATGTGTAACAAGTAAGGAATTCCTTTCTGCCTAGTCTCAGAAATGGTCAAGGCCGTTCCTCCCTGATTATGCTCACACCTGCAAGGGGCCTGAGAAGAACTCTGGGGGGGAGGGACTGCTTGCTTCGTGCCTTTACTTTGACTGTGTAATAGTCTAAGCCAGATCTATAAGAAGGGGCAAAATGTCCGCCAAAACCAGTTTTTACAAAGGCCATCTCGCCGACCTGTCATGTATCAATAAACAGCTGTTCTTGTCATGGACTGTCTCTGATCATTGAACTGCCGGGGACTTGACACTGGTAAGTTCTGCTGTCACAAATACCACCTTTTTTGGCAACTGGGGTGTGGGGGGGGGCAGATTACATTCCTCCTAGGGATTCCAGCTGCATCCCTGTTTTATAGATTGGCGCTATTTCTTCCTCTTTCCTTCAATCTCCAGTTACCTCACAGAGTTCATGGTCAGGTCAGTGGTATTCCTAAGGTAGGGAGATGCTCTGGGTCTCTTACTGAATCCCCACCCCTCCCCCACCCCTTCTTCAGTAGATAGTTTTTTGGCTTCCTGTTCTGGATCCCAAAACTACATCTTTTGTCTCTTGCTTGGGCTTTTTATAACCCACGAGCTACCGCACATGCACGGCTCCACTGGTGGAACAACCATCAGTCTTTCCCATCTCTCTAAACTTGTGTATGGCTGCTGGTCCTAGAGCTCATAGTGTGCTCAACAAGAGCACTCTGAGATTCTTGTTAATTTTAAATAGTGGGTGAAAGAAGGAAGTTCCAGCAACATATATGTTAAGCAGCTTTCATTACAACTTCTACCATATTGGATCTACAGAGAATCAACAGACGTACACACTGACCTCATTTCTGCAATTATGTCCTTGTGCAAGTCCTTCAGTAAGAAAAATATTTTGTTCCTGGAACGTTCTGTGGAAGATGGAAAGACAATTTGCAAAAATTCTTTAATCAGTTCCATTGCCTTACTTTGGGACGGGGCGATGTCTTTTCCATAGTTTTCATAGTAAGTATCATCAAAGAACAGGTCAATGAATTCCATTATCTGATCATCTGTGTTATTGGAATACAACTCCTCCTCTTTAGCTGTCAGATCACGGATCACATCGAGCAGACTATTTTCCAAAATCAAGTGAGCAACTTGGACGTTCTTCAGCTTTTTGCCACTAAGAAAATCAATAATGAAAGAAAGAGGATCATCGCCTTTCGTTTCGTTCTTGAATAGCTCCAAAAATGAGATTATGTCTTTGATGCTCTGTAGGATTTCATCGGATGACTTTTGACCAGCCGCTAATAAAATTAATGCATTTATTATTTTAGAGAAGTTTTTATTGTGGTGTTCTTCTAGCCATTTTCTCCCCTGCTCAAGCACATCTTCAAAGCTCTGTAGAAACGATGTGTTCAATGGTCTTAAGGCACTGACCAGCACGGACAGAGTATTCAGTTCTACTGTTGTGCTTAACAAATGGAATTCTTTGGCAATTAGCAAAAGCAATTGCCTAACGTTAAAATCCGATGACAGGTTTTCTACGCCTCTCTCCGTTTCAAGCCACAGGGCCTCCAAACCCTCCCTTAGACTTCGATTTCTGGCTAAGGCTAATAAAGTTCTAAGTACCAGATGCAATTGGTTTCCAGCTGGCGATAAGGCCATTAGAGGCTGCACAGAAGAAAGGAAAGACGTCAAGGTATCTTTGGTATCATTAAGTCCAAACGTCCCATTAGCCACGTGTCGTAAATGGGTAAGGATGGTCTTTATCCTTCGTGCTTCAGTGCTCCTCTCTGGTTTTTGGCTGCCAAAGAAGTCCGTGAGTTGTTCAAAAAGAGCCCCAACTGCTCCCGTCTCAGATGATATCATGTTACTCACTGCTTCTATCAGTTGTAAAGAAGTTTGCTCCTTCCCCATTAACATGCAATGAGATAGGTTGCTCCTATTGGCTCTGGAAGTCAGAACGTAATCTGATAGTTTGCTCCAAAAACTCACGACTTCATTCAGGATTGAGCTGTCCAGCGGGTGAAACTCAAAAAGCTTTAAGATAACAGGATGCCACTCTTCAAGACGGCCAAGGAAGCAGGCCATTTTGGAGGTGACTTCCTTGAGAAAACGTTCGTCAGAGCACAGCGATTCTTCCTGGATCTGGAGCTGCTCAATCATCTCAGCAGTCATTTCATACACAGTTGATGCATTTTTCTGCAAGTCTACACTGCAAGCCTTCGAAACTGGCTCATCCTGAGAGCTTCTTTCTGTGATGTTCCAGCAGATGACCGCTGAGAGACAATTCAAAGCTTCTGCGGATTCTAGGGGCATCTCCGTGGCTAGCTCTAATAACTCCACAAGGCTATTCACTTCCTTGGATAAGTCCTCCGTGGAAAGTGCTGCCACATCTGTACTGTGTTTCAGCATGAAACGGTATCCTTCAATCAGGGCATCTGTCATGTTTTTGTGAGCTACCCTCTCAAACAGGTTGACTACCTCTGAAAGGTAGTGAAGCTCTTGCACTACTTCTGCAAGTTCAGCCTCTTGAAACAGCTTCATGATCTGCCCTACTGTGGTTGAATTCCATGAAGTCAAAGCGTTGCTGATGTTCTTGAACCAGCCTGCTAGGAAATCCAGCAGAGAATTCTCTGCATATTGACCCTCATGGTCCATAGAGTTTTGGCTCCTACTAATCTGTCCTAGTTGCCTAACGTTTGCGTCTGTTTTCTCAAGATTGTGCAGTAAAGCTATCATGTACTTTCTGAAGACTTCTGCATCTAATTCTTGTAGAGAATTGGGAAGAATGTAAGACCTCAGCATTTGGAGAACCTTTCTTGCTAGTTCAGGGTCAAAGCTAGATGTGCTGTCCTCTGCATGCGAAGTCATACTGAGGATATTAGAGATGGCATTGAAGTAATGAAGGGGTGCTCTTAGTAAGTTGATAATGTATTTGGGGGAACTTCCTAGAGCCTTGAGCAGAATTCCAGTGTGCCAAGGAAATGTGCCATTTTGAAAATATTCAGTAGACACATTTTTCAGGAGAGTCTGAATGTCACTCAAAAGCCCTACTGGAGAAGGCCAGAACTGATGAAGAAAACCTAAAAATTCTGTTGAATTCATTATAGGTTCTAAGAAAGCAGTTTGGTTTGAATCAAGGGCATCCAATGAGCGATCTGTTAAATCCTGGATTATGTTTTTAATTTGCCCACCTGTATACTTTAAATGGTTAAAAATAGAATCGACCACCTGTAGATCAACCTGTTCAGAAAAAGCGGGTAGTATTAATTTTAAGTATTCAGTTACTAAATTAACACAATGATTTGTCAAATGTGCATTTGTGCCATTTTGTAGGCAAGGCCATTTTGTAAAATTAAAGGCCATGTCAAGAATATTTGGAATATTTTCCAGTTTATTACTACTATCATCAATAGGACTCAAAGATGTCAAGAGAATTAAGACATCTTTAGCATTCTTAGGGGAGAAAATGGAATATTTCTCTATGAGAGTCTTAATTAAAAGTCCCAGTGTGTGACAGCTTTTCAGGCTGATTGTTGCATTTTCAAAGGTGAGAAGAAATTTCAGAAGTTCAGGAAGCCATCTCTGTGAAATGTCTTGGCCGCTCAGATCTTCATTTCTCATTCGCTGGGTTACATTCTTAAGAATTTCAGCACAGGACAAGATATTCTGGTCTTGGGATACATTTTTGAGGAGTTCAGCGGTCTCTTCTAGCTCAACAAAGCTAGTTTCGATTTCTTCCCAAGATAGAATGTGGGAGATGGACTTCCCCAAAGAATTCAGCTTGTGTTCTGCTTTAGAGCTTGCAGGAGTGAAAATGTCTAACCAAGACTCCAGAAAGTCCCTGCTGAAATTAGCATTTGAAACAACTTTATGCAGTTCAACAGATATGCCTTCTACCAAGTGCATAACTTCTTGTAAGTCCCCTTTGCTATATGAACTGGTTATATTACTAACATGGCTCAGTGCAGCTGAAAAATGGTTCAATGCCTCAAAATCAATCATATGAGAAACTTTGGTTATGCCTTTCAACAGATGCACCACTGATCTCAATTGTCCCTCAATAGCAATTGTTTTATTGCATGTTTTAGCAAGGTTACTACTTTCAAGACTGTCCAAAGAGAGGACCCAGGCATTGTGAAAGTCAGTTAAAAACCCTGAATCCAGCCTTAACATTTTAGACACTTCTTCTAAAAACTTAAGCCACATTTGAATCCATGCCTTATGACAATTCAAGGGCAACAATCGATTTGTCATATTTCCAACTGGTGACATGCTAGAAAATAGATCAGCCAGCAGAATCATAAATGAACTAGAACGATTCGTAGAGGGAAATTCAGACGTAGAGAAATCACTAGATGCATTACGGAATGCATTTTCTGCTGGCGTGCCAAAGAAGTTTTTCAAATGTTGGAACGCGCCGATACAACGTTCCATTCCAAAGAGTATTGCTTTACTGCTGTTCATCATACGAGTTGCGGCCTCTGTTTCCCGTTCCCCATCTTGCCCCATGGACTGAACTTGGAGTTCTGTGTGGTTATACAGCTTTAATAATTTCTCACAAATCGATTCTTGAGGAAAATGCTGGAGGAGCTTCGCGGTACCGGAAAGGAATTCGAAAGCCTGGCTCACGCCTCGAAAGTCAAGCAAGGGGAAAGGAGTGGATCTGTTCTTTGAGTTCTGATAGAGGAATGTTACCAAAGAGCCATCGCCCTGCTTTAAAAACTGCTCAGTGTCTTGATAAAGGGAAGAGAGGGTCTGGACAAGCACAGCAGCGTGGCTTCCCCCGACTCGACTAATCTTTTGGTAGAAGTTGGAAACAACACTCTCCAAGTCTCGCATCTTAAGAGAAGAACTTGCATTTGAGACCAGAAATGAAAGAACATTTTTCACAGTGTAAATTGTGCTAAAGGCTGAAGCAGTTTGTTCTGGAGCCAACAATCCAATTTCATACAGAACCTTTATAAAATGTTCGCTTAGATCGTTTGCATAATCACCATTAAAAACAGTCAATTCGGGCCAGTCGGCCAGCAGGTGCTGGAAAACTTGCAAGCTTCTGTTGAGAATGTTCTGGTTTTCTAAAACATCTGGCCTTGCAGCTCTGTATAAAGTGTCCAGCTGTTCTTCTACTTGTTCTACTGGGTCTGCGGTTCTCCAGATATGTGGCTGTTTCGGGTCCAATTCACGCAACAACATCTCCATTATTTGTAGAAATACATTTGTTTCGTGGCGCTGTCCAAATGCTGGAAGTTGTTGAAAATTCTTCAGTATCTGTGCAGCAAGTTCAGGAAGGCTCTGGACATCCTCTTCTTCTTCTATTGTGCCTAAACTGTTCATCAGAAAGACCACATTATCGAGGATAGTTTCCACAAATGATTGGAAGTCTGGACTATTCAACAAGACTGAAGAGTTAGGCAGGAAGATCTCTTGGATGAATTCTGCAATGCGTTGGAAAAAGGCCATTTTCATCTCTTCATATCCTGGCCAAGTTTCTTCTGACTTCAGCAACTCTATGATCGATGTGATGATCCTGTAACATAAATCACAATTTCTATCTGTGGTACCACAATTTTTGTGACATTCCAGCCATCCTAAAAGCAAGGGTAGAAAACATCTTGAATTCCTAACAGAATTCATCTACATCCAGTCTAAATTAAGGTCAACACGAATAAGTTTGGGAGGGAAGACAGCATGATATAGCCCAAGGGTGGCCAAACTTGCTTAACTTAAGAGCCACACAGAATTTGAGGGAGGAAGTGAGGAAGGGAGGGAGGGAGGGAGGGAGGAAGGGAGGGAGGGAGGGAGGGAGGGAGGAAGGAAGGAAGGAAGGAAGGAAGGAAGGAAGGAAGGAAGGAAGGAAGGAAGGAAGGAAGGAAGGAAGGAAGGAAGGAAGGAAGGAAGGAAGGAAGGAAGGAAGGAGAATTGCAGATTTATACCCCGCCCTTCTCCCTGAATCAGAGACTCAGAGCGGCTTACAATCTCCTATATCTTCTTCCCCCACAACAGACACCCTGTGAGGTGGGTGGGGCTGAGAGGGCTCTCACAGCAGCTGCCCTTTCAAGGACAACCTCTGTCAGAGCTATGGCTAACCCAAGGCCATTCCAGCAGGTGCAAGTGGAGGAGTGGGGAATCACACCCGGTTCTCCCAGATAAGAGTCCACACACTTAACCACTACACCAAACTGACTCTCTCACACCAAACTGACTTGCTCGAAGGAAAGAAGGGAGGGAGGGCAAATAAATGGGAGAGGAGAGGTGGAAAGAAAGCAACTTAAACTTTAAATGCATGCTCCAAGCTGCTGGCTAGCTTGGCTTGGATAAGTGATTTAAAGAGAGAAATGCCTTCTCTGAGCCAGCCGACAGGGTGGTGGGGGCCTCAAAAGCCACAGAATATATGTGAAAAAGCCACATGTGGTTCCTGAGTCGCAGTTTGGCCACCCCTGGAATAGCCTAATCTGATCATATCCTGGAAGCTAAGCAGGGTCAGTACTTGGAAGGAAGGCCACCAAGGAAAGCTCTGCAGAAGATGGCAATGGCAAAGCACCTCTGCTTTTCACTAGCGATGAAAGCCTTTTGCTTTTAATCTGCTTGTGTGTTCTTAACAGCTTTAAACAGAATCAATAACTTTTCCGATGTTCCTATTGTGCTTTGTAAAATACTGCGAAGAATACTGAGGAAGGATCCTATATGCATTTATAAGAAATACTAGGGCTGCAAGCTTTAATCATTTCAAACGTATGTCAATCAACTAAAGCCTTAGTAGATTAATTGGCGGAGGGACAAATTTAATCGGTGAGGACCAGCTTTAATCGGTACAATTTTGTGATAAGGTTGCACTGAGGCAGTTTTGATAGTAGAACAGGGAAAGAAAAAATATTAACGATAGCTTTGCCTTCTAGCGAGTAGCAGTCAATTCATTTATTACATTACAAGATACATTTTCAGTCTCTCAAAAAGGTAACTATTCTGTGTGTTGGGTAACATGGACATAGATTAAAATTTAACTGATTAAACAATCAAGAAATTGATTAAAAGGCAGATTATCAATTATCTGTAATGTTCTGATGAACTGATAGCCAGAAGGAGGAGGCTGGATTTATACCCCACCTTTCACTTGACATCTCAGAGCAACTCACAATCTCCTTTCCCTTCCCTTCCCTTCCCCACAACAGACACCCTGTGAGGTAGGTGGAACTGAGAGAGCTCTGACAGAATCTGCTCTTCAGAGGGACAGCTCTGAGAGAACTGGGACTCATCAAAGGTCACCCAGCTGGCTGCATGCGGAGAAGGAGTGGGGAACAGGGTGGCCAAGCTCCCAGGAGAGGTGGGGGTTCATCCGCTTTGAGGGTTCCCAACTCGCCAGCCCACAGTGGGCTGGCGGGGAAATCCCTCCTGACATTGTCGGCACAATGATGTCACTTGTAACTAATGTCATTGCACCAGTGATGTTGTGCGCCAGCTGCTATAGGAGCTTCCAGGAAAACTCTATGGTTTTCCTGGACGCTCTAACAAAAACTCTATGGTACTGGAGGCCACAGGGGACTTGGCAACCCTAGTGGGGAATCAAACCTGGTTCTCCCGGATTATAGAATCATAGAATCATAGAGTTGGAAGGGACCTCTAGGGTCATCTAGTCCAACCCCCTGCACAATGCAGGAAACTCACAAATACTTCCCCCTAAATTCACAGGATCTACATTGATGTCAGATGGCCATCTAGCCTCTGTTTAAAAACCTCCAGGGAAGGAGAGCCCACCACCTCCCGAGGAAGCCTGTTCCACTGAGGAATCGCTCTAATGGTCAGGAAGTTCTTCCTAATGTTGAGCCGGAAACTCTTTTGATTTAATTTCAACCCACTGTTTCTGGTTCTACCTTCTGGGGCCACAGAAAACAATTCCGCACCATCCTCTAGATGACAGCCCTTCAAGTACTTATGAGTAGCCAAGGACCTTATGAGTAGCCATCAGCACACAATGAGTTATTTTCCAGGAGGACAAATACTGGTTTCCCAGGGCCATTTCATATCAGGAGAACAGCATGGGAAGGAAAGCTTAAGCGCCTTCTTCTTGTATGTCATGGTTTCTATCTGAATAAGGCCCTTACATGTTCCCAGCAAGGAACTCTGATTAAATGCATCTCTGATTAAGTTCTTGTGGCCAGCCCAAGGACTCTATAACATGAGAACTGGCTCTAACAAATTACCAAATTCTGATGTAGGCTTGCCAATCCCCAGGTTCCAGCGGGAGTTCTTCTGCTTTCCCAGGCTCCTTTCTGCCCCCAGTCAGCTGGCCAGCGGGGGGAAGCCCCGCCTCCAGAGGCCCATGTCCGTTTCCAGCTCTGGAGGCTTCAGTCTCCGACTGAAAGGCTTCCTCTTGGGATGGGGTGTCTGTGTTACTTTGAAGAAGTTGGCAGCAACTCGTGAGTAGAGAGGCCAATCCCTCGCTTCAGTCTCCAGAAACGGGGGGAGGAGGGAGAGGGAGGGAAACGTCTGCTGAGCACTTCATTATTCCCTATGTGGAGATCGATTCTCATAGGGTATAATGGGGAATTAATCTGGAGGTTTCGGGGGCTCTGGGGGAGCTGTTTTTTGAGGTAGAGGCACCAAATTTTCAGTATAGTATCTAGTGCCTCTCCCCAAAGTATCCCCCAAACGATTGGACCAGGGGGTCCAATTCTATGAGCCCCAAAAGAAGGTGCCTCTATCCTTCATTATTTCCTATGGAAGGGAGACATTTAAAAAGGTGTGCTGTCCCTTTAAATGTGATGGCCAGAACTCCCTTGGAGTTCAATTATGCTTGTCACACCCTTGTTCCTGGCTCCGCCCCCAAAGTCTCCTGGCTCCACTCCCAAAGTCCCCAGATATTTCTTGAATTGGACTTGGCAACCCTATTCTGATGCTACATTGTAGGTGTGCACTTAATATCTTAGTAGGGTTGCCAACTCCAGGTTGGGAAATTCCTAGAAATTTGAAGGATGGAGATTAGGAAAGGTGTGGCTTGGGGAGGGGAGGTACCCCAGTGGGGTATAACGCCACAGAGTGCACCCTCCAAAGCAGCCATTTTCTCCAGGGGAACTAAACTCTGTAGTCAGATCAGTCGTAATTCAGGTGTGGTCTCTGGGGCCCACGTTCTATATCTGGTGACTCTGTGTTCAGGACACAGGTCTGCCAACATCACATCTAATAAGACGCAAAAAAAGATAAGGGGAGGTGGCTGTCCCAGTTTGGCATAGTGGCTAAGTGTGAGGACTTTTACCTGGGAGAACCGAGTTTGATTCCCCACTCCTCCACTTGCAGCTTCTGGAATGGCCTTGGGTCAGCCATAGCTCTGGCAGAGGTTGTCCTTGAAAGGGCAGCAGCTGTGAGAGCCCTCTCCAGTCCCACCCACCTCACAGGGTGTCTGTTGTGGGGGAGGGGGAGGGAGGTAAAGGAGATTGTGACTGCTCTGAGATTCAGCATATAGGGTGGTATATAAATCCAATTCTTCTTCTTCTTCTTCTTCTTCTTCTTCCCCTATCCTTCTGAACTGGCTTCTCTGGACATATTTCATTTTTTTTATATATACTTGCAAAATCCTATCTCATCAGTAATAACAAACATTATTCTGTTTCAATTCTGAAAAGTGTTTCATTTCCTCCAGTTGCCAGCACCTGCTGTTTGTGTGGAAAGGCAATAACTGATAGCATTAGTCCAAAAGGAATCAAGTGCACTTAAATCTTATTGACACCAGACAGTCTTTTCCAATGCACTCAAATCCTATTGATTTCAACATGTTTTCAGCATGTTTCACTTCCTTTCTGATGAAGCCTAAATCTATTTAAAAAAAAAAATCTATATAACATCTTTTTTTAAAGCATTCACTCTACCCACTTAAAAAAAAAAAAATCTGAGTTAGGAGATTGAAACAAAGCAAATTCAAACCTACCTGGCCCATGAAGTAAATGAAAAATTAGACCAGTTTTGTAGAAATGCCATATAATTATCAATGATGGCCTTCCAATTGAGCTTCTCTTTAGAGCAAAGAGGAGTGCCAGATTTTTCTGAAGACAAAAGAAAGATCTAATTTTAGGACAAGGCATCTATAGTTTTGTAGTTAATGGTTACTTAGAAAACATTACCCATAATGAAGCTGCAAAGCAAAGGCAGCCAAGTGGTCCAGCAATCATTCAAAATAACACAATGAGCTTTCAATGACTTCAGAAGCATTTCTTAATTAAGAGTAGAAATCCCTGGTTATCAGTATAGAAGAACATGTGCTGGGGGGGCACAGTGGGAGGGCTTCTAGTGTCCTGGTCCCACTGATGGACCTCCTGATGGCACCTGGTTTTTTGGCCACTGTGTGACGCAGAGTGTTGGACTGGATGGGCCACTGGCCTGATCCAACATGTCTTCTCTTATGTTCTTACATGACACATAGTGTTGGACTGGATGGGTCATTGGCCTGATCCAACATGGCTTCTCTTATGTTCTTATGTGTGACACAGAGTGTTGGACTGGATGGGCCATTGGCCTGATCCAACAGGGCTTCTCTTATGTTCTTCTGTGACACAGAGTGTTGCACTGGATGGGCCACTGGCCTGATCCAACAGGGCTTCTCCTATGTTCTTATGTGTGACACAGAGTGTTGGACTGGATGGGCCATTGGCCTGATCCAACAGGGCTTCTCTTATGTTCTTCTGTGACACAGAGTGTTGGACTGGATGGGCCATTGGCCTGATCCAACAGGGCTTCTCTTAAGTTCTTCTGTGACACAGAGTGTTGGACTGGATGGGCCATTGGCCTGATCCAACACGGCTTCTCTTATGTTCTTCTGTGACACAGAGTGTTGGACTGGATGGGCCATTGGCCTGATCCAACAGGGCTTCTCTTATGTTCCTCTGTGACACAGAGTGTTGGACTGGATGGGCCATTGGCCTGATCCAACACGGCTTCTCTTATGTTCTTCTGTGACACAGAGTGTTGGACTGGATGGGCCATTGGCCTGATCCAACAGGGCTTCTCTTATGTTCTTATGTGACACAGAGTGTTGGACTGGATGGGCCACTGGCCTGATCCAACAGGGCTTCTCTTAAGTTCTTCTGTGACACAGAGTGTTGGACTGGATGGGCCATTGGCCTGATCCAACAGGGCTTCTCTTATGTTCTTCTGTGACACAGAGTGTTGGACTGGATGGGCCATTGGCCTGCTCCAACAGGGCTTCTCTTATGTTCTTAAGTGACACAGAGTGTTGGACTGGATGGGCCACTGGCCTGACCCAACAGGGCTTCTCTTATGTTCTTAGGTGACACAGAGTGTTGGACTGGATGGGCCATTGGCCTGCTCCAACAGGGCTTCTCTTATGTTCTTCTGTGACACAGAGTGTTGGACTGGATGGGCCATTGGCCTGCTCCAACAGGGCTTCTCTTATGTTCTTAAGTGACACAGAGTGTTGGACTGGATGGGCCACTGGCCTGACCCAACAGGGCTTCTCTTATGTTCTTAGGTGACACAGAGTGTTGGACTGGATGGGCCATTGGCCTGATCCAACACGGCTTCTCTTATGTTCTTATGGAATTCTTAGGATGGGCCCTCCTAGCTAAATATTTTAATAGTGGTTTCAACCGAAGTTGTAGTTTTGCAACATCATCAGAGCAAACCTACTCATTTTTAACCCACATGGCAAAATTGCCATATTCATGCCAAGGAATTACTCCATGTATCGAGAGGATGATGGGTGGTGCACACTCTTCTATGTATGGTTGGTGCGCCAAAATTAAATATCTGAAAAAGGCTTAAATTAGTATCCCATTGGAGAAGCAAGGTAGCTAGTGATCAGAGAGATGAATTAACACCTATAAACACACCCAGCTGAAAAGTCCTGAAAACACAATGTTGAGTAAAACAGAAAGCTTATGTACATACAGGGCTTTTTTTTTGCAGCAGGAATTCCTTTGCATATTAGGCCACACACCCCTGATGTAGCCAATCCTCCAGGAGCTTACAGGGCTCTTCGTACAGGGCCTACTGTAAGCTCCAGAAGGATTAGCTACATCAGGGGTGTGTGGCCTAATATGTAAAGGAGCTCCTGCAACAACAACAAAAAGCCCTGCAAACATATAGATAATGCAATAATTCGAGATAAAGGCAATAACCATTTACTAACCAGGTTGCCCTCTTAGGAAACCTTCCCCTTCATTGGCATAGTAAGCCATCTCACAGGTTCTCCTGACAAATGTTGATAAACCTTTCCAGTAGAGCTGCTTCTCAAAGCCGAACCACAATTCATCAAGCGTGTCCCAAAACCTGAAAGGGGGGAAGGGGACAGCAAAGCTGTTACTATAATCAATTCCCTACTTCCTTCCTTCCTTCCTTCCTTCCTTCCTTCCTTCCTTCCTTCCTTCCTTCCTTCCTTCCTTCCTTCCTTCCTTCCTTCCTTCCTTCCTTCCTTCCTTCCTTCCTTCCTTCCATCCATCCATGATACAGCTTACATCAAGAACATTTTCTAACATACACCAAGAACCAGGTATGGAATTCTAGCAGGAGCTCCTTTGCATATTAGGCCACACACCTCTGATGCAGCCAATCCACCAAGAACTTACAAGGCTCTTTTTTGTAAGCTCTTGGAGGATTGGCCACATCAGGGCTATGTGGCCTCATATGCAAAGGAGCTCCTGCTAGAATTCCACCCCTACCAGGAACTGAATACATTCCCATGGAGAAGGATGTAAACCACCTTGGGTCCAAACTGGGGAGAAAGGCAGAGCGTACATAAAGGAAGCATTATATATACTGACCCACATTACATTGTTCAAGTGTGCACCAAAGGTGTTTTAAGAACTCTTTAAAAGTTAACGTATGAACAGGACTACCAAATGGATGCAAAAATATATGTGGCATAAGACACCGCATTGGTCACCACTTACCACCTCCAGGGGCGCAGAAAATTTCAGAACACCCCCCCCCCCCCCGGATTTTATTTATAGCAGAAGCCAGGGTGGAATTCTAGCAGGAGCTCCTTTGCATATTAGGCCACACACCCATGATTTAGCCAATCCTCCAAGAGCTTACAAAAAAGAGCCTTGTAAGGTCTTGGAGGATTGGCTACATCAAGGGTGTGTGGTCTCACTGCTGGTGGCATGTGCCCCCCCCCAAAAAAAAGTGCACCAGCTAAACAGTATATCATACAGACATGCCTGTTAGAGAGCCAAGATTACTGTGCATGAATTGTAAAATTGGTAGCAAACCCAGATGCGTAAACTAACATTGTTTGCAATTGAAATTACAAAAATCTCAGCAGCATTACTGGGAGTGGGGGAGATGGCTCAGTAGTACAGCCTCTGCTTGTCCTACAGAAAGTCCCAGGTTCAATCCCTGCCATTCTCTGTTAAAAGAATCAGGTAGTGGGCATTGCTTGAGTCCCTGGAGAACTGCTGTGTTCTGAGTCAGGCTGCTGCTGAAACAGGCATTTGGTGTCAGGTTACGGCCTCTACCAAAGTGGCAGCAGAAACAAGACCAGAGGGATTTTCAGAACCTCAATGTTGATAGAGTTCAGGATTCAGGTTACCAAGCAGGGGCCATTTTGTATAAAAATAGGTGGCGGAGCTCATTAGCATAACTCATTAGAATATGCCGCCACCACCCCCATCCAAAAGCAACCTGATGCAAGAAAGGAGAGCCCCAGATGAGTGAGGCCTGCTTGGGCTGGCTAGAGATCCAGTCAGCCCAAGCAGGCCTTGCTTGCCTAGGGCTCTCTTGGGCGCCCTGCCCCACACACACACACACAGAGTCAAAAGGCCAGCAAGCCACCCGCCACCCATAATCACATAAGAAGTGGAGAAAGGGAGATACGGGCTTCTCCAGGGGTTAATGAGGGCTGCTGGAGGCATGGCAAAGCCCCTGCTGGCTGGCTGGCTGCCCAATCTCCTAATCCAGGGATTGTTATGCAGCTGCACCTCCTATTCAATGGACAAGGTAGGTGGGGAGTAGGGTTGCCAAGTCCAACCCCAGAAATATCTGGGGACTTTGGGGGTGGAGCCAGGAGACTTTGGGGGTGGAGCCAGGAGACACTGGGGTGGAGCTAGGGGGAGGGGGGAAACGGCGCCGGGGAGTGTGGCGAGCCGCCCCGCAGCTGCCGCCTCTTCTCGGCTCGCCGTGGCTGCTCCTCTGAGATGGGCTCCGCCTAGAAGGGCCCGGATTCGCGGCTCGCCATGCTCCTGGCCTGCCTCGCCCTCCCCTGCGCTGCTGCCACCTCTTGGCTGCTCCTCCAAGATGGGCTCAGCCTGGGCCCATCTCAGAGGAGCAGCTGCGGTGGGCGGGGAGGGGGTGGCAGCGGCGCGGCGGCCTCGCCCGCTCCAGGATCCGGTGGCTCGCCGTTTCCCCCCTCTCCCCCCACTTCCATTTTTTGGGGGAGCGGGGGAAGAGGGTGGAAATCCTGGGGTCCCCCGCCAGGGTGGGAGGGTTGGGAAGCCTAGTGGGGAGGAGGAGGGGGAACACTCAGAAAGGTTCAGGAACTGCGCTTCTGTGAGCTCCTGCTGAATCTGAGGCCTATTACCAAGTATCAGTCATATCAGTGTTGCCAAGGTTCAGGCTCTCACAAATGTTGCCTCCATGTCCATGGGTTCCCCTCTTGCCCAAGTCCATGCAGCAAACACCCTTGCCAGGTAAATAATCAACCTGCCTTTGAGAGCAGCATCCACTTATTAACCTATTAATCCAATTTAAGGAAGAGGAGGAGGAGGATTTATCCCCCACCCTTCACTTGGAGTCTCAGAGCAGTTCACAACCTCCTTCCCCTCCCCACCCCCACAACAAACACTCTGTGAGGTAAGTGGAGCTGAGAGAGCTCTGACAGAAACTGCTCTTGAGAGAATAGCGCTAAGAGAACTAGGACTGACCCAAGGTCACTCAGCAGATGCAAGTGGAGGAGTGGAGAATCAAATCCGGCTTTCCCAGATTAGAGTCCATGCACTTAACCACTACACCAAATTGGCTCTCAAACCTGTGTGTTACCAAAAACCTGCATGTTATAGTGGAGACCTTGCAGGAACCTTGCAAATTAAGAAGCTACAGCTCCCATTAGTTAGAAGAGAAGGACTCTGCGTGTGTACCTGATTCATCTACATCAAGACACTTTAGTTGTCTTGCCAAACAATAATCTGTAATCATCTGTAGTCATCTCTAGTTTAGAAAATACCACATCCCTCTCATTCCCATCCAATTAAAATTTGTCATTCCTGATTAAATAAAGCTTTAATCAAGGGACTGATGAAAGCAATTAAGCTTGCAGTTCTAAATGATTACTAGGACCACAATGCTGCAGGTGCAGTCAGCATTTATAGGAAAGGAACCCTGTGCAAGCACCGGTCATTTCCGACTCTGAGGTGACGTTGCTTTCACAGCGTTTTCACGGCAGACTTTTTATGGGGTGGTTTGCCATTGCCTTCCCCAGTCCTCTACACTTTCCCCCCAGCAAGCTGGGGACTCGTTTTACTGACCTAGGAAGGATGGAAGGCTGAGTCAACCTCGAGCCGGCTACCTGAAAACCCAGCTACCATCGGGGATCGAACTCAGGTCGTGAACAGAGCTTAGAATTGCACTGCAGTACCGCAGCTTTAACACTCTCTGCCACGGGGCTCTTATATAGCATTTATACAGCATTTCTAAGGCTAACTTAAATAGCTGAGCCTCAAAGCCATTACTTTTAAATACATATACACTGACAATTTTACATCGTAATCTGCCGTCGTGTCACCACCAACAGCCTGCCTCCTCAGCCAAAAATAATAAAGCTATTCAGGAAATGCTTTTGCAGTTCCAGATCCTTGAGCTTTTGAAGTAACTTCTGATTCATTTTTTTTTAATCAGGGAACTCTGTTCCCAAAGATGACTTGTCAACACCAAAAAAAAATCTGGGACACAAACACAAGCAGCGAACAAAGCACCTTTTTCCAATTCGGAGCTCATTTCGAAACACGAGAGAGAGAGAGACAGAGAGAGAGAGAGAGATCAATGTTTGCCAAATGGCAGAGGACAACCTTACCCCATAATTCATATTCTCATTTCCAAAATGACATTATAAGCAAGCAAAATGTGAGTACAGCCGGCGTAGGGCGTTGCCTTCGCAACTCTGCATGAGCTGCTTGGATCTTCCAGTCAAAAATGTTCCTCCCCTTATCCCCAGGAACTCACCACTCCTTTTAAATAAAAATAATCCCCTTCCTTCCAGATTGATTAACAAAAAACCCCCCTCAAAAATGCAAACAGAATGCAATTGATGTAGCAATGATGTAAGAGTCTACAGAGGCCCAGGTTTAGAAAGAGTTACAACCTTCTAAATTCATTGTCTTCAGTGTCTTTAGAAGGGCGTAACGATATGGGTTATGAGAGTAACTACCAAGTACAAAATGAGCATGCACACACACACAAAAAAAACCAACCCAAACTCAGGGCTTTTTTTGAGCAGGAACACAGTTCTGGCTGGCTTGGTGTCAGGGGTGTGGCCTAATATGCAAATGAGTTCCTGTTGGACCTTTTTCTACCAAAAAACCCGTGTAAAACAATGGTGCCAACAGGAGGTGTGGCCTAATATGCGAATGAGTTCCTGCTGGGATTTTTCTACCCAAAAAGCCCTGGGAAAGTCGATGTACTATTGAATTGCCTCTTCCCTGCAGAATATCCAGTTCCTCTTGTCAGGGATGAGCACAGAAAAGGGGTGACATTAACTGAGATCGACTGGCATGTAAGGCAGCCTCGGGGTCAGGAAACCGCATCCTGCCGGACAATTACGGTTTTCACAGCCAGGAGTGAAAACATGGGACCTACTGGCTGAATGAATTCTGGTGGGCCCAGGCTTACCGTACATGCATACATAATTAATTTCAACAGGAGGGTTCCCAGTCCCCAGGTGGGGGCAGGGGATCCCCCAGTTTGGAGGCCCTCCCCCTGCTTCAGGCTCATCAGAAAGCAGGGGGAGGGGAATGCCTGCTGGCAACTCTATTATTTCTTATGGAGACTTATTCCCATAGAAATAATGGAGTATTGATCACAGGTATCTGGGGCTCTGGGGGGGCTGTTTTTTTTGAGGTAGATGCACCACATTTTCAGTATAGCATCCAGTGCCTCTTCCCAAAATACCCTCCAGGTTTCAAGAAAATTGGACTAAGGGGTCCAATTCTATGAGCCCTAAAAGAAGGTGCCCCTTTACTTCATTATTTCCTATGGAAAGAAGACATTTAAAAGGTGTGCCGTCCCTTTAAATGTGATGACCAGAACTCCCTGTGGAGTTCAATTATGCTCGTCACACCCTTGCCCCTGGCTCAACCTCAATGTCTCCTGGCTCCACCCACAAAGTCCCCAGATATTTCTTGAATTGGACTTGGCAACCCTATTCAACAGTCATTGACCTAGGGTTGCCAAGTCCAGCCCCAGAAATATCTGGGGACTTTGGGGGTGGAGCCAGGAGACACTGGGGTGGAGCTAGGGGGGGAAACGGCGCCGGGGAGCTTGGCCAGCCGCCCTTTCTCGGAGCGGGCGATGCCGCTGCGCAGCTGCCGCCTCTTCTCTGCTCGCCGTGGCTGCTCCTCCGAGATGGGCTCAGCCTGAGCCCATCTTGGAGGAGCAGCCACGGCGAGCAGAGAAGAAGCGGGAGAGGTGCGGCGGCCTCGCCCACTCCGCTCCGCCTCTGGGGTGGAATCGGAGGGGGGGTGGAGGCGGGCCGGGGGCATGGCGAGCCGCGAGTCCAAGTCCTAGAAGGGCCCGGATTCACGGCTCACCATGCTCCTGGCCTGCCTCCGCCCTCCCCTGGTTTTGCCTGCGCTGCTGCCGCCTCTTGGCTGCTCCTCCGAGATTGGCTCAGGCTGGGCCCATCTCGCAGGAGCAGCTGCGGTGGGCGGGGAGGGGGCGGCGGTGCGGCAGCCTCGCCCGCTCCGGGATGGGGCGGCTCGCCATGCTCCCCAGCGCCATTTCCCCCTCCCCCCGCTTCCGTTTTTTGGGGGCGCGGGGGAAGAGGGTGGAAATCCTGGGGTCCCCCGCCAGGGCGGGAGGGTTGGGAAGCCTACATTAACCAAATACATAAAAGAGGAATAAAAGATCTCATATCAGCTGGTACACCATCAAAATTCATATAGACATCAGCAATATCAGTCAATAAAACAGCAGAAGTAGGCTATTAAATAAATAAAATAATTCAAATCTCTTTTCGGGCTGACTAATTGTTGATAGCTTGTTTCTGGATTTTAAAGGCCTGCAAAGCAAATTTTGCCATGTTTAAAGTAATTACCTGCTCTCTGTCAGCTAACAACTTGTCTAAATAAAATCTTTCATTTCTCCCAAGGAATTGAGAGCAGATCGGAGTTATATAACTGGCTCTAACGTTTTGATACAGTTTGCATTCAAACATCACACGTTTCCTTGTTTCTATCTTCCTATCTCCACAGATACACAGTCTTTCATTGTAAGGTTGCCTTTTATATTTACCTTCAGTTACTGCAGATGGTAACATATCAACTCTAAGCAGGGTAAATGCTCTCCTGCAATCTGGTTTATCTAGATTTTGTAACTATGACATTGATGTTAACCATATTTAAACCTACACTTCCTGGCAGATACTGCCTTATCTGGAAAGGAATGTTGCCTTTCAACATTCAAGATCCTTAATTGAACAAAAGGTTTAACTTGATTATATTCCATATTCAACAAAAATTGTTTGGAGAGCCCATAACAATACAATTTGAGTTCTGTCTCTTTAATCCAGTGAGATACCATGGAATCTCTTATTATTAAACCTGTTACTCTGGTGGGATTTGTAAATAATTTAAACCAAGGCTTTTTAGCAGGAACACAGTTCCAGCTAGTTTGTTGTCAGGGGGTGTGGCCTAATATGCAAATGAATTCCTGCTGGGCTTTTTCTGCAAAAAGCCCTATGTGAAACAATGGTGCCATCAGAGGGTGTGGCCTAACATGCAAATGAGTTCCTGCTGGGCTCTTTCTGCCAAAAAAAGCCCTGATTTAAACCAATATAAAATAGCAGCAATCCAAAGGCATGCTCTAACAGTGACCATATACCTGTTTCTATTCGTATAACTGAATTGGGAACACTTGGAGGAACTTGCAGTATAAGACCTGGCTTGGTGAGGATCATTTTATACATGTGGGAGAGAGTACTGAAAATGAGCTGTTCTTTCTTTGTTTGTCTGCCTGTCTGAGACAGTGAGACTGTTGGGAGGGGAAGGAGGGCTGCCAGTGGAGATCTCCCAGAATTTCAGCTTCTCTCCAGACTACAGAGGTCAGTTCCCCTAGAGGAGATGGCTGCTTTGGAAGGTAGGCTCTACGGCACTGTACCCTGTCAAGTTTTCTCCCAAACCCTACCTCCTCAAGCTCCATGTCAGGGCCGGCTCTGCCATGTGGCAAACTAGGGCAACCGCCTTCTAGGGTAGGGTTTCCAAGTCCAATTCAAGAAATATCTGGGGATTTGGGGGGGTGGAGCCAGGAGGCATTGGAGTGGACCAGGAGACATTGGGGGTGGAGCCAGGAGCAAGGGTGTGACAAGCATAATTGAACTCCAAAGGGTTCTGGCCATCACATTTAAAGGGACGGCACACCTTTTAAATGCCTTCCTTCCATAGGAAATAATGAAGGGTAGGGGCACCTTCTTTGGGGACTCATAGAATTGGACCCCCTAGTACAATCTTTTTGAATCTTGAGGGGGTATTTTGTGGAGAGGCACTGGATGCCATACTAAAAATCTGGGGCCTCTGTCTCAAAAAACAGCCTCCCCCAGAGCCCCAGATACCCATGGATCAATTCTCCATTATTTTCTATAGGAATAAGTCTCCATAGGGAATAATGGAGTGCCCAGCAGACATTTCCCTCCCCTCCCCCCACTTTCTGATGGCCCTGAAGCAAGGGGAGGGCCTCCAAACCGGGGGATTCCCTGCCCCCACCTGCGGATTGGCAACCCTCGGTGCCCCTCACCGTGACTCGGTGACATCATCAGTGCAGGGGAGGCACCAGAAGGTAGCCTTGCCTAGGGTGCCCTGCTCCACTTCTGGGAGGCTCTGATCTGTTTTGTCAGGCTCCACGTTATCAGCCACCAGCAGCAGCACGGGGGCTCCTCCGCATCACAACGATGTTCATACCCAGAGCAGGTAGTCCTAGATGAGGGACCCCCGACGTGGCGCCCATGGGTGTCGTGATGCCTGCCCACACTTTCCTTTGAACCTCCTAAATATCTTTAGAAAGGAAGTGAGGCCAGCAAGGGCTTTTGCCCAGTAAGGTTTCTGATTGGCTGCTGAAGATCTGATTAACTGTGAAGATTTTTAAAAACACTGCTTTGGCAGCAGCTGCGGCCACAGCATGAGGATCTTCACTTTGTGACTGAAGGTAAGCTGCGGCAGCCATTTTGTGGCTGGCTCTGCCTCAGGGAGCAGCCATTTTGTGGCTGGCTCTGTCTCAGGCAACAGCCATTTTGCGGCTGGCTCGGCCTCAGGGAGCAGCCATTTTGTGGCTGGCTCTGTCTCAGGCAGCAACCATTTTGTGGCTGGCTCGGCCTCCTACAGCAGCCATTTTGCGGCTGGCTGTGTCTCAGGCAGCAACCATTTTGTGGCTGGCTCTGCCTCCTACAGCAGCCATTTTGTGGCTGGCTCTGCCTCAGGGAGCAGCCATTTTGTGGCTGGCTCTGTCTCAGGCAGCAACCATTTTGTGGCTGGCTCGGCCTCCTACAGCAGCCATTTTGCGGCTGGCTGTGTCTCAGGCAGCAACCATTTTGTGGCTGGCTCTGCCTCCTACAGCAGCCATTTTGCGGCTGGCTCTGTCTCAGGCAACAGCCATTTTGCGGCTGGCTCTTCCTCCTGCAGCAGCCATTTTGTGGCTGGCTCTGCCTCCTGCAGCAGCCATTTTGCGGCTGGCTGTGTCTCAGGCAGCAACCATTTTGTGGCTGGCTCTGCCTCCTGCAGCAGTCATTTTGTGGTTGGTTCTGCCTCCTACAGCAGCCATTTTGTGGTTGGTTCTGCTTCCTACAGCAGCCATTTTGTGGCTGGCTCTGTCCCAGGAAGCAACTATTTTGTGGCTGGCTCTGCCTCCTACAGCAGCCATTTTGCGGCTGGCTGTGTCTCAGGCAGCAACCATTTTGTGGCTGGCTCTGCCTCCTGCAGCAGTCATTTTGTGGCTGCTCCCGCCACAGTGTGTCAGACTTCCAAAGGTGCCTGCAGTCTCAAAAGGGCTGGGAACCCCTGACCGAGGCAATGCAAGGGAGAAAGGGAGCACCTCATGGGGCAGCAGCGGGAGCTCCATGTGTCTGTCAGATGTATCTTCTTCCTCTAGTTTCCTGCTCACCTAGCTACTCTGATCGAATCACATTTTATTCTGTTGTAGCGGTGATGAAAACCAGCTTTCCGTGTGCTACCTACAGGGACTGGACGAGCTGCTCGTGGCAAGAGCTGAACGAGGCAGCCTGCACATGCTGCGTCTTGCTCAGGAACTTCATTATTTCGCTGCAACTGGCGCTCGTTTCAGCCAACCGCTCTCCTATGGCTCGCCAGCCCAAATATCCTTCAGCTAGTGAAACTGGCAGGCTGCGGTGTCCATGAATTGTGCTCTGCAGAAGCTGGATCTATGGGGAGACCAAGGACACATCAATGAAGCAAGTCAACAGGAGAAAGAAAGCAAAAGAGGCTCCCCCAGTACAAAATTTGAACACAGATAAAGAACCGTGGATTCTTGTCTCACATTGGAAGAACACTTACTGAGCAGTTTTAGGCAAATTCCTATATTTGGTCAGGGATTACAAAAGGCCAAGCCCTTTAGAGAGCCAGTTTGGTGTAGTGGTTAAGTGTGCGGACTCTTATCTGGAAAAACCAGGCTTGATCCCCCACTCCTCCACTTGCAGCTGCTGGAATGGCCTTGGGTCAGCCCATAGCTCTCGCAGAATTGTCCTTGAAAGGGCAGCTGCTGTGAGAGCTCTCTCAGCCTCACCTACGTCACAGGGTGACAGTTGTGTGTGTGTGGGGGGGGAGGTAAAGGAGACTGTAAGCCACTCTGAGACTTTGAGATTCAGAGTACAGGGCAGGGTATAAATCCAATATCTTTTTCTTCTTCTTTTCAGCTGTTCAGTTTTGGCATTCCAACCGTGTATAACGGGAGCACATGCTATGTATAATCTTCTTGATATGCATGCCCAGGGCTTTTTTCCTGGGAGGATGAGGTGGAACAGAGTTCCAGAACCTCTTCATAGAAACGAATTTGTCAAAAAAATGTTTAAAAGTTCATGAGGGACACCTGTGTGTTCCTATTTCATTTCCCTCTTGAAAGATCCAGCACCTCTTTTTCTAGAAAAAAGCTCTCCGTGACCACAATTTTGTGATGAAGGCTTTATCATAATACTTCTCATTTTCTTATCTCCCAAATGGCCCCCGTTGTCCCCATCATAGAGTCCCATGAACTGGAAGGATCTATATCTAGTCCAACCTCATTCTCAATGCAGGAAATCCCACAGAAAGTCAAGTGATGTAAAAGACCGCATTTTAGACACCACATTCACAGAAGGCATCTATAGGACACAGTGACTACAACTGAATGAAGAGCCAGTTTGGTGTAGTGGTTAAGTGTGCGGACTCTTATCTGCGAGAACCGGGTTTGATTCCTTACTCCTCCACTTGCACCTGCTAGCATGGCCTTGGGTCAGCCATAGCTCTGGCAGAGTTTGTCCTTGAAAGGGCAGCTGCTGTGAAAGCCCTCTCAGCCCCACCTACCTCACAGGGTGTCTGTTGTGGGGAAGGGAGATAAAGGAGATTGTGAGCCGCTCTGAGACTCTTGAGTGGAGGGCAGAATATAAATCCAATGTCTTCTTCTTCTTCATATGAATATATGAAGCTGCCATATACTGAATCAGACCCTCGGTCCAGCAAAGTCAGTATTGTCTACTCAGATTGGCAGCGGCTCTCCAGGGTCTCAAGCTGAGGTTTTTCATGCCTACTTGTCTGAACCCTTTGTAGTTGGAGATGCCGGGGATTGAACCTGGGACCTTCTGCTTACCAAGCAGATGCTCTACCACTGAGCCACAGTTCCTCCCCTGTCTAGGACCAGCTGCAAGACCCCCTCAAATTCCTACCAAAATCTACTTTGTGTGTGTTTTCAGATACATTCATAACCACCCTGGACTTTCTCACTGGCCTCCCATCCCAAGTACTGACCGGAGATGATCATGTTTAGAGTTTTGATGAAATCAGGCTAACCCTGGCTCTCCAGGTCGAGGGGGGGGGGGGAGTCTACCTTATGCCATATGAAATCCTTCCTGTGTGAGCCTGAGAAATGAACGTTAAATTACCTTCATGCAAACAAAAAAAAAACTTACAGATTTCTTTACTAAATGGATTTGGCTCCTGAACTCAGAGTGGTTTTGACGGCACACGAGTTCTTCAAGGACGTCTCTGAGCTCTGAGTCTTGCGGCAATCCAAGGCTCCTCTCGAAAGCTATAAGATCATCATCGCAGGCAGAGGACGCATCCCTCTCCAGAATCTAAAGAGCAGATGATATGTAACTGAAGCTGTTACAGAGATCCAAAATGATAGAGGCATAGGGTTGCCGAGTCCAATTCAAGAAATATCTGGGGACTTCGGGGGTGGAGCCAGGAGACTTTGGGAATGGAGCCAGGAGACATTAGGGGTGGATCCAGGAGCAAGGTATGACAAGCACAATTGAATTCCAGAGGGAGCTCTGGCCATCACATTTAAAGGGACCGCACACCTTTTTAAATGCCTTCCTTCCATAGGACATAATGAAAGATAGGGGCATCTTCTTTGGGGGCTCATACAATTGGGTCCCTTGGTCCAATCTTTTTGAATCTTGGCGGGTACTTTGAGGAGAGGCACTGGATGCTATACGGAAAATATAGTGCCTCTACCTCAAAATACAGCCCTCCCAGAGCCCCAGATAACCACAGATCAATTCTCCATTATTTCCTGTGGGAATAAGTCTCCATAGGGAATAGTAGAGTTCCCAGCAGACATTACCCTCCCCTCCCCACGCTTTCTGATGACCCTGAAGTGGGGGGGAGGGTCTCCAAACCGGGGGATCCCCTGCTCCCACCTGGGGATTGGCAGCACTAGAGATGCATGGAATTCACTCACATACACAAAATATACTCAGCATCAAGCTACTATCATGTCTACAAAAGCCAGGGCTAGCCCTAGACCGTCTGGCACTCTAGGCACCCCCCCCCCCCACCCCTGCACTGATAACGTCACTGAGTCATGTGGTGGTGACCCAATTCGGTGACCCCAGAAGGCCAACACTCTAGACAATCACCTAGTTTGCCTAGTGCCGGGGCCGGCCTTGACAAAAGCATCCGTAACTACATGTTTTGAGGCCTGTTTTTAATTTCAGAAGCGAAGAAGCAAAACAGAATCTTTCAGGCATGGTGAGGGAGCCCCGAGAGAACCTAATGAATGGTGAGTGGTTGAAACAGAGTCCTATGGCCCAAGGCAGAACTCGAAAGAATCAGGAACTCATTTAGGATTACGCTGTCGTGCATGCAATCCCCTCCCTGAAGAACAGTCCAAATTTAGTTATACCATGTCATTCTGACAAAGGGATAAATAAGCCCTGTGACATGTTACTTGAAAGAGTATCTTCTAGCTGGACAGTAACTTTAGTGACGTCACAATATTTTCTCCCCCATTGCAATCACAGCTGCCCGTGCTTGCTCTTCCAACTATGGGAGATGCCAGAGCTTTTCTTTTTGGTAGCAGGAACTCCTTTGCATATTAGGCCACACACCCCTGATGTAGCCAATCCTCCAAGACCTTACAGTAGGCTTTACACGAAGAGCCCTGTAAGCTCTTGGAGGATTGGCTACATTGTGGTGGGTGGCCTAATATGCGAAGGAATTCCTGCTGCAAAAAAAAAAGCCCTGGGAGATGCCAGGCAAGAAGCAGCAGCAGTACAGTGACGCCACAGTGCTGGGGAACAAGAGCCAAGGGAGGCTGCTGCCCCTATGCCGCGCTGGTAGCTTTAAGGGAGCGTCTGGTTGGCCACTGCGGGAAACAGGATGCTGGACTAGATGGACCATTGGCCTGATCCAACACGGGTATTTTTGTGTTTCTGCTTGGGTTGTATTCACCTGCAAACAAGACCTACCTGTCTGAGCCCCTCAAAGAATGTTCCGGTGTTTGTATGCATGAGTCCTTCTCTTTTTGTGTTGCGTGCCAAGTTTTCCAGGTTTTGTAAAGCTTCTGTAATACATCAAAAGTCACCATAGTTTTAAGGTTGTACAACAAATGCTTACTTTAGGACCCAGAATTTGCAGGAATGCAATTAAAAAAATGTATAAGCACTTATGTGAAGCTTAGCAATGCATGCAATGCTCAGGAATACTCAATTTGATTGGGCAGATCAACTAACCTCTCAAAAACAGTAGAGGGAATTGGCGGGAACTAACCCCTATGACAGCAGTTGTCAAACTGAGGGGGTTTTTTTTCCCCAGTCCAGTAGCACCTTAAAGACAAATAACACTTGTGGCAAGGGTATAAGCTTTTGTGACTCACTTCTCACTTCTTCAAAGTGTAAGCTCATATTGTATCACAAAAAGGGATTTCCCCTTTTTATATATGCTATGGTGAAGAAGAAGAAGAAGAAGAAGAAGAAGAAGAAGAAGAAGAAGAAGAAGAAGAAGAAGAAGAAGAAGAAGAAGAAGAAGAAGAAGAAGAAGAAGAAGAAGAAGAAGAAGAAGATGATGATGATGATGATGATGATGATGATGATGATGATGATGATGATGATGATGATGATGATATTGAATTTATACCTTGCCCTATACTCTGAATCACAGAGCCTCAGAGAGGCTTACCATCTCCTTTACCTTCCTCCGCCACAACAGATACCCTGTGAGGTGGGTGGGGCTGGAGAGGGCTCTCACAGCAGCAACCTTTTTAAGGACAACTCCTGCAAGAGCTATGGCTGACCCAGCAGGTGCAAGTGAAGGAGTGGGGAATCAAACCCGGTTCTCCCAGATAAGATTCCGCACACTTAACCACTACACCAGACTGGCTCTCTACCTTCTTCATGCTACCTTCTTCAAAAAGGATTGTTAAATAATTGACTAGAATGGCAGTTAAAATTACCCTGGCAGTAGTAAAGTTTTTGTTGATTGTTATTAATCATAAAAACAGAAGGGCTAATATTTAGTTGATTTTCATTTATCTATATATTTATTTGATTTTCAGTTTTCTATATATTTAGTTGATTTTCATTTACCTGCCCTATCAGTGCCAGCTGTTCAAAGCCATTGGAAAGAAATAAAAGAAGGGAGGGAGGGAAGGAAGGAGGGAGGGAGGAAAGGAGGGAGGGAGGGAGAAAGAGAGGGAGGGAGGGAAGAAGGGAGGGAGAAAGAAAGAAAGAAAGAAAGAAAGAAAGAAAGAAAGAAAGAAAGAAAGAAAGAAAGAAAGAAAGAAAGAAAGAAAGAGAGAGAGAGAGAGAGAGAAAGAGAGAGAGAGAAAGAGAGAGAGAAAGAAAGAAAGAAAGAAAGAAAGAAAGAGAGAGAGAGAGAGAAAGAAAGAGAGAGAGAAGAGAGAGAGAGAGAGAAAGAAAGAAAGAAAGAAAGAAAGAAAGAAAGAAAGAAAGAAAGAAAGAAAGAAAGAAAGAAAGAAAGAAAGAAAGAAAGAAAGAAAGAAAGAAAGAAAGAAAGAAAGTCCTATTCTGTATCAAACCACTGGTCTATCAAGATCAGTACTGTATTTTCTGAGGATCTCCAGCATCTCAGGTGAAGGCCTCTGACACCATTGACCACTTGAACCTAATAGGATTGGGCCCAATATCCCTCCATAATATTAATGCAGGCACACTTTCATGCAAGCTCCAGTGCTGTTTCTTGTTCAAACGGTGAAAGTCACAGTGGAACAGAATCTGTAGAATAATGTGAATTCTACTAGATAGCCTGAATATTAGCCTAATACGAGACAGCCAGAATGTTCTCCAAATCATAAGCTATTACGAATGTCACAGCGGTCATTTGACACAAGGAACCTCACAAGCTTTACCTTTAAAGAAATATAACTTCTGGTGTGTTGCATTTCTTATAGCTGCGTCCACAAGAAACAGTGTCTTCACCAAGGGCCACTGGGACAACTTCTCAAGTGCCACTTGCAGTTTATTCACAAACAATGTTCTGCATAGAAAAATAATAAATAGGATGATAAAAAAAAGAAAAGAACTGAAATGAGAAAGCAAGGAAGATAATCAAGATTAGAGGAATACTGAAAAAGTATATTTTGACACATATTCTTGAGATTAATAATCTAAACAAATGAAAACAGGCAGATCAGAAATCAGACAGGCATGCCCCAGCACATGTCAAGTAAATGCCTGCAACTTCTCCCCAGAGTTTTCCGTCCAAAAATTGTCCCTTCTAATCCCCTCCCAACTCCCCCAATTTAGAGGAGCAGCAGTTCATCCAGAAAAATACTTCTCATGACAATGTCCAGTCAGGGCCGGTGCCTCCAAGAGTGCACTACACACACACACACACACGGCTCACCCACAGCCCTCGCTCAGTCTTCCTGGGTCTGTCCAAGAAGGCTGAGTGGGGACTGCAGGCAAGCTCAGTAAGGTTGAGCTCACAGTAATGGGCTCATAGGATACAATCCAGTCCATTCTGTTCTATGGGCTGAAAGCACAGAGTGGAGTATATTCTTTCCTATGGGCCCACAAGATACAATGGAGTCCACTCTGTCCAACGGACTCCCTCTCGCTTTCCCGCCACCAACATGCAGGAGGGAGTGAAAGGAAGGCTTGCGATGGCTCCCTGCTTCTTACAGCCACCTGTCAGCTGCTTGCTTTAAGAGGTGGGGAGCCATTGGAAGGCTCCCTTTCGCTCCCCCCACCTGCAGGTGGGAGGGTGTGAAAAGGAGGGTTCTAATGGCTGCCTATCGTCCTGCCTGCCTGCCTGTCTTCCTGTCATTTTCTTTCATTCTATCTTCCTTTTTCTCCTTTTTCTTTCTTTCACTCCTTTCTTCCTCTTTTTTGTTGACCTCTCCCTTCTGTTCTTTCTCTATATCCATGTCTTTCTGTTCTTTTGTTTCATTCTGTTCACCTTCCTTCCTTTCGTTTTTCTTTCCCACATTCCTTCCTCCCCATCTTTTTCCTACTGTTCTTTCTCTCATTCTTTTCCTGTCTCTCTTTTTCTTTCAATCTGTTTGTCTAGCTTCCTTCTTGCCACCTACGCATTCATCAACACACACACACCTCTCGATATTTTTTTTTCCTTGGGCCCATTGTATTTCTTCCTACAGTGGGCTTTACTGCTAGTATTAAATATAATACGTAAAACAGTTTTAAGCAGTTTAAAACAGAATAAACTAAAAAGAGAGCGCACTCTGTGCATGTGCAGAGATTTCCAGCTGGTGCCCTTGATCTATTCGAAGAAGTCCAATAGACTTAAAATCGAAGTAACTCTGCGTACAACTGCACTGTTAAACTTTTACTATTTTAAAAATGCTTGCAGGGGGGGCGGGCGGAAATTCCTAATGGAAATATCCATACACAATTGTGTAATCTGCTACCTTCAGTCTGATGCTTAGCAAAGATAAGAAGATGCATTTATCATCCAGATATTAATATGGCAAGCTTTAAAAGCATCCCTACGACCAAGCTGTGGAATTTGGGGGTGAACTTCTAGTTTTTGAAGAAATTCCCTTCTAGTGATTTTTCTTCCCATATAAACTCCAACGGCGTACAAGTTCCCCTTATCAGAAAGGAGCAGAAGGCAAAACATGGCTTGCTGATATAATTTACTGACCAAGACTGTAGATAAGGAATTTGAAACGGCACTCTGGACAAGTCAGGAATTAAAATTTCACTTACTCGAGAAACAAATGGACAATCATTTCAACACCTGCAATAAATCTCTCCTTTTTTAAAACTTACAGCAGCGATTTTCCCATACAGAGGGAGTAAATAACGTGGATTTCAATAGGACTAACCATCACCAGGACTTTATCATCTTTTCAGAGCTGCTGGACCGGGTCTCTGCCACGAATAATTTATGCTTTCAGCCAGCCAACGACTAAATATATGCTTGATGAAAACAGATTTGTCAGTCCAACCTGGCAGTAAATTTCATGGGATCCTTGTATGCGTAGAACTGCAGCTAACATTCCACTAACTTTACAGTGGTTGAAATATTTGCTCTGAAAACTTTCAGCATGGTTAGATTATCTAGCTTTTTGTCTGAATGCAGGG
Organism: Heteronotia binoei; assembly: GCF_032191835.1. NCBI lineage: Eukaryota > Metazoa > Chordata > Lepidosauria > Squamata > Gekkonidae > Heteronotia > Heteronotia binoei. The sequence goes on along the minus strand of NC_083232.1, from coordinate 92,022,928 downwards.
GTGGAATTCTAGCAGCAGCTCCTTTGCATATTAGGCCACACACCCCTGATGTAGTCAATCCTCCAAGCGTTTACAGGGCTCTTTTTTTGTACGCTCTTGGAGGATTGGCTACATCAGGGGGCTGAGGCCTAATATGCAAAGCAGCTCCTGCTAGAATTCCACTCCTGCCTGTATCTTGTGCAGATAGGCTTCTCAATCCCCAGGTCCCAGCAGGGGATCCCCCGGTTTTACAGGCTTCCCCCTGCCCCCAGCCAGCTGGCCGGCAGGGGGAAGCTCCACCCCCACAGTCACCATGTTCCTCTAGAGCTCCGGCAGGTTTAGAAACCTGCAAACAGGTCCGTTTTTAAAATGTGTGCCTTTAAAGTTAAGCAGGAAACAGGAAGTGCTTCATGGGGAAGGGTCAGCAGCAGCTTCATGGAGAAGCATCAGCAGCAGTTTTGTCACAGCACAGCTCCTCCATTTGTTTTGCTTTCATTTTCAGAGCAAGTAAAGTTTTGGAGGAACCAGACTCAGTAAGTGTGTGTGTGTGTGAGAGAGAGAGAGAGAGAGGGAGGGGGCAGGGGATTCCCTGGTTTGGAGGCCCTCCACCCTCTTTAGAAAGCTTTAGAAAGCAGCGGGAAGGGAAATAATAATAATAATAATAATAATAATAATAATAATAATAATAATAATAATAATAATAATAATAATAATAATAATAATAATAATAATAATAATAATAATAATAATAATAAATTTTTATTTATACCCTGCCCTCCCCGCCGAAGCAGGCTCATGTCCACTGGACACTCTATTATTCCCTATGGAGAATGATTCCCATAGAGAATAATTGGGAATTGATCCGTGGGTATCTGAGGCTCTGCGGAGGGGGGGGGGATGTTCTTTGAGATACAGGCACCAAATTTGCAGCATGGCATCTGAGGCCTTTCCTCAAAACACCCTCCAAGTGTCAAAAGGATTGGACCAGGGGGGCCAACTCTATGAGCCCCCTATCTTTCATTATTTCTAATGGAGGGAAGGCACTGAAAAGGTGTGCAGTCTCTTTCAATGTGATAGCCAGAACTCCCTTTGGAGTTCAATTGTGCTTGTTCCAGCCTTGTTCATGACTCTACCCCCAATGTCCCCTGACCCCACCCCCAAAGTTTCCTGGCTCCACCCCCAAAGTCCCCAGATATTCTTGACTTGGACTTGGCAACCCTATGTGCAGAGCTACAGAAACGACATGGAAACTTATCATAAGATCCCACCTCAGGTCTTTTGCTAGCCAAGGGCCAAACTGGATGTTATGGCAGCCACAAGTCTGACCCATGGCTGCCAACATCATTTTAGAGATGATTTTCATGGTGGAGGGGGGGGGGTGCTGCTTTGGAACTTAGAAAGGTGCAGGGGCAAAAAGGCCCCTCCCACAGGTCTTTGCAAGATTTCTGAAATGGTCAAAAACTTCTCTAACATGGTGTAAGTGTCCATGGGTTGGACCAATGGCTGCTGTATCATCTAACTTGGCTGTTTTTCTAGAGATTCACTTCAGCATACATTTAAATCATTTATCTGTGTTCTTTCTATTGCGCTGATTAGCATTTTCATGTTCAGACTGTATAATACAAACAGCCCGAATCCATGTATATTCATTCACAAACCTATCAGATTTAACAAGACAACTCTTAGTTAATGGCTGAAATTTTAAGCCTATATATAGCCCAGCCACAGATGCTCAAAACATTATACCACGATCCAAACCCAGTCAATACATTTAACACTGCAATCATAGAATCATAGAGTTGGAAAGGACATCCAGGGTCATCTAGTCCAACCCCCTGCACAATGCAGGAAACTCACAAATACTCCCCTAAATCCACAGGATCTTCATTGATGTCAGATGGCCATCTAGCCTCTGTTTAAAAACCTCCAAGGAATGAGAGCCCACCACCTCCTAAGGAAGCCTGTTCCACTGAGGAACCGTTCTAACGATCAGTAAGTTCTTCCTAATGTTGAGCCAGAAACTCATGGATATAATTTCAACCCATTGGTTCTGGTCCTACCTTCTGGGGCCACAGAAAAGAATTCCACCCCATCCTCTATAGGACAGCCCTTCGAGTACTGGAAGATGGTGATCGTATCACCTCTCAGCCGCCTCCTCTCCAGGCTAAACATGCCCAGCTCCTTCAACCTTTCTCCACAGGACTTGGTCTCCAGACCCCTCACCATCTTTGTTGCCCTCCTCTGGCTCTGTTCCAGCTCAATCCTATGCCAAGTTATTCCAATCTACGCTCATTGATTTCAATGGAAATTAACAAGGGCAATTCTGCACAGGGCAGCATTCGAAGTCCCATAGATGAGATACTTGCTTAACTCTTCTACCGAAATCAATGAGATGAACATATGAACATATGAAGCTGCCTTAAACTGAATCAGACCCTTGGTCCATCAAAGTCAGTATTGTCTTCTTAGACTGGCAGCGGCTCTCCAGGGTCTCAAGCTGAGGTTTTTCACACCTATTTGCCTGGACCCTTTTTTGGAGATGCCGGGGATTGAACCTGGGACCTTCTGCTTCCCAAGCAGATGCTCTACCACTGAGCCCCCGTCCCTCCCCAGGAGATGACAGGACTGTGGCCATATGTGGGGCTTTTCACGCTGGTTACTACTAAAGGAGATATTCAGCACAGTAGAAATAACAGACGTAGATATTACTACAAATGGTAAAAAATAATATTTGAAAGTATGACTCACTCGTTCATTGGTTTGCAGTCACCAACTGGAAAATTGCATTCCAGGCTTTCATTCCAATACTGAATGATAGTATTGCCAGCATTATAGCACTCCTGCCATATTTCACTGATCTTGGGATACAGGGATACGAAATTAACAAGGCTTTGTTCAAGTGCAGCAAAGAGTTCATGAGGCCTATAACTAGTAATCCACTGCTGGAATATCTAGAACATAAACAAGGCACAACAAAGTTAAATTATTTGCTAGATGAGAAGTGTCCCACAACCTAGAAAGGATTCAGGTCATTGCTAATTCTTCACTTGGTCTCAAAGAAGAAGAAGTGCAAATGTGTACCCCACCCTTCTCTCTGAATCAGAGACTCAGAGCGGCTTAAGATCGCCTTTATCTTCTTCCCTCACAACAGACTCCCCATGAGGTGGGTGGGGCTGAGAGAGCTGCCCTTTCAAGGACAACTCCTAGGAGAGCTATGGCTGACCTAAGGCCATTCCAGCAGCTGCAAGTGGAGGAGTGGGGACTCAAACCTGGTTCTCCCAGTTAAGAGTCCGCACACTTAACCACGACACCAAACTGACTCCCACATTAGCATCACACACATCAACCCAGCCCAGCAAATGTCAGTTGGAGATAGCTATTGGCCAACATTCTTTTCATAGCCCACCTATACATGCTTTGTAGCCAAAATGTCTTCCTGTTATCAGGACTTTTTGGTAGAAAAAGCCCAGCAGGAACTCATTTGCATATTAGACTGCACCCCCTGGCATCACCATTGTTTCACGCAGGGCTTTTTTGTAGAAAAAGCCCAACAGGAACTCGTTTGTCTGGGTGGTTCAATTCTACACCCCTGGACCCCTAGGCAATCACCTAAGTCACCTAGCAGGAGATCCAACCCCATCAACAGAAGAGCACTTGGCAGGGAGTTCACTGACCAGGTGTGCAAGACCCAGTCTGGATCAGGACCATGGCATCAGTAAGACTGGACTGCCCATGCTGTCTCTTTACCCAAAATGTCCCTGAGGAGTCTTGCTGAGGAAACTTACACATATGGGACCATTTCAGACCAGGAAAATGGTACAGAGCCAGCTTGGTGTAGTGGTTAAGGGCACGGACTCTTATCTGGGAGAACCAGGTTTGATTCCCCACTCCTCCAATTGCACCTGCTGGAATGGCCTTGGGCCAGCCGCAGCTTTTGTAGGAGTTGTCCTTGAAAGGGCAGCTGCTGTAAGAGCTCTCTCGGCCCCACCTCCCTCACAGGGTGTCTGTTGTGGGGGGAGGGAGGTAAAGGAGATTGTGATCACATTGGTCGTTTTCGCACTCACCTCCAGCCGGCGCGAGCCCCCTCTTCACCGCGCAGGATCTGCGCGGATTTCGCACTAAATGCCGCAGAGCAGCCGGAAGAGCCGGAAACTCCCGGCGCAAAAGCTGCTCAAACGTAAACCACCAAAAAGCAGTTTCCGTTTGCGCGGCTTTTGCGATGGGAGTTTCCGGCTCTTCCGGCTGCTCCGCGGCATTTAGTGCGAAATCCGCGCAGATCCTGCGCGGTGAAGAGGGGGGTCGCGCCGGCTGGAGGTGAGTGCGAAAACGACCTCTGAGACTCTGAGATTCAGAGTATAGGGTGAGATATAAATCCAATATCTTCATCTTCTTCTACAGGAGAGACAGCATAAGCCCTTTCTCCCTGTGCGCCATTGTCCTGATCTGAATCGGACCCCCACATGCCAGTGAATTCAGAGAACTCCAGACACACGTCTGATCCAAAGCCCTTGTGGTGGCCACGTGTCTGCCACGCGGACTTTGTAGCATGGGAACTGACCTGCAGAAATTACCATATTTTAAGAGTGTACGCGAGCCTTGAATAGTGCAAACAGACTGCAGGATCAAAGCACATTTCATGACTGGAGGGTTTCATTGCCGGGGAAGGAGAGATCAAGTGAATAATGCATTTTGGTAGGTCAGCTCATGTTTGCTTGGCTTTGTTTCGGAACTTTTTAGCTGGGTTGTCTCCCTTAGAAACCCGGTTTTGCCTTCTCCATCAAAGATGATGAAGTTTCAAATCGATACACATTTGCAATAGAATTTCTGTAACCGGGTATTTGCTAATGCTTGAAACAGACCACGCTCCCTAAACTTGCTCGGAGTGACGTGCGGCACGGTGAAAGCGCACCTTTGTGTAGAGCTTGATCTGGTCAACGGAATGGACAAGATACGTCTGGGCTTCCAGCCACGGGGAGAAGATACAGTCTCTCTCGTCGCCGTCTCCTTTGTCAGGTTTCGCTTCTGACACCGTGCTCAGAATCGAACACACAAGCTGCTCCAGTGTATCTTTGGTGGGAATCTGGCAGAGACAGATGGACTTGTCAGAGAATTGCACGGCTCATCTTTCTCATTTGACAATCGAGAAGCTGCTTTCCATGTGAACCCAAATATATAGGCTGAAGGCTAAAGTTCCTTGGTTTTGCTCAGTCCACCTGCAAACATATTAGATGTGTCTCCATTTGCCTAATGGGCCATGTAACTTGCTAAACTAATGGATCCTCTGTGGATCTCTCTTAAATATCAAATATGATTAGCACCAGACTGTTTTAATTGTTAACTTTTTTAATTCTTTAATTTGCTTTAATTGTTCAATTGTTCAGTTGTTCTGATCTTACTTGTTGTTCTGATCTTACTTGTTGTGAGTCACCCTGAGCCTGCTTCAGCAGAGAGGGCGGGATATAAATCCAATTTTTAAAAAAGATAGAGGTAGTTACCTGTGCAAGCACCAGTCATTTCCGACTCTGGGGTGACTTTGCTTTCACAACATTTTCTGGGCAGACTTTTTACGGGGTGGCTTGCCATTGCCTTCCCCAGGCATCTACACTTTCCCCCCCACCCCAGCAAGCTGGGTCCTCATTTTACCGACCTCGGAAGGATGGAAGGCTGAGTCAACCTGGAGCCGGCTACCTGAACCACCTTCCGCTGGGATCGAACTCAGGTCGTGAGCAGAGGGCTCCGACTGCAGTTCTGCAGCTTTACCACTCTGCGCCACAGGGCTCTTCAAGGTAAAGGTAGTCCCCTGTGCAAGTGCCAGTCGCTTCTGACTCTGGGGAGACTTTGCTTTCACAACGTTTTCACGGCATAGTTTTTGCGGGGTGGTTTGCCATTGCTTTCCCCAGTCATCTACATTTCCCCCCAGCAAGCTGGGTCCTCATTGTACTGACCTCGGAAGGATGGAAGGCAGAGACAACCTGGAGCCGGCTACCTGAACCAACTTCCGCTGGGATCGAACTCAGGTCGTGAGCAGAGGGCTCCGACTTCAGCTTTACCACTCTACGCCACGGGGCTTTTCAAGGTAAAGGTAGTCCCCTGTGCAAGTACCAGTCGCTTCTGACTCTGGGGTGACGTTGCTTTCACAACGTTTTCACAGCAGAGTTTTTACGGGGTGGTTTGCCATTGCTTTCCCCAGTCATCTACATTTCCCCCCCAGCAAGCTTGGTCCTCATTTTACCAACCTCGGAAGGATGGAAGGAAGAAACAACCTGGAGCCGGCTACCTGAACCAACTTCCGCTGGGATCGAACTCAGGTCGTGAGCAGAGGGCTCCGACTGCAGTTCTGCAGCTTTGCTACTCGGCACCACGGGGCTTCTAAATCCAAGAAACCTAAACCTAAATAGTTATCAGAAGTTTTCCAGCACAACTCCCCTGTATTCAGTGCCGGCCCTAGGGCGCAAGGCACCCCAGAGAGGATCCCCCCCAGCGCCACCTCCTGCCCTTCCTCTGCAGCGCAACGAGGCTGGGAAGGGGCTGGCGGTGGCTGGCGGCAGCAATGAACTTCAGGGTGGGGACAGGCGAAGCATGGCGGAAGGGAAGGGGGACTGGCGGTGACCAGCAGCAGTGGCAGTGGGGAGCTTCAAGGTGGGGGTGGGGGCAGGCAGAGCACAGTGGAAGGGAAGGGAGGGGGCTGGCAGTGACTGGCAACAGCGAGCTTCGAGGGGCAGGCAGGGTGCAGCAGGAGGGAAGGGAGGGGGCCAGCGATGGCTGGCAGCAGCGGCGGGACAGAGGCAAACTAGGCAGTTGCCTTGGGCACCAGGAGGGGGGGGAGCCCAATTTGGCACCCCCTCTGCTGGCACCCTAGGCAACCACCTAGTTTGCCTGTGGGCCAGCCGGCCCTGCATGTATTTAAAAGTTGCCAAACCAAGGGCGGGGCGGGGGGGGATAGCTAATGGAGCTTCTCCCATGGGGACCAGACGCAAGTTGTGACTTAGCCAGGGGTGGAATTCTAGCAGGAGCTTCTTTGCATGTTAGGCCAAACACTCCTGATGTAGCCAATCCTCCGAGAGTTTACAAAAAAGAGCCTTGTCAGCTCTTGGAGGATTGGCTACATCAGGGGTGTGTGGCCTAATATGCAAAGGAGCTCCGGCTAGAATTCCACCCCTGGATTTCGCTATGTCTGGACAGATGACGGCAAGACAGCATCACTTTTCTTTCTAAGGAACATCTCACTGAGAAAAGCACACTAGCTTGCAGATTCACACAACCGCACTCTTGACCCAGCTATCAAATCCAGCTGAATGGAGTCTCCCTCTACGGCGGAGTCTCCTTTCTATGACCTGCAAGCAGCCATTTGATCATAACACTGATCCCAAAGCTTGTGCACAACAATCTATCATTTCGTGAGCAGTAGCATCCATGCTACAATATGTGCACACAATCTCTTGCAACGTAGGCTTCCCCAACTGGCCAGAACCAGTGAGGAATTTGCCACACTCAGCTCCAGTCACCTGCCTTCAAGTACTAAGGAGTGGAAGAGAACCATGCCTCCGTAGTGAAATGCTAGGGATTTCTCTCTAGATCAGGGGCGTCGAACTCATGAGGGCTGAATCTGACATAAATGAGCAGATGCGGTTCAATGTGGCCAAGTGCAAAGTAATGCACATTGGGGCCAAGAATCCCAGCTACAAATACAAGTTGATGGGGTGTGAACTGGCAGAGACAGACCAAGAGAGAGATCTTGGGGTCATGGTAGATAATTCACTGAAAATGTCAAGACAGTGTGCGTTTGCAATAAAAAAGGCCAACGCCATGCTGGGAATTATTAGGAAGGGAATTGAAAACAAATCAGCCAGTATCATAATGCCTCTGTATAAATCGATGGTGTGGTCTCATTTGGAGTACTGTGTGCAGTTCTGGTCGCCGCACCTCAAAAAGGATATTATAGCATTGGAGAAAGTTCAGAAAAGGGCAACTAAAATGATTAAAGGGCTGGAACACCTTCCCTATGAAGAAAGGTTGAAACGCTTAGGGCTCTTTAGCTTGGAGAAACGTCGACTGAGGGGTGACATGATAGAAGTTTACAAGATAATGCATGGGATGGAGAAAGTAGAGAAAGAAGTACTTTTCTCCCTTTCTCACAATACAAGAACTCGTGGGCATTCGATGAAATTGCTGAGCAGACAGGTTAAAACGGATAAAAGGAAGTCCTTCTTCACCCAAAGGGTGATTAACATGTGGAATTCACTGCCACAGGAGGTGGTGGCGTCCACAAGCATAGCCACCTTCAAGAAGGGGTTAGATAAAAATATGGAGCAGAGGTCCATCAGTGGCTATTAGCCACAGTGTGTGTGTGTGTGTGTGTGTGTGTGTATATATATATATATATATATATATATATATATATATATATATATATATATATATATATATTTGGCCGCTGTGTGACACAGAATGTTGGACTGGATGGGCCATTGGCCTGATCTAACATGGCTTCTCTTATGTTCTTATGTTCTTATGAGACCTTTGGGGGCCAAGCTATGTGGGTTGGACCAAGCCATGTCAGGCCAGGCCATGTGTATACCTATTTAAGATTAGGTAGCAGAGAGATAAACTTTATAAAGGACACAAACACAATTAAATATATATGTGGGGCTCACGCGCTTGAGCCCCCAGACCCCACAAAGTCTGAAGACAGAAATATGGGTGGATCATGCATTTGGCATATTGACCTGAGCCGCCCACGTTGTGTCTGAAAGGCTAAAAGGGCGCAGACATCTTACACTCGTATTCTTGCTGACATAAGAACACAAGATTCTTCCACCCGTGTTCAAACTACATTTTTGCCGTCCTCAGATAAATCTATTCCTGATAACTGCTGAGCTGGTGTTAGTTCCTCTAGACTATGAAAACATGACCTCATGGACAGATGACTTCCTGTTAGGGCTTTTGTCTGTTCGATGCTGTAAGCTATTTTTATTTTTGGCGCAACTGATGCAGAGATAAATAAACCCTTGCTCAAAGAAGCAAGGCAGACGCATTCTCCCCTCAACACGTGTTGAGAGTCTTCATTCCTACATATATATATTAAAAATTTAAAACATGCTTAAAATGTTAGCACTCATTGGTATTAAAGGTGCTTTATTTGTATTTCTCTCATGGGATCCAGGGAACTGGGCAAAGGAAGCTCTGGCTCTTTCCTTCCTTCCCCAGGGGACCAGGAGGGAGAGGAACCTCAGTCAATAGAAGGAAGAAAAGCTCGGCTCAGTAACTCTGCTGTGCGATTGAGAGAGCCTGGGAAAGCAAGCTATCCTTCCCCCCACTTCCTCCCTCTACTAAGATGGCGGCGCAATCACTTGCTGCAGCTCAGTGCTCTGTGGATGGGTGTTGTTTGTGGCTGTTTGTGGCTGTGTTATCGGCTTTTATGCATTTAAATGGTCTATGTATATGTCCTTTTGGGGGGTGTTGATGCGTTGGTATGTTTGTGGAAGAGCACCTCATTTCGTTGCTCATTTTCTTTGAGAACAATGACAATAAATTTATCTATCTATCTAAGGGAGGAGCCTCAGCCAACGGAGAAAACAGAGGTTTTGCTCTGTAGCTCCTGTGCAATCGAGCAAGCCTTGCAAAGCCCCTAGACTGCATGTTTGACACCCCTGCCCTAGAGGAATCTCTCCTCTATGGTCTTTTCTACAGAAACATTCGTTGTCACCCTTGAGAAGGCAGGACAAAAACAGAACGGGATTTCAAGCCTCCAAGATCCACTGGAAAGAACCACCCTTTCTCCAAAAGAGGCACGAACCTCACCGAGGGGAGCAACGCCATGGATCAACCGACAACGATATTACCTGAAGCTTACCTTATTGAGCCTCACTGTATAATTGAGTATTCTCTCAATGTAAATCTTTTCAAATCCCAACTGCGATTGAAGTTCAGTCTTAACAGAGGGGATCCACACAATATCCCCAAGACAGAGAATATACTGAAAACCTGTAAAGAAGGAGCACTTTGGTTCATGTGTTCTGCATGTTTTCCTTTCCTGTAACTCACAGCTGGCAAGACCACCATTGAAAGAAAAAATAGAAAGAAACAAATCCCCCATGGTTTGACTGAGTTTGATCGAGACAGCCATCAGCTTAAGAACATAAGAGAAGCCATGTTGGATCAGGCCAATGAAGAAGAAGAAGACACTGGATTTATATTCTGCCCTCCACTCAGAGCGGCTCACAATCTTCTTTATCTCCCTCCCCCACAACAGACACCCTGTGAGGTGGGTGGGGCTGGAGAGGGCTCTCACAGCTGCTGCCCTTTCAAGGACAACCTCTGCCAGAGCTATGGCTGACCCAAGGCCATGCCAGCAGCTGCAAGTGGAGGAGTGGGGAATCAAACCCAGTTCTCCCAGATAAGATTCCGCACACTTAACCACTACACCAAACTGGCTCCCAATGGTCCATCCAGTCCCACACTCTGAGTCACACAGTGGCCAAAAAATCCAAGTGCCAACAAAACGTCCATCAGTGGGGCCAGGACACTAGAAGCCCTCCCACTGTGCCCCCCAAGCACCAAGAATACAGAGCATCACTGCCCCAGACAGAGAGTTCCATCTATGCTCTGTGATTAATAGCCACTGATGGACCTCTGCTCCATATATTTATTCAATCCCCTCTTGAAACTGGCTATGCTTGTAGCCACCACCAACTTTTGTTCTTAGCAGTATTTAGGCATTTTTTTTAAAAAAATCCCTGGTTTCGTGTTTACATCTCAGAAGAAGCACCATCTTGGATGTACTTACCCAACAGCAGTGTCAAAGAAGCAGCCAACAACCAGACATGGGATAAGGTATAAGGCAGGCATTTGGAGGGTTTTGGCCTCAGGAGACAAAAAAGCCAGAGTTGGACTTAAGAACATAACAGAAGTCATGTTGGATTAGGCCAATGGCCCATCCAGTCCAACACTCTGTGTCACACAGTGGCCAAAAACCACCCAGGTGCCATCAGGAGGTTCACCAGTGGGGCCAGGACACTAGAAGCCCTCCCACTGTGTCTTCCCCAAGCACCAAGAATACAGAGCATCTCTGCCCCACACAGAGAGTTCCATCTATAAGAACATAAGAGAAGCAATGTTGGATCAGGCCAATGGCCCATCCAGTCCAACACTCTGTGTCACACAGTGGCCAAAAACCACCCAGGTGCCATCAGGAGGTCCACCAGTGGGGTCAGGACACTAGAAGCTCTCCCACTGTTGCCCTTCCCAAGCACCAAGATTTCTTGCAGCCAGTGGGCATGCTGTTGGACACGGGAGTAGGCTAACATCAATGATCACTGCCCAAGAGAGAGGGGGAATCCATTGCCCTTAGCCAGCAAGAGATGCCAGATGCTGGTGGAAAGAAGGGAAAAGCTGAAGATGAAGTCCTCAGGTGCTCAGAGGTAAATCAGCTAGGTGTGCCCAGCAATAGCACTGGCATTCAGAGCTTTTTTTGGTAGCAGGAGCTCCTTTGCATATTAGGCCACACACCCCTGATGTAGCCAGTCCTCCAAGAGCTTACAGGGCTCTTCGTACAGGGCCTACTGTAAGCTCCAGGAGGATTGGCTACATCAGGGGGGTGGGTCCTAATATGCAAAGGAGATCTTACTAAAAAAAAAAAGTCCAGGTGATCTCCATGAGACCAGAAGATGAAGATAAGATCTGCACCTAGCGATGATGAGTGGTGACTTTTTGGGGGGGGGGGTGGGGGAGGTCAGTGGAATAGCCTGCCTATGTATACCTTGTGCCTCAGGTTTGGAGCCTAGTGCATACGGGCAGGGGTGGAATTCTATCAGGAGCTCTTTTGCATATTAGGCCACACACCCCTGATGTAGCCAATCCCCCAGGAGCTTACAAACAAGAGCCTTGTGAGTTCTTGGAGGATTGGCTACATCAGGGGTGTGTGACCTAATAGGCAAAGGAGCTCCTGCTAGAATTCCAGCCCACTGAGAACATTTCTCTGGGAGTAAGCCCTATTGAATAGACCCAAATACGATTCTGAGGAGAGTGACTTTTTTGCTCCCTAAGAATCCAGGCTGCTCCAATCCACCTAACCGCATCTTGGTTCCCATTTTTTCTTTTTTCTTATATAACTATGCCTACTTAGAACAGAAACCAAAAAGGATGGAAGGGTGGGGGGATGTAAATTGCTAAATACCTTCTCCATTCCAGGCTTCCAAAACTGCAGTCATCACAGTCAGACCTAATTTCAGGACACTGTATGATTTTTGGGTTGATGGTGTTGCATTCAAATCTTCTAAGAATGCCAAAGAACTGGGATAACAAAATAGACAAAACGTCATTTCTCCACCACATAAAGGGCTATGTCCAGGAGTGGAATTCTAGCAGGAACTCCTTTTCATATTAGACCACACACCCCTGATGTAGCCAATCCTCCAGGAGCTTACAAGGCTCTTTTTTTGTAAGCTCTTGGGGGATTAGCTACATCAGGGGTGTGTGGCCTAAATATTTTATTTTATTTACTTTGGATTGATATGCCGCCCACTCCGCACACGGACTCTGGGCGGCTAACAGTCATGATGAGAACAATTCAAATTACAATGATAAAAGAATGAAAACATATCTGAACAATTTAAAACTAGATTATTAGGTGCTATAAAAAAGATTTCATAACAAAGGCAGTTTCTCCATATTTCAGTTCTCTGTTCCATTATTACTCTATTAGCGGTCTACAGATGATATTGCTCGGTGCCGTAACAGTGGCAGCCTCTTCCCATGTTAATTGTTGTGGGCCTGTCGGGGAAGTTCGGTTTATGCGAAGGCGCTCCGGCTAGCATTCCACCCCTGGCTATGACACACATGAAACAGAAACGACATGAAATGCAGCGTTATCACATAACAGCAATTCCAGTTCACGTCTGCCGGCTGTTCTGCCACCCCGGTTGGCGTTGAGGGTTGCGGTGGCCTCATGTTCACACAGGGAAGATTTCTCCATCACTCCACGCTCCGGTTGCCACGTCCCCTCTACAGGACCGGCCTTGCCACTAGGCAAACGAGGCAGTGGCCTAGGGTGCCAGCCTTCTGGGGGCACCAAACTGGGCACCCCTCGTGTGACTCGGTGATGTTCAGTGCAGGGGAGGGCACCGGAAGTTCTCCTTGCCTAGGGTGCCAGACAGCCTAAGGCTGGCCCTGCCCTGGTCACTGATGGCACAACTCCAAACATTGTAAGGGTGAAGGAGGAGCTTCAGCCTTCTCTCCCGTAATGTTTTCACCAGCTGAAAGTGCCACAGGGGACTGTATGCTAGGGTTGCCAAGTCCAATTCAAGAAATATCTGGGGACTTTGGGGATGGAGCCAGAAGACTTTGGGGGTGGAGACAGGAGACTTTGGGGGTGGAGCCAGGAGACATTGGGGTGGAGCCAAGATCAAGGCTGTGACAAGCATAATTGAACTCCAAAGGGAGTTTTGGCCATCACATTTAAAGGGACGGCACCTTTTCAATGCCTTCCTTCCACAGGAAATAATGGATAGGGGCACCTTCTTTTGGGGCTCATAGAATTGGATCCCCTGGTCCAATCATTTTGAAACTTGGGGGATATTTTGAGGAGAGGCACTAGATGCTGTACTGAAAATTTGGTGCCTCTACCTCAAAAAACAGCCCCCCCTCAGAGCCCCAGATACCCGCGGATCAATTCTCCATGATTTTCTATGGGAATAAATCTCCATAGAGAATAACAGAGTTCCTAGCAGACATTTCCCTCCCCTCCCCCCACTTTCTGACAACCCTGAAGCGGGGGGAGGGCTTCCAAACTGGGGGATCCCCTGCCCCCACCTGGGGATTGGCAACCCTACTGTATGCCCCTTCCTCGGGCCCCACGGGCCCCTGCCTGAGTTTCTTCTGGTGAAAACAACATGGGAGGGAAGCATGAAGCCCCCCCCCCCCTCCTTCCAGTGTTTGGATCTGTGCAGAGCAATGGAGAGATTTCCAAAGGTTAGTCCCTGCATGAACATGTGACCTATCAGGTACCCATCACTAGGCGTTTGTCGCACATGACCTGTCTTTTAGCCAGGGGTGGCATTCTAGCAGGAGTCCCTTTGCATATTAGGCCACGCCCCCCCTGATGTAGCCAATCCTCCAAGAGCTTGCAAGGCTTTTTTTTTTGTAAGCTCTTGGAGGATTGGCTACATCAGAGGGGCGTGGCCTAATATGCAAAGGAACTCCTGCTAGAATGCCACCCCTGCTTTTAGCCCCGTTTTGTAAACAGTTTATCAAAGAAAAGTTTATTTGCAAAGAGTTTATAAAACCGAACTGAGCTCCTACAACAAATGAGAACGATAAGAATTTAGAAAGCCGCCGCAATACTGTAGCCTTAACCTGCCGCCATTTCTGGGGAGCACATTTGACCAACCCTGAAAACAGAAAAAGAAAAATACCAAACATTCAGAATCAATACCGTCCCATAACATCAATCCAGGTTTTTGAACTTACTTCTGAACGGTACGCAGAAGCTTTGCTAGATACTCAATCCCACGTTCTTGGGAAAGACTGCCTCTCTGAAGCCACGGCAGTGAGTACAGCAGGTCCCAGAAATAGGGCTGGTTATGGAAGTGTTCCACGGTAGAGATCATTTGCTCAGTTTCATTCAAATTCATCTTGATTAAGAAAAGAATGACATTAAGGAGAGATGACCCAAGGTGCAGATGAGCACAGGCAGATCTGAGGTCAAGCCACCAGGGCCGGCCTGCCCACTAGGCAAATTAGGCATTTGCTTAGGGCGTCGGCAGGGGAGGGCACCAAATTCGACCCTCCCCCCCCACACACACCCCGCCCGCCCTCTAGGCAAATCCATATTTGCCTCCCCAGCCTCCTCCTTCCTGCCTCACTATTTCAAGGCCCGGGAAGGGGCGGTAGAGCGCCACACTTCCTGGGCTCTTTAAAGGCCACCCCCCCTTCCTTTAAAGGTTGCCTTATCCCCCCTCCGCCTTTCTTCATGACCCAGGAAGGAAGGGGGGAGGAGGCAGTGGTGGCGGCCACTCTTTCAGCAGCTCGCTCGTTTTTCCAGCCGCAGCTGCCCCCTCAATCCCTCACTGATCCTGATTGCGCCGACATAGGCGCTGCAAGCTTCCGGCATGTCTTCCTCACCGATCAGCTGATCGGCAGGGGGCGACCTTTAAAGATCCTGGGAAGCGCGGTGCTCCACCACTCCTTCCTGGGCATTGAAATTGTAAGTGAGGGAGGAGGAGGTGCTGCAGAGGGGGAGGCGGGGGGGGAGGCTGCCTGGGGCACCATGCATCCTAGGGCCAGCCCTGCAAGCCACCCAAGTAACTACTTGTGGGAGGAATTGTGTCTCAAGGCATCTGCTTGGCATGCAGAAAGTCCCAGTTCTCGAAGGTCTTTACGTAGAGATTAAGGGAAATTCCTAGAGCATCACTCAGAAACAACATCACATCTAGGGTTGCCAAGTCCCATTCAAGAAATATCTGGGGACTTTGGGGATGGAGCCAGGAGACATTGGGGGTGGAGCCAAGAGCAAGGATGTGACAAGCATAATTGAACTCCAAGGGAGTTCTGGCCATCTCATTTAAAGGGACGGCACATCTTTTTAAATGCCTTCCTTCCATAGGAAATAATGAAGGATAGGGGCACCTTCTTTGGGGGCTCATAGAATTGGACCCCCTGGTCCAATCTTTTTGAAACTTGGGAAGTATTTTGGGGAGAGGCACTAGATGCTATACTGAAAATTTGGTGCCTCTATCTCAAAAAACAGCCCCCATAGCCCCCGATAACTGTGGAACAATTCCCCATCATTCCCTATGGGAATCGTTCATGGAGGTGCATGATGGCTATGGGGGTGGAGCTTCCCCCGCCGGCCAGCTGGCTGGGGGAGGGGGAAAGCCTGTAAAACTGGGGGATCCCCCTCTGGGACCTGGGGATTGGGAAGCCTAATCACATCCTTCCGAAACGCCATTCTCCCCAGGCACCGCCATTAAAATCTCCCAGCATTGGCTGATGCAGTGCTGGTAACCCTAATAGGGAGGTGAACGGGTGCACACAAATGCCATAGCTACTTCATCTCCTGAGTCAGTGGCAAATGGAAAGATAAAGGGGGACATCTCTGAGTTGCGACTTGGCCGCCCTAGCGGGAATGCTTGCCGTGGGAGTCAGTGCTAACATTTTCTTTTAGAATACCCCATTTTTAATGCATTCTGTCCTTAATAAAACACGAGCTTATCGCTTTCATTTTCCATTTATTCTAAGAATTCAAAGCAATTGGCAATGAAATATAATATTCTAGATATTATTAAATACACCCAGCAATGAAATTGCAGTCAAAAGTCTGGAGGAAAAGAACTCTAAAATCTGAACTAGAAATAAAACACTGCCAGGGAGATTGTTTATGGGGGGAGGAGGAGGGTGAAGCAGAACTCTTGAACAAGAAGAAGAAGAAGATATTGGATTTCTATCCCGCCCTCCACTCCGAAAAGTCTCAGAGCGGCTCACAATCTCCTTTCCCTTCCTCCCCCACAACAGACACCCTGTGAGGTGGGTGGGGCTAAGAGAACTCTTACAGCAGCTGCCCTTTCAAGGACAACCTCTGCCAGAGCTATGGCTGACCCAAGGCCATTCCAGCAGGTGCAAGTGGAGGAGTGGGGAATCAAACCCGGTTCTCCCAGATAAGAGTCCGCACACTTAACCACTTCACCAAACAGAAGAAATTCAGCAGATTCAACTTTTCAGCCTGAAAACCAAGAATCAAACCTGTCATGGCGCGAGAGAGTCCCAATCCGATTTCTCAAAGTTTTGATTTCCAGTTAAAAGAATCCAAGAGGGGCTCCTAATCTAAGGCTATGCTGCGGAAAGGAACCCTTCTGTGCTCCTTCTGTGACTGCTTTTTTCTGCGTTTTGTTTGGAGGAGGAGGAGGAGAAGATGACAACGGATATATACCCCACCCTTCACTCTGAATCTCAGAGTCTCCGAGCAGCTCACAATCTCTTTTACCTTACTCCCCCACGAGAGACATCCTGTGAGGTAGGTGGGGCTGAGGGAGCTCTCCCAGGAGCTGCCCTTTCAAGGACACCTCTGCGAGAACTATGGCTGACCCAAGGCCATTCCAGCAGCTGGAAGTGGAGGAGTGGGGAATCAAACCCGGTTCTCCCAGATAAGAGAGCTGTGGCTGACCCAAGGCCATTCCAGCAGCTGGAAGTGGAGGAGTGGGGAATCAAACCCGGTTCTCCCAGATAAGAGTCCGCACACTTAACCACTACAAACTGGCTCTCTAATTCTTCTTATACAGTGGAGCATTCAGTCCCACAAGTCCCAACCCACCTGTAGTCTGGTGTGAGGGAGCCCAAACACAGGCCGTTCAAGTAAGAACTAGCACCTGACCAGTTACTTTAAGCCCTAAAATCCTGTACACTACATTTTGTCTTCTTTCAGAAAAACCTGATGGCCTAGGGACCTACTGCAAAGATGAATCAGGCCACAATTCAAACTTACACCTAAGAATACAGAACTGCCTGCAGGATCTGCAAAAAAAAAAGAGAGAGAAAGAAAAATACAGTAAGAAATCTTGCACCTTTTAGATATATGTTTGGCAATCTGTGACATTTTCTTTCTCTCTCATACCCTTAGCTATTCAGATTTGCCTCTGGGTGGGAACTGAGTATTGCAGTACCTATTCACAAGAAGAGTGACAGAGCGGACCCCCAAAAATTATCGCCCTGTAAGCCTTTTGAGCATTACTGCTATTTGGGTTGCCAATCTCCAGGCGGGACCTGGGGATGTCTCAGAATTACAACTGGTCTATAGACTACAGAGATCAGTTCCCCTGGAGAAAATGGCTGCTTTGAAGGGTAGACTCTATGGCGTCATACCCTGTCGAGGTCTCTCCTCTCCCAAAACCCTGCCCAGCCTCATACCCTGTTGAGGTCTCTCCTCTCACCAAACCGACCCAGCCTCCAACCCTCAAATATCCAGGAACTTCCCAGTTCAGAGTTGGCAAGACCAGAAACTAGGGTGCCAACTTCCAGGGGGCACTTGAAGATCTCCTGCTATTGCAGTTGAGTTCCAGATGACCAAGATCAGTTCCCCTGAAGAAAACAGCTTCTTTGGAGGGTAGACTTTATGGCATTATAACTTCCTGAGGTCCCTCCCTCCCCAAGCCCTGCCCTCCACAGGCTCCGTGCCCAAAATCTCCAGGTATTGCCCAACCCACAGTCGGTAACCTTACCAAAAAGCTTTCCTCTTCTGCTTTCCCTCCCTCAAAAAAAGTAAATCTATCCCAGGGGTGGAATTCTAGCAGGTGCTCCTTTGCATATTAGACCACACACCCCTGATGTAGCCAATCCTCCAAGAGCTAACAAAAAAAGCCTTGTAAGCTCCATGAGGATTGGCTACATCAGGGGGTATGGCCTATTATGCAAAGGAGCTCCTGCTAGAATTCCACCCCTGGCTATCCCATCCTTGAAGACTGCACACATCAGAAGGAAGGTCTTCTTACCCAAGAGCTTTGATCTCTCCTCCCAAAGTGTATGCAAAGTAGCTGCTTTCTTCGTGGTCTCTGAAATGCCCTGCATGAGTTCCTTAATGTCTTTCAGAAAGGCCACGTCAGGGTCCATAATGCTGTTATGATCACGCTGGGAACTGGAAGCTCTGTTAAGAAAGAAGGAAATGGAATGAAGCATGCAAAGGACTGTAGCCTTACAACTAGGGTTGCCAATCCCCAGGTGGGGGCAGGGGATCCCCCGGTTTGGAGGCCCTCCCCCCGCTTAAGGGTCATCAGAAAGCAGGGGGAGGGGAGGGAAATGTCTGCTGGGTACTCATGATTCCCTATGGAGACTTATTCCCATAGAAAATAATGGAGAATTTATCCACGGGTATTAGGGTTCCCAAACCCCCCGCCCTGGCGGGGGACCCCCGGATTTGCCGCTTCCTCCCCCGCTCTCAAAAAATCCGATAGCGGGAGAGGGGAAACGGCGCCAATTTTGGTGCGCCGCCACAGCAGCAACACCAGCGCCGCCGCCGAGGCACAGGCACAACTGCCACCCGCCGCCGCAACACCAGCGCCGACCAGCGCCACCAGCCCAGGTGCAGGCGCAGCTGCTGCCCGCCGCCGCAACACCAGCGCTGCCGGCGCAGGCGCAGCTACCGCCTGCCGCTGCCGCCGCAGCAACACAAGCGGCGCCTGCGCAGGCGCAGCTGCCGCCCGCCACCGCAGCAACACCAGCGCCGGCAGTTTACAGATAGATAGGTGCGTGTTCGTTTGTATCACAAATAGCGCCCACCTGGAGTGTCCTCCCAAGTATATATGCGTAAAACTGCAGCGGCGCAATCCGATTCTGTATCGTTTACTCGAGAGTAAATTACTTTGAATTTAGTTTGGTAGCTCCCAGCTGGTCTACCTCCTCTCTTCCATCGCGGTCCAGCTCCTCTACCCCGCCCCCAGGTTTGAATTTGTCTCAGTTTGTGCAAACCTCGAACGCACGTCATTGGTATTGTCCGGCTCTAACCAATCCGGTCTGCTGGATCGCCTGGGCCAAGCGCTCGAAAGAGCGCGGGAGGAGAACGAGGAGGAGGAGGAGGAGGAGGTGGTGGTGGTGGTGGCGGCGGCGGGGCGGGGCGGGGCGGGGCTTTGTTGTGTTTTGTTTGGATTCGCTTTGGTGAGTAAAGCGGGAGCTGGGCTCTTGAAATTGGGAGAACAGTCCATTGTGGCAAGCAGGCTTTTGAAGTGTGTCGCTGATACAGGCAAAGATGAACTCTTGAAGTTCTCGTTATTGTGTGTGATGATTGGGTAAATGCCCATTTGTTTTACTCAGTGGGACTTGAAAACGCTTAGCTTTGACGGGGGTCACACTCTGGTTTTGTAGGGGCAAGGGTTATGCTACAAACACAAGATGACTTCTATGCTCCACTTTGTCTATACCTGCGAGTGGTTTCTTTGGCATTGTGGGTCTGGTGGTTGGAATCTTTTGAGCAGAAACAACTTGCTCCCTGTTTAAAGGAGGAAAATACTATAAAAATGCATCAGATAGGAAGTTTTAAAACCCTAGAGTCTTAAATATTCTAAACAATATAGATTTTTTTTAGAAGCAGCTATGGAAGTAGGAGAGGCATATAGGACAAAGCTGAAATGCTTAACGAGAAAGATGAACCAGATGATAATGAGAACTTTCTTGCAGTCTAGGTGCATCTTCTATGCTTGCCCCTTCAGGAATTTTCTGACATTGTTCAGAAGGAGAATGATTGCTAACCCCCAGATAGGAGAGGGGCATGTTGCCGTTCAGCTGGTCTGACCTGTGCTCTGTGGAGTACATAATCATTTGAAGGTTTACCTTTATTTAATTTTTAAACATTCAGTTATCTAAATATTTTAAACCACGTTTGCAAGATGTTGAAAGTGGGTTGTGAAACTATAAAATCTCATAATACACCATGATAAAGATCAACTACAATGTGTTGGTAAAACAACCAAATGTAAAATTGACAGAGAAATCATAGGAAAAGAAGGAAAAGTTTGGCAACCTTTATGAAAGGTCATGAGGAATTTTTTTGCCCTGAGCCAGAACAGAAAGATGGCCACAAGGGGGGGGGGGAGTGGATTCTTATGCTGCTTTTATATGAAACTATTGAAATGGGCACAGTGGTTAGGGTCTGTGCGCTAGAACTTGACCTGTCTGTGGGCTGCTAGCTGAAGTGCCTACAGATATGGTGAAATTATAAGAACTCCCAAGGATATCTGAATGATATAGAGGTGAGGACTTTAGAAAATTTACTGCTCAATGGTTAGCGTTCCAGTTAAGTCAGTAATATCTCATAGGTCTTGACTCCACTTTTTAGGTAGAAACAATAATGGGCTGGTTTCAGATGTTCCCTTCTGTACAAAAAAGTACGTTAGTGCGTTTCAGAAAATTAGAACCACTATTTTCTTTCTGCTTATGGTTCTTTGGACACACAAGAATAGTTTATGGTCCAGTTTCAGTAGGAAAGCCCAAGATATTAAATTGAATATTCCTGCCTGTGAAGATTATACAACTTTTGACTTTTCCAAAAGGGTCCGTATCTTATGTGGCTTTATCCAGAATGATGTGTGATTTTATTGCATGGTGCAGCTCAGTTGGAGTTTGTGACAGGCATTGGCAGTATTGCACCTTTTGAGGTTACTCCATTTTAACAGAAATCCCACCCATATGGTAATAATAATAATATATTTTATTTATATCCCAACCTCCCCGCTGAAGCAGGCTTAGGGTGGCTCACAACATGTAAAACTTACAATTACAATATAAAACTAGGGTTGCTAATCCCCAGGTGGGGGCAGGGGATCCCCTGGTTTGGAGACCCTCAACCCGCTTCAGGGTCGTCAGAAAACGGGGGGAGGGGAGGGAAATGTCTGCTGGGAACTTTATTATTCCCTATGGAGATTTATTCCCATAGAAAATCATGGAGAATTGATCTGCCGTTATCTGGGGCTCTGGGGGGGCTGTTTTTTGGGGTAAAGGCACCAATTTTTCAGTATAGCATCTAGTGCCTCTCCCCAAAATACCCCCCAAGTTTCAAAAAGATTGGACCAGGGGGTCCAATTCTATGAGCCCCAAAAGAAGGTGCCCCTATCCTTCATTATTTCCTATGGAAGGAAGGCATTGAAAAGGCATGCTGTCCCTTTAAATGTGATGGCCAGAACTCCCTTTGGAGTTCAATTATGCTTGTCACAGCCTTGATCTTGGCTCCACCCCTAATGTCTCCTGGCTCCACCCCCAAAGTCTCCTGGCTCCACCCCCAAAGTCCCCAGATATTTCTTGAATTGGACTTGGCAACCCTAACGGGTATCTGGGGCTCTGGGGGCCCTGTTATTTGAGGTAGAGGCACCAAATTTTCAGTTTAGTATCCAGTGGCTCTCCCCAAAATAATCGTTAAGTTTCAAAAAGATTGGACTAGGGGGTCCAATTCTATGAGCCCCCAAAGAAGGTGCCCCTATCCTTCATTATTTCCTATGGAAGGAAGGCATTTAAAAGATGTGCCGTCCCTTGAAATGTAATGGTCAAAACTCCCTTTGGAGTTCAATTATGCTGGTCACACCCTTGCTCCAGGCTCCACCCCCCAATGTCTCCTGGCTCCACCCCCAAAGTCCCCAGATATTTCTTGAATTGGGCTTGGCAACCCTACTTACAACCTCGCTCCGAAGCCTGGTTACTTGGAATTAAGGCCCATTTTGTTCAATGTGACTTGTTCAGGTAAATTTACAAAGGATTAATATTAACAATTGTTGTGTATGTGGACTAATGTGAATGTCTTTAGCTGTGTTCCTGCTTGGCTCATTGGAGCCCAAGGACTGAGCTTGGGGACTCTTGAACAATGGGCAGGAGGATTCAAATCCCTGCTGCTCTGGCCCAACCAGAAGCCCCCTGCTGGTTCAAATGATCCAATGGTGTCCCAGCTAGGCTTGCCAATCCCCAGGTCCCAGTGGGGGTTCTCCCGCTTTCTCAGGCTCCTTCCTGCTCCCAGTCAGCCGGCCGGCGGTGGGAAGCCCCGCCCCCACAGCCGGAGGCTTCAGACTCCGCTTGGAAAGGCTTCCTCTTGGGATGGTGTGTCTGTGTCTTTAAGGCTGAATGGGGGTGGGGGAGGAGTAGGCAGAAGAACATGGTTGCACAATCTTTGCAAAGGTCGTTTGTGTAGGAAAGGTAAATTTGAACCTTTGGTTGCTCTCTGTTACTTTGAAGAAGTGGGAAGTTCGGCAACTCATGAGTAGAGATGCCAATCCCCCACTTCAGAGTCATCAGAAGGGGTGGGGGAGGGAAATGTCTGCTGGGCACTTCATTATTTCCTATGGAGATCAATTCTCATAGGGGATAATGGAGAATTGATCTGCAGGTATCTGGGGCTCTGGAGGGGCTGTTTTTTGAGGTAGAGGCACCATATTTTCAGCGTATCATCCGATGACTCTTCTCAAAATGTTCTCCAAGTTTCAAAAAGATTGGACGAGGGGGTCCAATTCTATGAGCCCCGAAAGATGGTTCCCCTATCTTCCATTATTTCTAATGTAGGGATAGGCATTTAAAAGGTGTACGGTTCTTTTAAATGTGATGGCCAGAACTCCCTTTGGAGTTCAATTGTGCTTGTCACAACTCCACCCCCAAAGTCTCCTGGCTCCACCCCCAAAGTCCCCAGATATTTCTTGAATTGGACTTGGCAACCTTCATACCAGCACAGGAACCCAGTACAGTATATAGTTGGCCCCGTTGGCCCAGTTTACCTAGTCTTTGAGTTCAGCCGTTACTATGCTGTACTGAATAAAGAGAGCTATGATCACGGCAACCTCGTCTCTTCTATGAGTTGAACCCACTATATTATAACAATAACAACAACACAACAACAATAACAACAACAATTCCTCATTTTGGGCAGGAGCTCACAGGAGCGGAGCGCCAGAACCTCTAAATTTTATTGTGCTCTTTCTTTCTTAATCCCCCCTCCCCAAAGAATTGCTTCTGGACTCCATTGTTCAAACCCCCTGTGAGAACTGTGCTGAACTCTAAGGTTTGACAAACTTTCTGATATTCTTCCCCATGGGGAAAAAAATGGGAAAAATAACCAAAACAAAGCAAACAGACAAAAAATCTTCATCGTGCCACTGTGGCCACGTAGGAGAAAGTAGTTTTAAAAGTATGACGGGAGTCAGGTTTGATTATGACAATTCTAATTCAAGAAGCATTTGAAGGTAGATGCTGAGCTGTTATAATTTGGTACACCTTCTGGTGATATCAGGGGTGCGTGGCATATGCAAATGAGTGGTGCAAATAAATTCTGCTAATGGATTCTGGCACCTAATTGTCTACAAAATGACCCCAACAACAATAAAACAACACAATTTAACAACTGCTCTCCCCCAAAAGACTCGGGGCAATGTACATCGTAATAAACATAGTAAACAATGAAAACAAAATTAAGCAAATAAAACAATACACAATGCAACATACAGCATATAGCCATGCAACCTGACCCTATGGGGAATCAGGAGGGTCAAAACCTGTGCATGTATCTCATAGTAGCCCTGTCTACATGTTAGTGCAAAGACATGTACATCCTGTGTGTACGAAAAAGTCAATGTGTGTTCACTTTACAAATGAAACCAGGGACAAGTACTTGGATAAATATGTGATTTAAATCACATGATCAGCTGTACAGCCAGTTTGGTGTCGTGGTTAAGTGTGCGGACTCTTATCTGGGAGATCCGGGTTTGATTCCCCACTCCTCCACTTGCACCTGCTAGCATGGCCTTGGGTCAGCCATAGCTCTGGCAGAGGTTGTCCTTGAAAGGGCAGCTGCTGTGAGAGCCCTCTCCAGCCCCACCCACCTCACAGAATGTTCGTCTACTGAGAGCTAGTCTTGTGTAGTGGTTAAGTGCACAGATACTTATCTGGGAGAACCGGGTTTGATTCCCCACTCCTTCACTTGCACCTGCTGGAATGGCCTTGGGTCAGCCACAGCTCTCACAGGAGTTGTCCTTGAAAAAGCAGCTGCTGTGAGAGTCCTCTCAGCCCCACCCACCTCACAGGGTGTCTGTTGTGGAGCAAGAAGATATAAGAGATTGTAAGCCGCTCTGAGTCGCTGATTCAGAGAGAAGGGCAGGGTATACATCTGCAGTCTTCTTCTTCTTCTGCATGTATTGAAAGCAACATGAGAATTACCCATGTAAATACCCAATTCAAAATCAAGTGTACACTGTGCATGAGCGCTATGTGCATCAGCAGTAATGTGAAGAGATTTTCCTTGCATGCTTTCATCCATGGGTTTCAGATATACGAGTCACTGCTAAGAAAGTGCAGCAGTGCTTGTCAACATGTCTGGGACTTGTCGATTAATTAGTAACTTTGAAGAAATTACCTTCATTGCTCCGGACTTGGTTGGACTTGTTTGTAGATTCTGTATTTGTATAATTGTGGACTGACTGGATACTGTGCTTATGGAAGGTTGGAATGCTACTGTGGTGTTTGTAAACAGTACTAAGTGCAACATTTGTACTGAGTGAATATACAAAAATAATTAATGTTATAGTGAATTTTCAGTAGAGTTTATTGAGAATTCTGGTGGTAAGGTGAGTGAGACTTGATTTGCTTTTCTAAAACTGCTGGGGAGCATTACCTAGGGTTGCTGTGGGAGGTAACTGTGGAGTGCTTGATGCCTGCTGGAGAGGGGTTTCTAATTGCTTTTGTGTGTCTTTTGTGTAGCTGTTGCTGAGTGAGGAGAGCTTGTTTGTCTTGGAGTAATTGCTGGCCCCACCCTCTGCTGTTGCTCTGAGCATTTAATTTGCAAGGCTCATCCTTGCCAGAGGTGTAAGCCTTTGGCACAGGCCAAAGGGCTCTTGGCCTGTGGCTCTTAGCCTGGGGGTCTAGCCTAGGGGTTTTGTAGAAAGGTGGATAGTTACTCAAAAGTAGTTTCAAGTGGCAGTCGGTAGTGAGATTTAAAGAGAAGTGAAGATAAAGAAAAATTTGAAATGGATTGCAGCAGTATGGCTGGTGAGGGAGCAGAGGCAGTGACGTATAAAGACTGTGGGATGTTTGTATTTCTACCTGAGAGTAGCACGAATTGCACTTGAAGCAAGTGAAAGTTAGTGGCCCTGCTGGAGGAAAAGATACAGGGACTGGAGGCATTATTGTCCACGCTGCAGTGTATAAAGGAAGATGAGGATTTTCTTGACAAAACGTATGAGGCGCTCTTGAAAAGACAAGACAAGAGGAGGGAGAGGAAATGGTATCTCTCTTTTTTTTTTTTTTTCTGAAAATTTATCATTTATTGAGGTTCAAAAAAAACAACAACAATACAAACAAACAAGAAAACCAAAAAAAAACACCAACAAAAAATACAAGAAAGGAAAACAGAAGAACATATATCCCATACCCACCCATCTTCCACCACCACCTGTGAAAGTAGCTTTAGGAGCATATAAGGATATTAAGTCTACTGTCTCATATCATATCCCATACTTTTCGCCCATATATACACTGGTTCCCAAGTTTTTATACATTCTTGCCAGTTTCCATCTCTCAACCTTATAGTTAAAACATCCATTTCGGCAGACTCCAGTAATTTAAACAAAAATTCTTCTTTACACGGGGTTTGGGGGGATTTCCAATATTTTGCAAAGAGGATTCTGGCTGTTGTAATCATATATATTACCAGTTTTTTCTCACCCTGTGTTAAGTTTTCTCTACATACACTTAACAAATACAGTTCGGGTGAGTGTTTCAACCTTTTCTTTAAAATCTTTTGGATCCATATACTTATTTGTATCCAAAATTTTCTAGCAATCTCACAGTTCCACCAAATGTGGTAAAGTGTCCCTCTAGCTTTTTTACATTTCCAACATTTGTCGTTATAGGTTGGGTTCATTCTGGCTAATCTCGCTGGAGTCAGGTACCACCTATACATCATTTTATATAGGTTTTCTTTGAAAACTACTGATTTGGTCAATTTAATATTATATTTCCAAATCTTTTCCCATTCTTCTAATTCGATCGAATAGCCAAAGTCCTGTAACCACTTTATCCAGCTCTCTTTAACCGTTTCCGACTGCATTTCCATCTCCAATAACCAACTATAGATTTTTGAAATAAGATTTTTGGGTTCATGTATCATTGTGTCAAATTCGTTTACTTTGGCATCTTTAGGAAAGCCCACGCTTTTGTCAGATTGATATCTTGACGTAATTTGGCATCTGACCCACCAGTCCGGGATTATGTTTGTTTCCAGATTTAAATTGTTTTTACTGTCTAATAGGATTGAATAGTTTTGAGAATTTTCCCAGTCATATAAATTAGGGTGGGTAGTTGCTTCCACTGGTGAGACCCACAATGGAGTATATGTATAAATTTTCTTTTTAATCTCAAACCAAGTCTTGTAAAGTGCTTTTCGAACTTCATGTGCCTGGAAATTGGTGTTTTTTGGGGAGGTCTGATACCAAATGTATGCATGCCAGCCTTTAGTTAAGCCTGCTCCCTCTAAAACTAGTAACCTTTTGTTTTCTAACAGACACCAATCTCTGACCCAGGCTAAACAAGAGGCTTTATAATATAAACACCAGTTTGGTAAGGCCATGCCCCCTCTTAATTTGCTCTCTTGGAGAATTTTTAACTTAATCCTTGGCTTCTTGTTTTGCCATATAAAAGTCAAAATCATTTTATTGAGTTTTTGAAAGAACGAGTTGGGTAGTTGGACAGGGATCATCTGGAATAGGAATAGGATTCTGGGCAGAATGTTCATTTTTATTGTGGCTATTCTTCCCAAAAGGGAAATTTGCAAGTCTCGCCATTTCTCCAGATCTGTTTCAATTTCCTTTAAAATCTTTTCGTAATTGTCACAATAGAGAGATTTCACATCATTTGTTAAATAAATTCCCAAATATCTAATTTTCTTCTCTTTTTTAAAGCCCGATTTATCTTCTAATTGTTTAATTTGTTCTTTAGTCATATTTTTAGTTAGAAATTTGGTTTTCTGTGTATTCACCTTGAATCCAGAAACTTCTCCAAAGTGTTGCAAATTCATTTTTAGTTTATCAATCGAAGAGATAGGGTCCTCCAGAAAAAACAGCAGGTCGTCTGCAAATGCTTGAATCTTAAATTCTTCGTTCTTTACTTTCAGGCCTCTAATTTCAGTATCCTCTCTTATTTTTTGAATCAAAAATTCTATTGTAGTTACAAAAAGGAGAGGGGAGAGAGGACACCCTTGTCTGGTCCCCTGTTCTATTTCCACAAATCCAGAGTTGTTTCCGTTTATGTTAATTCTTGCATTTTGCTTAGTGTATATGGCCTCAATCAGCTTCTTAAAATTTTTGCCACAACCAACAGCTTCCAATACTTTGCTCATGAAATTCCAGTTCACGTTATCGAACGCTTTTTCGGCATCCAATGAAATTCCTGCAAATTGTTTGTCCGGATGATCTTTATAGTATTCTAAGATGTTCAAAAAATATCTTAAGTTCTGCCGCATCATTCTTCCGGGTATGAAACCCGTTTGATCTTCTTGCACTATGTTGGTTACTGCTTTCTTGAATCTATTTGTCAATATCGTAGCGAAAATTTTATAGTCTGCATTTAGGAGAGAAATTGGCCTATAATTCTTGATTTCCTTAGACTCTGTTCCTTCTTTATGAATTAATGTAATCAACGCCTCTCTCCAGGATGTTGGAATTATTGCTGACTCCTGAATTTTCTCCAGCAATTTTTTGTAGGGAATTAAGAGTATATCTTCAAAGGTTTTGTATACTTCCACCGGAAGACCATCCAGACCGGGCGTTTTATTGGATTTCTGCTGCTTAATTGCTTCAATTATCTCGTGGATTGTGATAGAACTATCCAATGCATTCTGTTGTTCTTTCGTAATTTGTTTCACATTAATACTTTGAATATATTCATCTTGCCGTTGTTCTTCAATTTCCTGTTTTTTGTATAGATTTTGGTAAAAACTTTTGACTATTTGTTCCATTTGATCTTCCTTTGTAGTTTCTTCACCTTCTTGATTTATAAGTGATCTTATAATTTTTTTTTCCTTTTCCTTTTTGAGTTTGTAAGCTAGCCATCTGCTTGTTTTATTTGCATTTTCAAAAAGGTTTTGCTTGGTCCATTTCATTTTCCTTTCCAGTTCTTCTGTTAGCCATAAATTAATTCTGTGTTGCGTAGCTTGTATTTTTGCTTTTATCTCTTTCGTATTCTTAATTTTCTGTTGTCTCTCTTGCTCTTTTAAGTCTTTCACTAACTCATTAAATAATTTCATCCGTTCCCGATTTCTTTTTGCCGTGAAGCTAATAGCCATCCCCCTAAAAAAGGCCTTGAAAGTATCCCAAATATTTTGGATGCTGGTATCTTCTTCCACATTACGCTGAAAAAATTCTTTTATTTCTTTTTTCGCCTCTTCCAAGAAAGTTGTCTCTTTTAAAATTTGGGTGTTCAAAGTCCAGCGACTATTCCTTGATGGGCAATGTATCATCACTTGCAATGGATTATGGTCGGCAAATGTTTTCGGGAGAATATTGGCTTGCGTGACTTGCGGAATCAGGCCTATCATCATCCAGCACATGTCGATTCTGGACCAGCACCTGTGAGCTTGTGAAAAGTGTGTAAAATTTCCTGCTTGTGGGTTCTTAACCCTCCAGATATCAATAAGACTTAACTCCTCAACCATCTTGAGAAAAGCCTTTGGCAAGACACTACGTAATGGATTTTTCTTTAACTTTTCAAATTTTTTATCTTTATGAGCGTCAAATACAGCATTAAAATCTCCTATAATGCAACAGGCTTCCGTTTGTAATTCCACTAGTTTCTCATGCACTTTTTTATAGAAATTTTCTTGCTTGTC
The DNA here is from genome assembly GCF_032191835.1 of Heteronotia binoei. NCBI lineage: Eukaryota > Metazoa > Chordata > Lepidosauria > Squamata > Gekkonidae > Heteronotia > Heteronotia binoei. The sequence continues at coordinate 91,993,623 of NC_083232.1, read as the reverse complement.
GTTCGGTGCATATATGTTTACAAGCAATATCTTTTTTTTGTTAATTGTTGTTTCTATTATCAGGATCCTTCCCATTTCATCTTTATAAATCAGTTTGGAATCTATATTTTGATGAACATATATGGCTACTCCTCTCCTCTTTCCTTCATCACACGAATAATATAACTGTCCCAATCTTTTATTTTGTAGAAACTTCTTATCACTTTCTTTTATATGCGTTTCCTGAAGGCAAATTATTTGGGCTTTGGTTTTCTGAAGTTGTAAAAAGGTTTTCCTTCTCTTCTTTGGTTCATTTAAGCCGTTCACATTTACCGATACGATCTGTAGTCCCGCCTTTTTATTCATCCTAATATCGTTTTACTTCCTTCTGTTGTTCTTTGGTCTCTTTTAGTAAATTGTCTTGTTCTGACTCCTTCTCTTCTAAACTTGCAGCTATCTTCTGCTTCCTTTCCACACAGATCTGTTTCATCTTCTTGATCTTCCCCTATATCAGAACTCTGGTTACTTGAAGCTACAAAACTGCTCCAGAAGTCTTCCATTTTTTCCAGAGTAGTAATGTTATGTCTCTTGGCCTGGTACGTAAAAAAGATTCCTTCTGGTACCAGCCATCTAAATTGAATTGCCTGCTTCAATAGCCAGCTGGTCAACTTCTTATATCCTTGTCTTCTTTGGCGAATTGTCCATGGAACATCTTTCAAAGCTTTGATATTAATATTTTGCCAGGATAAGCCTTCGTCTCTTGCCTTTTTTTGGATCTTTTCACAAGTCGCTCTTCGAACAAACCTTACTAAAACTTCTCTTGGTAAGTTATGTCTTCTGGAATAGGAGGAAGATATTCTCCTTACCCAGTCAATCTCACTCTTTCCTCCCTCCAATAATTTCTCTTCCTCTGTATTTAGTATCTCCAGAATTTTGTCCTCCAAGTTCTCTCCCCTAGCTTCTGGGATATTCTGGAATCTTAGTACATATGCCGCCTTCTCCATTTCTAATTTCGCTACTTTGTCTTCCAACTCTACTAATTCATTTTGATTCTCTCGCACCGTCACTGTGGTGGCTTTATTTTGATCTTCCAGTCTTTCCACTTTAGCAACCAAGCTATGCACTTGCTGTGTGTTAGCTAATAGCTGTTTTTGAAAATCATCCATTTTGTCATTTGTTTTTTTGATCTCCCCCATCAGATCCATTTTCATCGCTTCCAGAGCTTCATGGCTTTGCTTAAAGCTTGCCACCATTATTGCTTGCAGCTTCTCTATAGCTTCCTGATTATCTGTTGATGGTAAAGTTCTTTGACCTCCTGGTGAGGTACCCTGGCCCACTTTTTTAATTTTGGCCTCCATCTGTCTTTCCTTTTTTTCTTTATCTCCCATATCCTTAGTCTTTCTGGTCACTTAAACAACGTAGAGTAACTTTCTCCTGTCTTTATATTGCTTCTGTTCAATTGTTATTATTCACCGCACAAAGCACCAATCTTCTGTTACAATTATTGATCACAGCCCAAAGCAATTACTTCAGGATATTAGCATATATTGGCCATTCAGAAATTATGTGCCGTTTTGACTGCTACTAATAATTACTTAAATCAAACCCCCACCATTTCATTTTGTTGTGTCTCCCCCAAAATCAATAAATCAATTTCATTGGTAAATCAATTCCACCCTTCATCAATACCTAAACAAGTAATAAATTGTAAATCAGTATCTCTTCCCCCAGCCTTTCTTCACTTTAACAATTCATTATTTGGCATTAATATAATATTCAAAATTCATCAATCACAACTCACAATTCAGCAGCTAAGCAGTATGAACATTACAGCTAAGAACCACTGTTAATTTAAGGTCCAGTCTTATTAGTTTTACTTTATTTTCTTTCTTCTTTCTTCTTATTGTCTTCTTATCTTCCTCTTCCTTTCTTCTGTCTTCTTTCTTCCCTTTTATTCAACCGCTTACAGTCTACTTCAGGAGAGTTATTATATATAGTCTTAGTCTTAGTCTCTGTCTCAGTTTCTCCGGTTCTTATATCCTTTTATTTCTCACCCTTTCTTCAAGGGAGGGACAGCCGCAGAGTTCCCTGCTAAAAACTGTCTCTCCCTCACTTGATTAGTCCTTGATTCTATCTCTCCTTCTCTTTCTCTCTTTCTCTCCTTCTCTTTCTCTTTCGGTCTTATTAGCCGTTCTTCACTTTCCAGACACCTTCTATATTCTCATCACTAGTCTTTAACTCTTAGCCCGCTCTCCGCCACCGCTCTCTCTTTCACTCACCACTCTGCGCCATCTTCCACCATGCCGCCTCGCTCCACACCATACACCAGGCTGTTACTCCCCGACTCTCCGTTCACCACATCTGTTCAACAAACCCGTTGCTGTTCCTCCGCTTCACCGCTTCATCATTTCGCCGCCCGCTTTCGTATCTCCTCCCGTCCACTCGCCCCGACGCCCCGGCACCTTCTCCAAACTCTGCTCCGCCGTCTCCGCCTGCGTCAGGCCGCCGATGCCTCGGACTCTAGTAAATGTCTGATCCGCTCAGCCAGAGCTATTCAGCCGCCACCGCCACCGCCGCTCTCGCCCGGTCAGACCTCTCGTACGGCCCCTTCCGCCTCTCCGTTGCCGCACCGCGCCGCCAGCCGCTTCCGATCCGCCTTTCGCTTCCCCACTTCTCCGCCGGACGGTACTTTTTATATTCTTCAGTAGACTCTCTTTTGATGTTTCGTTTGTGTTAATAATTAGCAGTTTTCCAATTTAGTCTTAGCTTAGGGCAGTTCGTCTGAGTTCGGTCGCCCCCTCCGCTCCTGTTCCGGAGGCCTGGTTGTTGCGCAACGCATTAGAGAGCTCCAGGCGAGGGACAGGCTGGGGTAAAAGGGACGCCTCCGCGTTCCTCCTAAGCCCCCAACCAGCTCCCCCAAGCTTCGATGCGTCTTTCAGACGCTTCTTAAGAGACCCCCTGCGAAGAGGGACCTCTCTGGAGCGCTCCAAATCACAGTGCACGCCGGAGCTCAGCAATGCCCTGTGTCTCACCACGCCATCTTTCCGGAAGTGGTATCTCAGCAACGAGAAGAGGACCCAACACAGGAAGAGGGTTCCTGGAAAAATGTAACCCAAAGGAGAAAGAAAATCAGGAGATATTCTGAGCCCCTGCTGCTCAGCAATAGGTTCCAGGATCTCCCCATGGTAACTTATTCTGAGCCATTGGAACAAGGGCTACTTCCCCAGCCTCCACGAAGCTTGAAGAAAGTTTCTCAGTATCCTGTGGATAAGAAACCTGGAGCTTCTGCTCCCCAATATAGGAAGAGGAAGGTGGTGGTGATTGGAGACTCCTTGCTCAGAGGGGTGGAGCCCAAAATGTGCCGATCAGACTTGTCATCCTGAGAGGTCTGCTGTCTGCCGGGTGCACGCATCCAGCACATGACAGAAAGGATTGGAAGACTTATCAAGCCCACAGATCACTATCCTTTCGTGCTGATCCACGTGGGAACGAACGATACTGCCCATCATAGCCGTGAACGTATTAGAAAGGATTATGTGGCTCTTGGTCAGAAGGTGAAGGAGCTGGGGGCACAGGTTGTGTTCTCGTCAGTGCTTCCTGTTGAAGGCTGTGGCTTAGGATGAGAAAGAAGAATACTTCAAATAAATGACTGGCTACGTCGATGGTGTCGTCAGGAAAGATTCGGATTTCTGGACCATGGCTTACGCTTTCAAGATGGTGGTCTTCTATCGAGAGATGGTTTGCACGTTACGGCAGTAGGGAAAAGGGAGTTTGGTAACAGCCTTGCTAACCTGCTCTGAAAATAGTAAGGAGGGCTTTAAACTAAATTGTATGGGGGAGCGAGATAATAATTCAAAGCCTCATATGATTCCAGAAGCTGGAAATAAGAACATTAAAGATTTGCAAAGAGTGGTGCATACGCTAGGTAATGTGAACTTGCAGGCTTGTACGGAAACTAAACCCTTGGGATGCATAAAACATGGATTCTGATGTCTCTACAATAATGCACAGAGTATGGGAAACAAACAGGAGGAACTGGAAGTCCTAATAAAGGAAGGAGACTATGACATAATAGACCTTACCGAAACTTGGTGGGATGACACTCACAGCTGGAATATTAGGATTCAGGGGTACAACATTTAAAAGGGACATGCAAATGAGAAAGGGCAGAGGCATAGCAGTATATGTGAAGGAGGTATATACTTGTGAGGAAATATGTGAATTTGAGCATGGCAGCTCAGTTGAGAGTCTCTGGGTAAAAATAAAAGGAGTAAGAAATAACAGTGATATTATTGTGGGGGTCTGCTATAGACCACCAAGTCAGGCAGAGGACTGGATGAGATACTTCTACAGCAGATTGCAAAGTTCTCCAAGAGAAGGGATACAGTGATCATGGGAGATTTCAATTACCCGGACATCTGTTGGAAGTCCAACTCTGCTAAAAATAAAAAGTCAAATAGATTCCTGACTTGTCTTGCTGACAACTTCCTTTTCCAGAAAGTGAAATTGTAACAGGTAATGAAGAGAGGGCGGAACTGCTCAATTCCTACTTTTCCTCAGTCTTCTCTTCTGAGGGAAATGGTTCTCAATATGGCAAAAACAGAACATATAAAGAGGGTATGAAGTTCCAACCTTGAATCAGCACAGGGGTAGTACATAAACACCTAGTTTCTTTAAATGAAACTAAGTCCTCAGGGCCAGATGAATTGCATCCAAGGGTTCTAAAAGAGCTTGCAGATGTAATTTCTGAGCCTCTGGCTATTATTTTTGAGAATTCTTGGAGAACAGGAGAGGTGCTGGAAGACTGGAGGCAGGCGAATGTTGTCCCCATCTTCAAGAAGGGGAAAAAAGACAATCCGGGTAACTACTGACCCGTCAGCTTGACGTATCTACCTGGAAAAGTTTTAGAACAAATCATCAAACAGTCGGTCCCGGAACATTTAGAAAGAATGAATGTGATTACTAAGAGCCAGCATGGTTTTCTCAAGAACAAGTCATGTCAGACGAACCTGATCTCTTTTTTTGAGAAAGTGACTATCTTGCTGGATCAGGGGAATGCTGTAGATATCGTTTATCTTGATTTCAGTAAGGCTTTTGATAAAGTTCCACATACTATCCTTGTTGACAAGTTGGTAAAATGTGGTTTGGATCCTGTTACCGTTAGGTGGATCTGTAACTGGTTGACAGATCGCACCCAAAGAGTGCTTGTGAATTGTTCCTCATCCTCTTGGAGAGGAGTGACAAGTGGAGTACCTCAAGGATCTGTCCTGGGACCTGTTTTGTTCAACATCTTTATCAATGATTTGGATGAAGGAACAGAGGGAATGCTTATTAAATTTGCAGATGATATGAAATTGGGAGGGGTTGCGAACACCGAAGAAGACAGAAACAGGATACAGGATGACCTTGACAGGCTAGAATACTGGGCTAAAACCAATAAAATGAATTTTAACAGGGATAAATGTAAAGTTCTGCATTTAGGTAGGAAAAATCCAACGCATGGTTATAAGATGGGGGAGACTTGTCTTAACAGTAGTATGTGCGAAAAGGATCTAGGGGTCTTAGTGGATCATACGCTGAACATGAGTCAACAGTGTGATGTGGTGGCTAAAAAGGCAAATGCAGTTTTGGACTATCAACAGAAGGTATCAACAGAGGTCCCTTCCAGATCACGCAATGTGATGGTATCGCTTTACTCTGCTTTGGTAAGACCTCACCTGGAGTATTGTGTTCAGTTTTGGGCACCACATTTTAAGGTGGATATAGACAAGCTGGAACAGGCCCAGAGGAGGGCAACGAAGATGGTGAGGGGTCTGGAGACCAAGTCCTATGAGGAAAGATTGAAGGAGCTGGGGACGTTTAGCCTGGAGAGGAGGTGGCTGAGAGGTGATATGATCACCATCTTCAAGTACTTGGAGGACTGTCATATAGAGGATGGTGTGGAATTGGTTTTTTGTGGCCCCAGAAGGTAGGACCAGAACCAATGGGTTGAAATTAAATCAAAAGAGTTTCCAGCTCAACATTAGGAAGAACTTCCTGACCATTAGAGTGATTCCTCAGTGGAAAAGGCTTCCTCAGGAAGTGGTGGGCTCTCCTTCCTTGGAGGTTTTTAAAAAGAGGCTAGATGGCCATCTGACAGCAATGAAGATCCTGTGAATTTAGGGGGAAGTGTTTGTGAGTTTCCTGCATTGTGCAGGGGATTGGACTAGATGACCCTAGAGGTCCCTTCCAACTCTATGATTTTATGATTTCTAAGACAAAGTAGCTACGGTACTTTGTCTTAGAAATATCTGACAATGACATTAATGGAAATTGTTCTTTATTTGTGTGCTACTACAGCTGGAGAAGAATCTTGACTTGACTTGAGAGTCCCTTGGACTGCAAGATCAAATCAGTCAGTCCTAAGGGAAATCAACCCAGACTGTTCCCTGGATAATCAGATGCTGAAGCTGAAGCTCAAATACTTTGGCTACCAAATGAGGAGGCATCACTCACTGGAGAAGATCCTGATGCTGGGAAAGACAGAAGGCAAAAGAAGAAGGGGATGGCAAAAGAGGAGATGGCTGGACAGCGTTACTGATGTAACAAACACAAATTAGCAGACTTCGGAGGATGGTGGAAGACAGGAGGGCCTGGCGTGACTTTGTCCATGGAGTTGCAAAGAGTCAGACTCGACTGTGCGACTGAACAACAACACAGCTAACAGTGTGTTGGTTTAATTTGGTCTTAATTTGCTGTAATCCTTAATATTTTTTAATCCTATGGGATGGCCAGCCCCAGATTTCCTATAGAAAAAGAAGTACAGAGTCTGAAGAAGTACAGAGTCTGCTGAAGTCATAATATTCAGATCAGATCTAATCTTGGATATTCCCCCACCCTCAGACAGCCAGACATTACATCTCCACTCTTTCCTTTTCTTTTGTACCCTTAGATGCTCATTGATTCACAGCTCTTGAGTAGCAGAAGATACTTATTTCTTATTTTCTTTTAATGCAAGGACTAAAAGGACTGAGACAAATTTTACAATTGCTAGAGTGATCTTAGGATCCTTATCACCGCGAAAGAGCTGGGGTTTACACCTCCACTCTATTTAATCAGTTCAAGAGAGAGCAGACTGTGCAGGAAATTATTTCGCATTACTTAAAGGAGAAGGGTGTACGGCCTGACACTCTTAAACTGCTTGAGAAGCCTTTAGGAAGTGAAAAATGTCTCAGGCTCTGAGTGAAAATGTCACAGATCAATACAGACACTGGAGGAAAAAAACTAATTAAATAGTGTTGCTTTGGTTAGAAATACAAGCATTGTCAACTTGATGAACAGCACGGACAGAGTGGGCAGCCATTAGATCAATGCTACCGAAGTGGGATTTAAATAAAAAAAAATAGGAATGGCATTTGGAAAAAGGCACCACACTTATCTAGAAGATGCAATCCCACCAATAAGAATGCTCTCACATAGACTGCTATCTGCAATGCATGCACGACACCAGTTTCTCCTCAACCCCAATCACAGCTGGCAGTAGAAATTTGGGGCAGGATCACACTGAGAAATTGGCGCAATATTATCTCGGCTCCAAAAAAGCTGCTTGAGTTTGGTCTGTTTCCGGGCTACTGAAGCCACCATTGAAGCAGCAGGACCACGGCAGTGGTCTGTGGTTGGCCATTCACACTGCTAGTGTGCCTCAACCACCAGGGCTGGATTAACAATTAGGCCAAGTAGGCACTAACCTATGGGCCCCCATGCCTTTAAGGGCCCCAGGACAGCTCCCCCCCCCAGCTTCCCCCCTGCTTGCAGCCCTCCCAGCCTGCACATGCAGCCAGCAACTGAGCTGCTCTTTGCCCAATTTGCCTGGTGCGGCTGCTGGCACTGTCGCCAAGTTTGCCCCAGTTTGGTGTAGTGGTTAAGTGTGCGGACTCTTATCTGGGAGAACCCCACTCCTCCACTTGCACCTGCTGGAATGGCCTTGGGTCAGCCATAACTCTGGCAGAGGTTGTCCTTGAAAGGGCAGCTGCTGTGGGAGCCCTCTCCTTCCCACCCACCTCACAGGGTGTCTGTTGTGGGGGAGGAAGGGAAAGGAGATTGTGAGCTGCTCTGAGACTCTTCTGAGTGGAGGGCAGGATATAAATCCAATATCTTCATCTACCTCACAGGGTGTCTGTTGTGGGGGAGGAAGGTAAAGGAGATTGTGAGCTGCTCTGAGACTCTTTGGAGTGGAGGGCGGGATATAAATCCAATATCTTCATCTACCTCACAGGGTGTCTGTTGTGGGGGAAGGTAAAGGAGATTGTGAGCCGCTCTGAGACTCTTCGGAGTGGAGGGCGGGATATAAATCCAATATCTTCATCTACCTCACAGGGTGTCTGTTGTGGGGGAGGAAGGTAAAGGAGATTGTGAGCCGCTCTGAGACTCTTCGGAGTGGAGGGCGGGATATAAATCCAATATCTTCATCTACCTCACAGGGTGTCTGTTGTGGGGGAGGAAGGGAAAGGAGATTGTGAGCCGCTCTGAGACTCTTCGGAGTGGAGGGCGGGATATAAATCCAATATCTTCATCTACCTCACAGGGTGTCTGTTGTGGGGGAGGAAGGGAAAGGAGATTGTGAGCCGCTCTGAGACTCTTCGGAGTGGAGGGCGGGATATAAATCCAATATCTTCATCTACCTCACAGGGTGTCTGTTGTGGGGGAGGAAGGGAAAGGAGATTGTGAGCCGCTCTGAGACTCTTCGGAGTGGAGGGCGGGATATAAATCCAATATCTTCATCTACCTCACAGGGTGTCTGTTGTGGGGGAGGAAGGGAAAGGAGATTGTGAGCCGCTCTGAGACTCTTCGGAGTGGAGGGCGGGATATAAATCCAATATCTTCATCTACCTCACAGGGTGTCTGTTGTGGGGGAGGAAGGGAAAGGAGATTGTGAGCCGCTCTGAGACTCTTCGGAGTGGAGGGCGGGATATAAATCCAATATCTTCATCTACCTCACAGGGTGTCTGTTGTGGGGGAGGAAGGGAAAGGAGATTGTGAGCCGCTCTGAGACTCTTCGGAGTGGAGGGCGGGATATAAATCCAATATCTTCATCTACCTCACAGGGTGTCTGTTGTGGGGGAGGAAGGGAAAGGAGATTGTGAGCCGCTCTGAGACTCTTCGGAGTGGAGGGCGGGATATAAATCCAATATCTTCATCTACCTCACAGGGTGTCTGTTGTGGGGGAGGAAGATAAAGGAGATTGTGAGCCGCTCTGAGACTCTTCGGAGTGCAGGGCGGGATATAAATCCAATATCTTCTTCTTCTTCTCTCTGCCTCTCCCCCACAGCGTTGTCAAACGGGCTTTTGAGAAGGTGCCTGCAGGCTGCAGCAGGGGACGTGGGTGGCAGTGCAGGTGCTCCGGCTCTGAGATAATTTGCAAGGGGGACACTGAGATTTTGACTTCCTGGGGGCCTCCACAGGGTTTAATCCACTGTCAGAAAGGGTTGTTTGGTTTTCAGTCTCCCTGGGCACTTGAGCAGAGAAGCACACGAGAGCTCCTCAGAACACGGTTGGGGGGGGGGGGTGGAACATGCTGCTCTTCTGTTTATGAGCTGTGCCAGGGTGATCAGATGGTCAACGAATATGCGACCGAACTACAGTTCAGGGGAAGCTACCAGGAAGATCCAGGTGGCTTTTTAATCCAGATCGGAGGCTTCTCAAGATGGGATGAAAATGAGCGCAGCTCAGAGGACAGATGTGCTGGTGTGATCATGCACATTTAATCCAAATGGGAGGCGTGGCTAGGTCAGACCAAATCTTTTGTGTGATAGCACCCTTGTGGGCTGTTGTAACTCCGCATGCAAGAGGATATTAGGAAGGAGAGGATTAAGAGGATTCTCTCACTCAAGCAGACGGTCCTCAGTTTGATAAGCGGGGAGGGGGGGAAGGTAAAGGTCGTCCCCTGTGCAAGCACCAGTCATTTCCGACTCTGGGGGGAGGGGGTGACCCCCTCCCCAAAAGAAAAAAGAAACCGGTGGTGCCTCCAGCCTTCTGGCCTCTACTTCTATATCAGGGGTGGCCAATGGTAGCTCTCCAGATGTTTTTTGCCTACAACTCCCATCAGCCCCAGCCAGCATGGCCAATGGCTGGGGCTGATGGGAGTTGTAGGCAAAACGCATCTGGAGAGCTACCATTGGCCACCCCTGTTCTATAGTATAGTGGGTTCAAAGCATGGAAGAGGTGAGGTGGTAGTGACCATAGCTCCTTTATTAAGTACAGCATAGTAATGGCTGAACTAAAAGACTGGAGACCTGGGCCAATGGGGCCAACTATGTACTAATCGAGGTTTCTGTGCAAGGATACCATTGGGTCATTCAAACCAGCAGAAGGGCTGTGATTGGAGCAGGGCAGCAGAGGGAAGAAGAAGAAGATCCTACTGCCCTTTGTTCCTGAGATCACAAGCTCCAATGAGCCAGGCAGGAACACCGTTCCAATTGCACAACATTAGTTCATACACACAACAACTTCCTAAGGGGAGGAATGGTCAGTAGGCAAATGGGGAAAAAACATTCAAACAGAATTCCGAGAGCTCCAATCACCTATAACCTGGGCTTTTCTTATTTAAAAAAAAAGCCCACCAGAAACTCATTTGTATATTAGGCCACACCCCCTGATGTCACCATTGTTTCACACAGGGCTTTTTTGGAGAAAAAGCCCAGCAAAAACTCATTTGCATATTAGGCCACACACCCCTGACACCAAGCCAGCCAGAACTGTGTTTCTGTGTGTTCCTGCTCAAAAAAAGCCTTGCCTATAACCAAAGACAAGTAGAACTTAAGCCAGAAGTAGGGCTTAATTCAATAAAGAGAGATGAGAAATCAAAGCAGGACACACATATATGAAACTCAAGGGTTGACGGCGTGACTTAAAGTTGGAAACAGAGGCAATAAGAGTCTTTCACTACTGCTTCACTGCGGCCTTTGGAAAGTCTCTCACACTCTGCCTGCCTCAGCTCAGCAGCTTTCAGTGGTGGTGGTGGTGATGGTGGTCGTGATATCCTTCAGGCCTTTTTGTGTCGCTGCAGCTCTCTTGAGGCTCCTTTTCAGGTGCCCTCAGACCCAGATGGCTTCTCCCTCCCTTTTTTCTCCTCAGAAATCTCACTTTTCCCCCTCAGAACTCATTTCCCCCTCAGGACTCTCTTCCATCAGGGACAAAACACCTACACCCATCCCAAACTCTAACAGAGTTGCCAAGAATTGCTTTAAAAGTTCATGGGTTCTTGATGGTAGACCCATCACAAACTCTGGCTTGTGAACCACAAACATGGCAAAATTTGTGACAGATTTTGCTTTGTGGTTCAGTTCATGCCTATCCCTCATCTTGACTTCTTAACTGCATCACCCACCTCCCCTTACACACAGTGTCATGTGCCAGTTATTGCTCTCCTGTGTTTTTTTTCTCCCCAAGTTTTTCCTTTAAAAAAAAAAGACCACTTTTGTGCTGGTCTGACCAAAAATGGGGAAAACTTGAAGAAAAAATGGTAAAGCAACAACCGCCAAATGATACTGTGTATAAGGAAAGGGGGAAACTGATAAGAAGCCAGGGGTGCAGTCACACCTACTATTAAAAGCGGTTGTGTAGCGCTCAAATCTGAACTGCTGAATATTGAATCGATGCAGGGCAGTTCAGACGAGCATCCAAGAATGCGATTCATTCTGTTGTTGAGCGATCAGACATCCAATACTATCACGCTCCTTTCTTGGAGCATGTGTAATCAGATGGTGATTTCTGGGAGGGGAGGGGGTCCATTGAACATGCGCCCAACTGTTTGGAGCTGGGAAATCAAAACTTTCTTCAGAGGCAGGGGGGAAGGGCGAAAGTTTCCAGAATTAACATTGCCGATCCAAACCACGGAACTGCCAGGAATTATTTTCCTAGAAATTGGCAGTGACAATGATATCTTGAAATCCTCCACATTGAAAAAAAAGAATTTTTTCCTGTTCTGAATAGTGGGATAACGTTTCCCCTCCCCCCCTCCGATCCTGTGTTGATTGGAGAAGCAGAAGCGTCACCTCAGATTCCCAGATGATCTGGCAATGCGCATGTCTGCTGGGGCTTTCTTTAAAAAAAAAGGTGAGAGGCAGTATCGCGTGTGAGCTGTCCAAACAACAAAAAGCCGATCTTGTGCCGCTGTTTTGAAAAAGGGCCGGACTTTATGTACTGTCAAATTAATGCGCCATTCATGCGTAGCAAGCCTGGATGAGCCCGGATGACAATCGATTGCCAGATGAGGCTGTCTGAACGAACACATTTAATCCGTCAGCCAGATGGAGCTGTGTCGTCACTAATGGTACGTGTGACCTCACCCCAGCTGGAGCAAAACCCTGTGCAGAAAAGTCTTAAAGCTGATTTAGGCTGTGATCACATACACTAAATAATCCACTTCCGATCCACTTTCCAACTGGATTTCACTTGTGAGAACTAGCAAAATTCAGTTGGAAAGTGCATTGAAAATGGATTGCAAGTGCATTATTTAGTGTATGTGATTGTAGTCTTAGAGTGGCTAAAAAAAAGCAGATTTTCAAATTTTGAATTATTGTGGATACAAGTATTTCTATAAGGTAAAGATGGTGTGCTGGGGGGAGGTTGCGTAGAAGAGGCATTCCCCCTTCTCTCACACGGGATGGAAGGTCTCGAAGATTATGCTTGCTGAGCTGTATCAACTAAAAACAAAGAAATTTCACCCTTTTTTCTTTCACATTTGCCAAGTTATGTGGATTTGGTAGACTGATTAATTAATTAACTAAAACTAAACCCCCTGCCTTAGATCTATGGGGATAGCAATACTTTATCTATTTTCACAGCTTTTTCAAAGTCATCAGATGTAAACATATTTTTTAAAAAAGAAATTGTGCTGACATGAATACATACCATGCAATCCTAGTTACACCCTTCTAAACCCATTGATTTTAATAGGTAGTTGGGTTCAGAAAGGCATAACCCTGCTTAGGACTATGTTGTTAGTGTTGAACATATGAACATATGAAGCTGCCTTATACTGAATCAGACTCTGGGTCCATCAAAGTCAGTATTGTCTTCTCAGACTGGCAGCGGCTCTCCAGGGTCTCAAGCTGAGGTTTTTCACACCTTTTTGCCTGGACCCTTTTTTGGAGATGCCGGGGATTGAACCTGGGACCTTCTGCTTCCCAAGCAGATGCTCTACCACTGAGCCACCGTCCCTCCCCTTTAGTGTATTATGTAACAGCTCTCAAATGTTCTCCTGAAATTACATCTGCTCTCCAGACTACAAAAATAATTTCCTCAGAAGAAATTGCAGATTTGGAAGGCAGACTGTATGGTCTCACATCTCCACTTGCCCTCCCTCTCCGCTAGGGATGCCAGCAATGTTCCCTCTAAGCTGCAGAGTCTTGTGAGCAAAAATTCTGCTTTGTGAGCTACTGGCCTTAAAGTGGTGAGCGACTGCATAAATTAGTGTGCTCTGTGGTCATCCTTCCTGAGCTAAGACAAAAATACATGAGCCAGAGTCTAAAAATCTGTGAGCTAGCTCACGCTAACTCAGCTTAGAGGGAACACTGAATTGGGGGGGCGGGGGGAGAGGAGCCTACCGGCTTCTCAGGGGATGGGACCAATGTTGACCAGGAATCTATCATGAGCACTGGACTGAATGGGCTGTTGGTCTGATTCAACATGGCTTCTCTTATGCTCTTAAGCTGCAGAGTCCTGTTAGCAAAAATTCAACTTTGTGAGCTGCTGGCATTCAAGTTGTGAGCTCCTGCATCAATTATTGTACTCTGAGGTCGTCCTTCCTGAGCAAAGACAAAAAGGTGTGAGCTGGAGGCTAAAAATCTATGAGCTAGCTCATGCTAACTCAGCTTAGAGGGAACACTGAATTGGGGGTGGGGGGTGGGAGAGGAGCCTACCGGCTTCCCAGGGGATGGGACCAATGTTGACCAGGAATCTATCATGAGCACTGGACTGAATGGACTGTTGGCCTGATTCCTGAGCTAAGACAAAAATGTGTGAGCTGGAGGCTAAAAATCTGTGAGCTAGCTCACGCTGACTCAGCTTAGAGGGAACACTGGATGCCAGACTCCCTGGTGTGGGCAGGGGTTCCCTAGTTTGGGGTGCTCATCTTATCCCACCCCACACACAATTATCCCTCCAAACAGGCAAGAAGACAGAAATAAATATGATGTGCCTACATCACCCAGAAGTAGAGTAGGCACATCGGTGACATCATGGGGGTGGCACTATGGTCATTGGACAAAGCTTTATGGTAAGAAGCTATTTCTACCATAGAGGTTTTGCCCACAAACCAGAGCATTCCAGGTGATTTATTCCCATGCTTATTTCCGGCTTCTTCTCTCCCCACTTCTGATAAGTTCACCCCCATCTCCCGCCAGCTGGTCTGATGGACCTGGCAAATCTACTCTCTGCCCTCCCCCCACACTGCTCCCAAATCTCCAGAAATTTTCCAAGCCAGATTTGACAACCCTAGCTAGTTCTTCAGCCAAGCCACATGAGGGACTGCTTGGGGTGTCACAGTCAGCCTTGAATTCAGCAGGAGCTCACAGAAGCGCAGCTCCTGAACTTTTCTGATGGTTCCCCCTCCTCCTCCCCACCTATCATGTCCACTGAATAGTAGGTGCAGCTGCATAACAATCCCTGGGTTAGGAGAGTGGACAGCCAGCCAGCCACCAGGAGCTTTGCCACACCCCTAGCAGCCCTCATTAACCTCTGGAGAAGTCCACCTCCTCCCCTTTCTCCAATTCTTATGTGATTTTTGGCAGTGACTGTGGGGGCGGCCAAGGAGAGCCCCAGGTAAGCGAGGTCTGCTTGGGCTGGCTGGATCTCTAGCTAGCCCAAGAAGGCCTCTCTCATCCGGGGCTCTCCTTTCTTGCATCGGATTGCTTTTGACTGGGGGGGGGGGTGACATATGCTAATGAGTTATGCTAATGAGCTCCACCACCTATTTTTCTACAAAATGACCCCTGGTCACATTGAAAAGTAGATTGATTCATGTAGGAAACTGGCGTCAGCTCCTGGGAGAACGCTTACGAGCTGGGCCCAAACCAAGCCCCTGAGGCAACATTTGGACCTGTCTGGCAGTGGCATGGACCCAAGAAGGGTTGAGTATGCCTTACTTAGGGCCACAGAATACCATGAAGCAGTCCAACAAATACTTTACAAAAGCTCTGAGAAGCTGGCAAGGACAAAGTGACATTTCCCTTGCTGAACTTTCCCAAAGTATGTTCAGTGGTTGGCAAACACTGAATTAATCTAAACAAGAGCCAGTACACCAAAGTGACCAGAGGATTTGGCTAAGACCAGACAAACCTTTACAAAAAAAAAATACACACTCTGCCATGTTGCTCGCTGGGTGACCTATGGCAAATCTCTGTCACACACTAAAGTTACCTCACAAGGTCATTCTGAGGTAAATAACTGAATGCACTCCCTTTTGTTCCCTAGAAGCAAGGAGTGCTAATCTTTAAAAATAAAAATAAACCAGACTTTTCCTTAATGAAACCTAATTTCAGGTACAAACATTTCCTGACACAGATGTAAACAGCATGTTTACAACATAATGTTTAAGTAGACAGCATTAATGAGCCGGTTCTGTTCCCTGATTTCCCAGGCATTACTGTACAACAACTCCATTATATCATCGAGGCGGCACGACGTAGACAAAATTGCCATTAATCATTATGTAATGATGCTCTCCAGTTACCACAGTCTCAGAGTCATCATTGTATGGTTCCCCAGGAAACTTTGACATATTGTTTTGAGTGCTCTCTTCATATTTCAGTTCCCAGCTTATGAATAACTCCAGCATCAATAACTGTGGGGCAGTTTGACTCAACATGGGACAAGGTATTTGCATCTTTAAAAGCTGAGAAGAAATGGGTTGGGAGAAAATCCTTTCTTTGTCAACCGTGAAACAGCTGTTCTGTGGTGAGTGACTTTCAGTGGGTACCCTAACAGCCTCCCATCACTAAAGTCTGGAACTTTTCAGTCTAACAGAATGACAGCTCAGTCTCAGGAATTAGATACTGCTGCTTATCACAGCACAGAAGTAAATGCTAGTTCCCACAGCTGATGCCACAGCTACACGGCAAAGCTACAGAGACCTGTTAAAAAGATGGCCATTCCCAATCACGCTGCTGAGGTCTAGGATTGCCAATCCTCAGGTGGGGCCAGGAGATCCCTTAGTTTGGAGGGCCCCCCCCCCCCGCTCCAGGGTTATCAAAAAATTGGGAGGGGGGAAGTCTGCTGGGCACTCCATTATTCCCTATGGAGCAATTCCCATAGGGCAGTGATGGCAAACCTTTTAGAGACCGAGTGCCCAAACTGCAATTCAAAATCCACTTAATTATCACAAAGTGCCAACACAGCAATTCAACCTGAGTGCTGAGGTTTTGGTTTAGAAAAAAACAACTCATAGTGAAATTAACAAACTGAAAGAACGTTTGGTCTGGATAGCATTTGCTTAGGAAACCAACAAAATAGTAACATGTCAGAATGGGAGAATGATGGTGTCATGAGGCAATAAATGGAGGCTGTTCGTTGCTCTGTTGCTTGCAAGCCTGGGTTCAACTGAGAACATGCCTTTCCCATAGGTGTTCCTGTCCACCTAATTTACTTTTGAACATGTAACATACATTATAAATATCCTTCTAGTTTGCCATTAGGAAAAAATAATACATTAAAATATAGTGTGTTTAGTAGGAGCTGGTTAGGGTGTCCAAATCAGATCTGATTCATATGTCCACTCTGCTCTGGCAGCTTGCTGGGAAACCTTGGACCAGTAATATACTTTGAGTTAACCCACCGCATACGTTCGTTGTGAGGATAAAAGAGAAGGGGAGAGTGTGTCAAACTACTTCAGTGTCCTTTGGGGGAGGAAGGCAGGGCATACATTATGTTAGTTAATAAATTAAGTTGATGAAAGAAGTCCACTGATTTATATGGCTAAATATGAGACCAGCAGCACCTTAGAGAACAAAATATTTGAGAGTCAAAGCTCCTTTTATCTAATAGAGGGAGCTTTAATGCTGGAAAGCTTGTGCCCCTCCCCTAAATCTTGTTGGTCTCTAAGGTGCTTCTGGGCTTGAATCTAGTTGTTCTACTATGGACCAACATTGCTACCCTTGGAAACTTCAGGGATATTCTGAATTGTATTAACTAGAAAGTCTGATGTGAGAAAGGAGGGCCAGTTTGGTGTAGAGGTTAAGTGCGTGGACTCTTATCTGGGAGAACAGGGTTTGATTCCCCACTCTTCCACTATCAGCTGCTGGAATGGCCTTGGGTCAGCCATAGCCCTCTTAGGAATTGTCCTTGAAAGGGCAGCTTCTGGGAGAGGTCTCTCAGCCCCACCTACCTCACAGGGTGTCTGTTGTACGGGAGGAAGATAAAGGAGATTGTGAGCTGCTCTGAAACCCTGAGATTCAGAGTGAAAGGCAGGATATAAATCCAATAACTTCTTCTTTCTTTAAATTAAAATTGTAATCCTGTGCATATGTAGAGAGTACATGCCACAGTGCTCACTGTAGATTACTTCCAAGTAACCATGGAGAGCAAGCCCAATGAGGAAAGGCTAAGGGACTTGGGGATATTCAGTCTGGAGAGGAGGAGGTTGAGGGGGGAGACATGATTGCTTTTTTGAAGTATTAGAAGGGCTGCCACTTAGAGGAGGGCAGGGAGCTGTTCCTGCTGGCAACAGAGGAGAGGACTGGCATAGGAAAAACTTTTTAACTATAAGAGCTGTTCAATAGTGCAATCAACCCCCTCACTGGCAGTCTTTAAGCAGCGACTGGACAAACTCTTGTCAGGGATGCTCTGGAAAACCAGAACAGCAGTGCAACAGTTCAAAAACAGCTTATCAACAGTTTGCCTTATGGTCCCTGTAGCTTGGAAGAGCTCTGCTCAGAAAATGCTATCAGAAGCATTGTATTTGAAAGCAAGGAATCCTGCAGTTCCTCCCATTCCACTCCTAAACCACAGGCAATCCCAGTCGCTGTTTCTGCCAGATTAGTGGGAGCCAACATTTCCTATAATAAACCCACATCCCTTCAAAAAATGTGCTTGATTCAAGGTTCTGATCTCTCCTCCCCCTCCTCCATCCCCACACACCCATGCTCTCTTCTTCCCTTCGGCTTGGACCATGCCACAACAGTTTTGAAATATGAAACGCAACCAGGTCTTGGCCACATGAAAATGTGAAGCTGCATTATACCCATCTCTCTAATGCAGGGGTGACCAAACTGTGGCTCGGGAGCCACATGTGGCTCTTTCACACACATTGTGTGGCTCTTGAAGCCCCCACCAGTGAAGGCATTTGTCTCTTTAAACCACTTCTTCAAGCCGAGCCAGCCAGTGGCTTGGAGAATGCATTTAAAGTTCAAGTTGCTTTCTTTCCACCTCTCCCTCCCTGCTCCCTCCCTCCATCTATTTTCCTTCCTTCCTCAGACATCTGAGGTTTGTGTCTGGTGGCTCTCACACATCTGACATTTATTCTATGTGGCTCTTATGTTAAGCAAATTTGGCCATCCCTGCCCTAGTGGGCCCCATCTAACCCCCTCCCTAAAACTGCAGGAACCCCTGCGAGGAATTTTCCTCAGTGTGTTGTGCTTGGGGGCTGCATTGTGGTCGCACCCCCGCCCCAGTCTGAATTCCAAAGGTGACCAAGAGCTCAAAAAGGTTGGAGCGCCCTGTTGTCTCCCTGGCCTTCTGGGGATGCCGAATTGGGCGCCTGCCATGTGACTTGGTGATATTGTCAGTGCAGGGGGGGAAGCACCAGAAGTTAGCCTTGCTTAGGATGCATGACAGTCTAGGGCTAGCCCTGGGGGCACACCAACACAACCTGTGACCCACCAGCAGGGCACAGCTCACCAGCCACACATGGTGGTCCCATTAGAGCCTCCACAGAATTGTTGTGATGATAAAGTTGTCTGCACAGTTTTTGTTTCCCGATCAGACAGGTGAGCTCAACAGGTAGCCTTGCAAGGGCACAAGAAAACTGGAGAAACACTCTTGAGTACTTAAGTTAACAGTTCAGCTGGACAGGCACCTTGGACCTATGTCGCTGGCAGGGGTGGAATTCTAGCAGGAGCTCCTTTGCCTATTAGGCTGCATCCCTCTGATGTAGCCAGTCCTCCAAGAGCTTTTGAAAAAGAGCCTTGTAAGCTCTTGGAGGGCTGGCTACACCAGGGGTGTGTGGCCTAATATGCAAAGGAGCTCCTGCTAGAATTCCACCCCAGTTGCTGGTAACCTGGATTTTTCCGGAAGACTTACTGCTTGAAAAGCAAGAGATAGGGGCTGAGGCAGGATTGATTCAGAAACTTTCTAACACTTATTTCTGCCCTGAGGTGACTAACAATTAAAAGACAGTCAGAAAAGTCTAGACTTGTGACTTAATCTTGAGAGGTTTCAAAACTTGGGGGAAGCAAAGTGACCGTAAGAAAACAGAGCAGTACGCAGTCGGAGAAAAAGAACTTCCTTACCGCAAACTGCTGTTTTTCTGAGCAGTGTAGCTGCTGTTCTTGCATCTGGAGCCGCCGTTGCAAAAGAGGCTCTGAACGAAAGGGTAAAGGCCCCGGCTTGGCAAATCCCGGGCTGCCAAATAACCTGAAAAGCAAGTAACATTACTGAGAACGAGACTGTTTCCTTGAACACTCAGCACTGTCGTAATGTTGAGGCAGTTGAAATGTTAACACTGGATGTTTTCGTGCGTCTTTAAACAACTGAACAATGGTCCATTTCTCTGAATAGTGTCTAGATCAGGGTGGCCAAACTTGCTTAGTGTAAGAGCCACAGATGTGTGAGAGCCACAAGATACGAACATCAGGTGTTTGAGAGAAGGGAGGAAGGGAGGGTGGGGAGGGGAGGGGAAAAGGGAGGGAGATTTTTTTAAAGGTCTCTGATAGAAAAAAAAGGTTTATTTTTCCTGCAGTCATCATTAGCAGGGCAGATTGAAGGGGGTGGGATAACAGCCACCCAGTGATTGAAACCTTTCAAAGGGGGAAATCGCTCTGGAGCAGCAGAATTATAGAAAAGAATCAAGCTGGAGTTGACCTTTTCCCCATCGCTTTCTCTTGAAAGAAGAAGAAGAAGATATTGGATTTATATCCCACCCTCCACTCCAAAGAATCTCAGAGCGGCTCACAATCTCCTTTACCTTCCTCCCCCACAACAGACACCCTGTGAGGTGGGTGGGGATGGAGAGGGCTCTCACAGCAGCTGCCCTTTCAAGGACAACCTCTGCCAGAGCTATGGCTGACCCAAGGCCACGCTAGCAAGTGCAAGTAGAGGAGTGGGGAATCAAACCCGGTTCTCCCAGATAAGAGTCCGCACACTTAACCACTACACCAGACTTGCTCTCCACACAGAGACGTCACTGTCCACTTAAAAGTGCTTCTTTTGCAACTCTGCTCTTGATACAGCCCGAAATTGCATTTGCCTTTTTAGCCACCGCATCACACTGTTGACTCATGTTCAGCGTATGGTTCACTAAGACCCCAAAATCCTTTTAGCATATACTACTGCTAAGAGGGAGGGAGGAAGGAAGGAGGGAAAGTAGATGGAGTTGGGAAAAGGGGGGGAAAGAAAGCAACTTGAGCCGCCCTGAGCCTCCTTGGTAGGGAGGACGGGATATAAATCAAATAAAATGAAATGAAATGAAACTTTAAATGCATTCTCCAAACCACCTTCTGGCTTGCCTTGGAGAAGTGATTTAAAAACACAGATCTCTCTCATCTATCTATCTATCTATCTATCTATCTATCTATCTATCTATCTATCTATCTATCTATCTATCTATCTACTGTCAAGATATGCCAAAATAATGATTTCAGTACACAACTTACAGTTCTCTCTCTGCCTTGGTGGTTCCTGGAAACGGACTACAGCTAGAATAAGGAAAAGTGTACAAGGCCAGAGAACTTCAGAAAGAGACAAGACCTGGAGAGAGAAAGAGCCCAGTGTTAATAATACCAGGAGAACCACTGCAGTGGAAATTAAAGTTGTGGTGTGCAACTTTGAAGAACAATAATATTATCAAAAGAATAGATCCAAATAGGCAGCCGTGTTGGTCTGAAGTAGTAAAACAAAATAGGAGTCAATTGCACCTTTAAGACCAACTTAGTTTTATTCAGAACGTAAGCTTTCGTGTGCATGCACCCTTCTTCAGACGAGGAATGAGGTACAGTAAGCAGAGCCACATATAGCCCCACCAGCTATATGTGGCTCTGCTTACTGTACCTCATTCCTCGTCTGAAGAAGGGTGCATGCACACGAAAGCTTACGTTCTGAATAAAGCTAAGTTGGTCTTAAGGGTGCAATTGACTCCTATTTTATTATCAAAAGAAGTAAAGCTATAACAGGAAAAAGCAATTGTGCGTATTCTGTGTTTGGAGAATGGGTCCTTCTGGAATATTACTATCATACTGGGTTTTTCTTGCCCAAGAAATTCTTTACAGTCTGTAAATATTTACATCGGTCACTTTGTATGTCGATTACTAGTTGAAACCACAAAGGATTATCCTTGCTGAAGAAATACTTATTGCAATTACAAGACACAATGAGGTGGAATTAAGAGATTATTCTTGTAAATAAAAGTGCATTCTAGTGGGCGGGGTGACCTGATATTAAATCTTACTGAGAATAATGTACCCAGGGAAATCTGGATATTTTATTACTGAAAGTAAGATATCCCACACCATTATTACTGAAAACTGTGCTTGCTTTTCACATATTATTGCATGACATGGGGAGGAGTGGGGGGAATAAGCCTGTCTTTTGTGTTTGTTTACAAGAATAGAAACATGAGTATATTGTTCACTCTACAGAAGGAAGCAATTTCTCAGAAATGTCAAACCATGCTTGCCTTTCAGAGCCAATTCTCACATTACCACTCTTTTCTTGCCCACATGCATACATATCATGGGGAAACCATTGGGAACAATACTGTGAGGTACAGGTTCCTCACAGTAGCACTAATTTTTGTCAACTAAACCAACACAGACTGGGCCAATCATGAGGAGAATTTCCCCATCAGCAACATACATCTCAAGGTCCTTCAGGTTTTTGTTCACATTAGCATGGGCCTGTCTGTCTAACTAATGAACCAGAAAAAAAAGATTTATTTGTGTGGTGATAGCAGAACAGTCTTTAAAAGGCAAAAGTATTTTGAATGCTGGTGTGTGGAGGGGGGTTCCCTTCTGAAAGCCTTGCACATTCCAAAAAACCTCTCCTGAACCCATAATCTCCTTCCATCTAACCACACATATCACTCCTGGCTACATTTTTTATTTTCCTTTTATTATTATAAGACCCTTGTTTGAAGAAGAAGATGAAGATATTGGATTTATAGCCCGCCCTCCACTCCGAAGAGTCTCAGAGTGGCTCACAATCTCCTTTACCTTCCTCCCCCAACAGACACCCTGTGAGGTGGGTGGGGCTGGAGAGGGCTCTCACAGCAGCTGCCCTTTCAAGGACAACTTCTGCCAGAGCTATGGCTAACCCAAGGCCATTCCAGCAGGTGCAAGTGGAGGAGTGGGGAATCAAACCCGGTTCTTCCAGATAAGAGTCCACACACTTCACCACTACACCAAACTGGCTCTCCTCTCACCTCTGAGCGCTAGGTTTATTATTAACCTAGTATTTTGGGAAGTTTTATTACATTTACCCGTTCAGTTAATTAAGTATTGATCTGTTTTATTTTGATATCTTTGTATCTTCTCCATAGTTGGATTTCCCTCAGGGAAATATTTCCTTTCGATTGCATGCTCACACTCCCCTCAAGTAATTGTCTGAAATATATATAATTTGACTATTGATATCTTTATTTTTTCTTGTTTTGGTTAGCAGATATACGTACCTGTAAAAAATGTATTGCTTTTTTCTTATTCCATCATTCCTCTGAGGCTGTCCCCGACATTTTTGAGCCTCCGGGCACCTCTGGAGTTTTGAGGCAAGATGATGAGTGCCGGCGCCGCTGTAAAATGGTTGCCACAGGAGGTGGAGCTAGGGTTCCCAATTCCAGGTGGGGGAAGGGGATCCCCCAGTTTGGAGGCCCTCCTCCCACTTCAGGGTCATCAGAAAGGAGGGGGAGGGAAATGTCTGCTGGGCACTCCATTATTCCCTATGAAAAACGATTCCCACAGGGTTTAATGGAGAATTGATCCACGGGTATCTGGGGCTCTGGGGGGGGGGCTGTTATTTAATGTAGAGACACCAAATTTTCAGTGTAGCATCCAGTGTCTCTCCCCAAATTATCTCCCAAGTTTCAAAACGATTGAACCAGGGGGTCCAATTCTATGAGCCCCAAAAGAAGGTGCCCCTATCCTTCATTTACTATTTTCGCACACAGCTCACCTCGCAGTCACAATCCTGTTCCCTCCACAGCATCTGGTCAGATTTCCCACCATCTGCGCCGAAGTTACAGGAAGTGCCGCAGCTTTTGCGTAGCAAACGTAAACCACTAAAACCCAGTTTACGTTTGCTACGCAAAAGCCGCAGCACTTCCTGTAACTCCGGTGCAGATGGTGGGAAATCCAACAGATGCTGCGGAGGGAACAGGATTTTGACTGCAAGGTAAGCTGTGTGCGAAAACGGTTATTATTTCCTAGGGAAGGAAAGCATTTAAAAAGGTGTGCTTTAAATGTGATGGCCAGAACTCCCTTTGCAGTTCAGTTATGCTTGTCTCAACCTTGCTCCTGGCTCTACCCCCAAAGTCCCCTGGCTCCACCCACAAAGTCCCCAGATATTTCTTGAATTGGACTTGGCAACCCTAGGTAGAGCTGAGAAGACTTTCTGGTGGAAAAGGCCATCAAGTTTCACCCAACTTGTGGCAACCCCATAAGATTTTTGCAATAAGAAACATTCAGAGGTAGTTTGCCATTGGCTGCCTTTGCAAAGTAACCTTGAACTTCCTTGGTGGTCACCCATCCAAATACTGACCAGATCTGCCCCTGCTTAGCTTCTGAGATCTGATGAGACCAGTCTAGCCTGGGCTATTCAGATAAGGGCAGATCTGTGACAGATTCCCCACTAGCCTTGTCCTAGTATCACACTCCTCTAATCCATAGGGCTTCTGTCTGATTCCCACGGCAAGCAAGATCCTCTGAAAACCGGTTTCTGCTTGCTGTGGGAAAGAGGTGGGGTGAGTCACAGACCCGTGGCAGCTTGCGTGAAATTGGAGGGAAGCTCCGCGGAGAAGAGGAACATGAGACCGGGACAAGGCTAGCGGGGAATTGGTCTATAAGTAATAACATAAGAGAAGCCATGTTTGATCAGGCCAGTAGTTCATTAAAGTCCAACGCTCTGTCACACAGTGGCCAAAAAACCCAGGTACCACCAGGAGGTCCACTAGTGGGGCCAGGACACTAGAAGCCCTACCACTGTTGCCCCCCACCCCTAAGCACCAAGAATACAGACAGAGTTTCATCTATATCCTATGTCTAATAGCCACTGATGGACCTCTGCTCCATATGTTTATCCAATCCCCTCTTGAAGCCATCTATGCTTGTGGCTGCCACCACCACCTGTGGCAGTGAATTCCATGTGTTAATCACTCTTTGGGTGAAGTACTTCCTTTTATCCATTCTAACCCAACTGAGTGCCCATGAGTTCTTGTATTGTGAGAAAAGTACTTCTATCTCTACCTTCTCTATCCCATGCATAATCTTGTAAACCTCTATCTTGTCACCCCTCAGTCGTCATTTCTCCAAACTAAAGAGCCCTTAGTGCTTTAACATTTCTTCACAGGGAAAGTGTTCTTCATAAAGAAAGGTTTAAATGCTTGGGGCTCTTTAGCTTAGAGAAACGTCAAGTGAGGGATGACATTAGAGGTTTACAAGATTATCCAGGGGATAGAAAAGGTAGAGAAAGAAGTCCTTTTCTCCCTTTCTCACAATACGAGAACTCATGGACATTCAATGAAATTGGTGAGCAGTCAGGTTAGAATGGATAAAAGGAAGTACTTCTTCACCCAAAGGGTGATTAACATATGGAATTCACTGCCACAGGAGGTCTGGCAGCTACAAGCATAGACAGCTTCAAGAGGGGATTGGATAAACATATGGAACAGAGGTCCATCAGTGGCTATTAGCCAGAGCATATTGTTGGAACTCTCTGTCTGGGGCAGTGATGCTCTGTATTCTTGGTGCTTGGGGGGCCACAGTGGGAGGGCTTCTAGTGTCCTGGCCTCACTGATGGACCTCCTGATGGCATCTGGTTTTTGAGGTTTTTTGCCACTGTATGACACAGAGTGTTGGCCTGATCCAACATGGCTTCTCTTATGTTCTCTTGTGTTCCAAACCTTTAATCATTCCAGTTGCCCTTTTCTGCACTTTTTCCAAGACTATAATATCTTTTTTGAGGGGTGGTGACCAGAACTGTACACAGTATTCCAAATGAGGCCACACCATCGATTTATACAGGCAGCACCACCCCAAGGGTGTGTGGCGCCCCAGGCAGGCACCTTCCGCAGCCGCCCCCACAGCGCTGCAACACAGCACCGTGCTCCATTGCACACTCCCCCAGTACCACGCAGCAAGGTGAGGTGAGGTGGCACCCTCTTCCCTTTGCTCCCCCCGCCCTGGGTTCACAGCACGCAGCACCTGGGCCCTGCCAGTCCCAATGTGGCATGCTTCTTATCTTTAGAAGGATGGTGCTGAAGTGAAGGCTTCTCCCCCTTCATTTCCGGAACCAGAAGGGAGGGGGAGCCAAGCCTTCTCCAGTGCTATCTTTCTAAAGATAAGATGCATGCCATGTCAGGGTCAGCAGGGCCCAGACGTGGCGTGCTGTGATCATGGCGGCAGTGGGGCAAAGGGAAGGGAGCAGAAGGGAAAGGAAGGAAAAGGAGGGGCGGGTGGGCGGTGGCGAGGGGAAGGTGAAGGGAAAAGAGGGGTGGCGGTGGCAGCAGGCAGAGGAGGCAGGCAAACTAGGTGCTTGTCTGGGCCACCTGGAGGGGGGAGCCCAATTTGGTGCACCCACCCTCCCAGCGCCCTAGGCAACTACCTAGTTTGCCTAGTGGGCGAGCTGACCCTGTATACAGGGGCATTATGATACTGACTGATTTGGTTCCAAATCTCCAGTAACTTCCCGGGTAGAAGTTGGGACTCCCATTTTACCATTAAAAAAAATGTAACAGCAAACAAAAAGGAAAGCCACTCAAAATCCCCAAGGTGCACAGGGAGAAGACAAAAAAGGATTCAGCATCAGTGTTTGCAAAAATGCTCCTTGCACTAGCTCTATTCCCATGGCGACTGCTGGATCAAAGGAGGTATGCTTAATTGAACATGGTTCAATGGCTAGGCCACCATTAACTGGCACTCCACGAGGAGGATACGAGAGGTGATAAATAATTGGAAACTCAAAAGGCCCCTTCTTTTGAGTAACACAGAGGTGTGAAATTCTCAGGAGGAAATGCCCTCTCCAACTTTTCAGATTTTCCAAGCAACAAAAAAAGAATCCCGTCCAATGGAAAAATCTTGCAAAAAAGTTCTCTGCCACCGGTTCCCTCGTGTTGACACCTGGACAGCAATTCATCCAAAAGCTTGTTTTTAATTGGAGTTGGAGCCCTGACCCTTCCATCACGCCTGGTGCAGGCTGGCATTCAGAAATTATTCATAAATGCAGGGGAAGCTGTCACAAACGTGCCTTATCAATGGAGTTAAGTATTGCCCATAATGATCAGCGGCCAAAATCTGATCCTCAGAGCCAGTTGACACGAAGGAGAATTCTTCTCTTTTTGATGTTACCGTGTTTCCTGTCGCTAATGAGGGGGCGCCATTTCAGCGAGCCCAAGTCTTATTCTTTTTATTCTTTTCAATATATAGTCAACAAAATCTAATTAGTCACATCCAACTCAAAAGTATTTTTGCGCAGGGCTGGATCTAGGGGGGAGTAGAGGGGGTGCTTGTCCTGGGTGCCACTGAAGGGGGGGGGGGCGCCAAATTGGGTATGGAGTCCATTCTATTCTATGGGCCCATAGATAGAATGGGCCCACAAGGGGGCGTCATTTTTTAATTTTATCCCCCACCCCCCTCTCAAAAAACATGGAGGTTCAGTTCTGTTATTGCTTAAAAGGAACAAAATGAGCCTGCTTTGGCGGGGAGGGCGGGATAAAAATGCGAAATAAATAAAAAATAAAATAAAAAATAAAAAAATAAACGATGATAAAAAAATTAAACTACAGCCTACATGGTTCTCCTCTCCTCCAGTTTATCCTCACAACAACCTTGTTCGGCTGAGATAGGGTTCCTAGCCTCCCGCTGGAGGCGGGGCTTCCCCCAATTTTGGGGGCTCCAACCTGCTGGCACACAACTGGCCCTTCCCCTGAAGTGCTCCGTCAGCACCTGGCATGCCTGGCATGATGATGTCCCAGAAGTGACAACATAGAACCGGGCACAATACGCGGGAACATGCTAGCATTTGGAGACAAAACTCTATGGCACCATAGAGTTTTTACCCAAATACTAGAGGGTCCCCACGCAACATGCCTGGTGTGATTATGTGCTTCGTGTGTGAAAGAGGAGTCCGCCCTAGACTGAGAGGTTGTGATTGGCCCAAGGTCACCTAGCCAGCTTCCATGGCACAACCTGAGTCTCCCAGATCCACGTCCAACACTCTTAAGCCACTACATCCCACTGGTTCTCCAGAGCGCTGTGATGATGGGGGCGGGAAAAATTCAAGGAGAAACAAGTAGAAAACTGCTGCTCCTTCCTATTTGGCGGCGGTTGCTTTCAAATGATGTGATATTTGCTTTGGAGGGAGAAACAGAAGAGAGGAGACTGCGGCGTTATGCCATCTATCGCAGCCACCGGCGCTAACAGATTTTCCTTTAAAATTCCTAGCTAAGAGAAACGGGTGCCCAGACCCAGGTGGTCTGAGCTAGTCCAATCTTGTCAGATCTTGGAAGCTAAGCAGGGTCAGCCCTGGTTAGTCCTTGGATGGGAGACCACCAAGGAAGTCCAGGGTTCTTACGCAGAATCAGGCAAATGTCTCTTCCCTTGAAACACATGAATGTCTCTTCCCTTGAATGAATGTCTCTTCCCTTGAAAACTCTACCAAGGACACCCGACGTTAGCTGCAATTTGATGGAGCTTTCCGCCGCCACCAAGGGAAGCAGGAAATCCCACTAATCCCCATCCTCCCCCAAACGGTTCTCGCCAGTAACAAAACAAGTGCTTGGCAAAGACCAATCACCTCTCACAAAGGCTGTGCTAACATGCGACATCCCGCCTCCCCACCCAGTACAGACGATTGGTAGAGCTATAGATCAATCACATGATAGTGCGAGATTTTTTTTTTCAGCAAAACACACCGTTGTTCTTCTTTCCTTGACCCGTACAAAAGGTATTAAAAAAAAAAAACTTGTTCCCTACCAGCCTTTCTCCCCAGTAGGGGCCCAAAGCACCTTACATGGTTTTCCTCTCCTCCATTTTATCTTCAGCCCAACCCTGTGAGGTAGGTTAAGCTAAGAGTATGTGACTAACCAAAGCTCATCCAGCAAGCTTCTGTGGCAGAGCAAGGATTCGAACCAATTCCTCACTAGCAGTTGCTCCACCCCAGGCTTCTGGATTCCCCGGCTCAGGAGATCGATTCCTAGGGTTGCCAATCCCCAGGTGGGGGCAGGGGATCCCCCGGTTTGGAGGCCCTCCCCCCGCTTCAGGGTCGTCAGAAAGCGGGGGAAGGGGAGGGAAATGTCTGCTGGGAACTCTGTTATTCCCTATGGAGATTGATTCCCATAGAAAATCATGGAGAATTGATCTGCGGGTATCTGGGGCTCTGGGGGGGGGCTGTTTTTGGGGGTAGAGACACCAAATTTTCAGTATAGCATCTAGTGCCTCTCCCCAAAATACCCCCCAAGTTTCAAAAAGATTGGAGCAGGGGGTCCAATTCTATGAGCCTCAAAAGAAGGTGCCCCATCCTTCATTATTTCCTATGGAAGGAGAGCATTGAAAAGGTGTACCGTCCCTTTAAATGTGATGGCCAGAACTCCCTTTGGAGTTCAATTATGCTTGTCACAGCCTTGCTCTTGGCTCCACACCTAATGTCTCCTGGCTCCACCCCCAAAGTCTCCTGGCTTCACCCCCAAAGTCCCCAGATAGTTCTTGAATTGGACTTGGCAACCCTATCGATTCCCCACCAGTTGCTGTGCAGGTGTGTTTTGACCCGCAGCTCCTTCTGATTTCCCTTACAGCTTCCAAATCTCTAAAAAAAAACAAGACCAGGAAGCCACAGGGGAAATTGGAGGGAGCCGTGAGTTCAGGGCCAGCGCGTGGGAGTAGACCAAGGAGGCAGTCGCCTCGGGTGCCACTTGGCCTAGGGGCACCATGAGGCACCTGCTGTCCTCTGTCTCCCTGTGCCCGCTGCCCTCCGTCTCCCCACACCCGCTGCCATCGGCCTCCCCGCGACTGCTTCCCCACGCCCAAAGCACACGCGGCCGATGACGCTTCTCGCAAGCGCTCAGGCCAGCCCACCCCTGCTTCAAAGGGAGCTGGCTGGCTCACTTTGAATCAGGGGAGGGCTGGGCTGAGCGCTCGTGCAAAACACACGCAGCCTGATGACGTCACTTGAGAAATGAGACCGAGAGAGAGGGCGTGGGAACAGGCCTTGGCCTAGGGGTGCCAGAAGCCCTACTGCCGGGCCTGCGTGAGTCAAAATGCACCCATGCAGCAACTGGGAATAATCAATCGCTTGAGTCAAGGAGAGGAGAAGGCTGGGAGCAGAGCAACTGGTCTGTTTTGTGAGTTAGTGAGGAACTGGTCCTAATCTGACAACTCTAACCACGGCCGGTGTTAGGCTTTCTGGCGCCCTAGGCGAATCACCCACTAGCGCCCCCCCCCCTTCTTAAAAAATATAGGGAAATTGAAGAGCGCTAAACTTGAAACTTTTTCACATTTTTAATTTACTGATTTTTATTTTTTTCCCCCCCAAAAAGTGATGTTATAAAAAAAAAACCTGTGAGAAGAAGTGCTTGCCGGCCGTGTTAGGAAGGAGGGTGGCAGGATAGGATGAGGTGGGAGACCAAGTCACAAATCGGGGAGAGGGGGGTGGCTTGGCTTTGTTGAGGGCAGCTTGGTGATGGGAAAGGACAAGGTGAGTGGGCTGTGTGTCAAGAACATGAACAAAGCAGGAGTCAAGTTGCACCTTTTGCACCTTGTACAGTTCTGGTCACCGCACCTCAAAAAGGATATTATAGCATTGGAGAAAGTCCAGTAAAGGGCAACTAGAATGATTAAAGGGCTGGAACACTTTCCCTATGAAGAAAGGTTAAAACGCTTGGGGCTCTTTAGCTTGGAGAAACGTCGACTGCAAGGTGACATGATAGAGGTTTACAAGATAATGCATGGGATGGAGAAAGTAGAGAAAGAAGTCCTTTTCTCCCTTTCTCACAATACAAGAACTCATGGGCATTCAATGAAATTGCTGAGCAGTCAGGTTAAAACGGATAGAAGGAAGTACTTCTTCACCCAAAGGGTGATTAACGTGTGGAATTCCCTGCCACAGGAGGTGGTGGCGGCTACAAGCATCAGCTTCAAGAGGGGGTTAGATAAAAATATGGAGCAGAGGTCCATCAGTGGCTATTAGCCACTCTGTGTGTGTGTATATATATATATATATATTTGGCCACTGTGTGACACAGAATGTTGGCCTGATCCAACATGGCTTCTCTTATGTTCTGATGTTCTTAAGGTGACAGTGGTCAGGAGCCAGAGTCATGCATCAGGGAGGGGACACCCAGTGGTGCCCCCTAGGCCAGGTGGCACCCTAGATGACTGCCTACTTTGCCTACTCTCCCGCACCGGCCCTTACTCTAACCACTACACCACATTCCTTTATTTCTGACTTTGGCTATATTATACAATCACAGTGTATTGATCCAATCTATAACTGAGTAGTAAGGGGAAAATATAATGTCTGAATTCAATCAGGGCTTTTTTTTTTTTTAGAGGAATGCAGTTTCAACAGGCTTGGCACCAGGGGTGTGGCCTAATATGCAAATGAGTTCCTGCTGGATTTGTTCTACAAAAAACCCTGTGCAAGACAATAGTGGTGTCAGGGGGTGTGGCCTAATATGCAAATGAGTTCCTGCTGGGTTTGTCCTACAAAAAACCCCTGTGCAAAACAATAGTGATGTCAGGGGGTGTGGCCTAGTATGGAAATAAGTTCCTGCTGGGTTTGTTCTACAAAGCTCCATGTGGAACCATGGTGATGTCAGGGGATGTTGCCTAATATGCAAATGAGTTCCTGCTGGGTTTGTTCTACAAAAAAAAAACCCTGCACAAAGCAATAGTGATGTCAGGGGGTGTGGCCTAGTATGGAAATAAGTTCCTGCTGGGTTTGTTCTACAAAGCTCCATGTGGAACCATGGTGATGTCAGGGGATGTTGCCTAATATGCAAATGAGTTCCTGCTGGGTTTGTTCTACAAAAAAAAAACCCTGCACAAAGCAATAGTGATGTCAGGGGGAGTAGCCTAGTATGAAAATGAGTTCCTGCTGGGTTTGTTCTACAAAGCCCCATGTGGAACCATGGTGATGTCAGGGGGTGTTGCCTAATATGCAAATGAGTTCCTGCTGGGCTTTTTCTACCAAAAAAAAAGCCCTGTACATAAGTACAGGTGCAAAAGTATTGGAGATGAGTAGCCCTCACAGTGCCTCCCCATATTTCTAGCACCCCACAAAGTGTAATGACAAGTTCCTCCCCCTCCCCCTTATCTCTCACTACCAATTACTGCAGTAAGAAAAGAGATGAGAGATTTGAATATCCAGGCACCGGCTTGATACCAAGCGTAATCCTCCAAGCATCTTTCTGTTTCAAAACTTTTGTGCTGGATCTTCTTTTAGCATTCACTGAAGGCACGGAAGAATTTGTGGCAAACCTTTCTCCACCTCCAGCTTCAAGGGCCACCTGGTTTCCTACACAGGGCACTGATTTTAAAAAAGAGAGAGAGCTGGGAAACGAATGGTTTTCTTCTCACCTCAGCCGCAAACTTCTTTGGTGGCTTCAGGCAAGCCATCGTTCTCTCCGCTCCCTTTCCCTGCTGGCAACGTGGAGATCCAACAACCCCATAAAACTGGCTAAGAGAGAGCCTGAGCCATTGAAATGTGTTAGATCTGCGCTAAGCCTAACAAACTCCAGATGCAAGAAGGACCCAAAGGGAATAACCCCATGGCGATGAATTTGCAAAGACTCACCGGTTGCCTCACACGGCACAGCCAGTTCTTCCAGAAGAGAGCTCTGAACTGGTGAAAAGAGAACCCCATGGCAGCACCTTCTCCTCTGTCACCATCAGGAGTGGATTCTTCAAGAGTCGTGAAACTCCTCAAGAACCTCAAGCCAGAGAGGCACCCCGGCCTTGTGTTGGTCCAGCACACCGCAAAGGTGAAAGAACGACGGGGGTCTGTGCCTCAGCAGAGAAAAGATGGGATTCTCTTTCAGCGTCTTGTTCTCCCTTCGCTGAGGAATCTCATCTTTCCACTTGCTGCTCAGCGGCTGTGATGAACAGCAAAAGGGGGTGGGTTTGTAGAAAGGCCTCCAGGGTGTTTTGTTCCACAGTGTGTGTATTCTCGTGCGCAAATTTTGCAAGAACCGAACCACATCAGCATCCACCCTTTGCTTCTCCTCCTCTTCTGGAGGGAGATCATAGAATTCGGTGGCTTCGTTTCCACATCCCTTAGCATGTCTTCCTTTTTTAAAAAAAACCTGGCTAGGTTTGCTGCAGGGATGACAGGTTTTCAGAGGCAAATGAGCAGGGTTAATGGATCGGTTTGCTCGCTGTGAATTGCAAATGCTAATTTTCATCAGGGCTGTATTAGTTTGACTCACAAAGCTGCTTTCTACCAAGTCAGACCATTGAACGATCAAGGGATGGTTCCTCATGGGGAGGCGGAAAGGTGGGCCTCATTTTGGGCAGGTGGCAAGATTCGGATTGTGTTGGCACACTTAACCACTACGCCAAACTGGCACCGAACTTGGTGCAGTGGGAACCAGCTTGGTGTAGTGGTTAAGTGTGTGGACTCTTATCTGGGAGAACCGGGTTTGATTCCCCACTCCTCCACTTGCACCTGCTGGAATGGCCTTGGGTCAGCCATAGCTCTGGCAGAGGTTGTCCTTGAAAGGGCAGCTGCTGTAAAAAGCTCTCTCAGCCCCACCCACCTCCCCGGGTGCCTGTTGTGGGGGAAGAAGATATAGGAGATGGTAAGCAGCTCTGATTCAGAGAGAAGGGTGGGGTATAAGTCTGCAATTCTTCTTCTTCTCTCCAAGGCACAGAAGGGGAATCATGGTCCATCCCAGTGAGAAATTGTAGCCCTGCCTGCACTTCCAGCATGGTGCCGTTTGCCTTGCCTCCAAGCCATGCTCACAGGAACAGGAGCGCGCACACAAGATGCTGCTCACCAGTCTGGAAAGAGCTGACCGAGCCGTGACCTTCCCCTCAGAGGCTTCGATGCATTTCCATGCTCAAGTCCGGCTCTTTTTCTTTCTTGGGAACAGACTAATCAAATCAGCCTTCTGCACCGAGCAAGAAATGAAGTCACCAATTGGATCGAGAGAGTGTGCCGTGCCCTTTTTGGAAGACGCTCGTCCGTAGCCTTCTGGATGGAATTGCCAGAGGTGATAGGCGAGAAGGGCAAAGGGGAACTGGAGTTGTTTCATTGCTTGTTGAAGTGAAGAGCCCCGTGGTGCAGAGTTGTAAAGTCCAAGCTCTGCACACGACCTGAATTCGATCCCGGCGGAAGCTGGGTTCAGGTAGCCGCCTCAAGGTTGACTCAGCCTTCCATCCTTTCGAGGTCAGTCAAATGAGG
Source organism: Heteronotia binoei (assembly GCF_032191835.1). Taxonomy (NCBI): domain Eukaryota; kingdom Metazoa; phylum Chordata; class Lepidosauria; order Squamata; family Gekkonidae; genus Heteronotia; species Heteronotia binoei. The sequence goes on along the minus strand of NC_083232.1, from coordinate 91,959,849 downwards.
GCCCAGCTTGCTGGGGGTCAAGTGTATAGAACTGGGGGAGGCAATGGCAAACCACCCCGTAAAAAAGTCTGCCAAGAAAACATCGTTATGCTGTTTGAAAATGGGAGAAGAATTGTGCTTATGGACTCAGAACACCCACATGAAGCTGCCTTAAACTGAATCCGTCAAGGTCTGTATTGCCTGCTCAGACTGGCAGCAGCTCTCCAGGGTCTCAGGCTGAGGTCTTTCGCATCACCTCCTGCCTGGTCCTTTTGGCTGGGGGTGCCAGGGATTGCAGCCAATGTTCCCTCTAGGCTTCAGAGTCTTGTGAGCAAAAATTCTACTTTGTGAGCTACTGGCATGAAAGTTGTGAGCCGCTGCATAAATTATTGTGCTCTGGGGCCATCCTTCCTGAGCTAAGACAAAAAGGTATTAGCCGGAGATTAAAAAAACTGTGAGCCAGCTCACACTATCTCAACTTAGAGGGAACACTGATCTCAGAAGGGGCCATGGCTCAATAGAAAAGCATCTGCTTGGCATGCGTAAGATCCCAGAATCAGTCCCCACATCTCCAGTTAATGGATCTGACAGTAGTTGGTGTGAAAGACCTCTGCCTGAAACCCTGGAGAGCTGCTGTCAGTCTGAGTGGACAATATTGACCCTGATGGACTGGTGGATTCCTTGTACGGCAGCTTCATGACTTCAAACCCTGAGGGCAGAAGACTCCCTTGAGGCTGAAGCAAGATGGGAACCTCCGTGGGAACGGAGCACACGGTTGTGTTGTCTGTTCGCCTCCTGAATCTGTGATCGCCATTGTGGCGCCTGCGTTTCCGGGCATCCCCTTGCTTCTTCCCATAAAGTCCTTCACTTCTTTCTCTTGAGCGGATATAATATAGTGGGTTTGAAGCATCGAGATGAGGTAACAGTGGCTGTTTTCGCACTGACCTTTTACTGGCGCGAGCACCCTCTTCACACCGGAGGATCTGCCCGGATTTCGCACAAGAAGCGCCGGCGCACCCAAAAGAGCCGGCTACTTCCGTCGCGAAACCCGCTCAAACGGAAACCGCCAAGAAGCAGGAAAACGTTTGAGCGGGTTTCGCGACGGAAGTAGCCGGCTCTTTTGGGTGCGCCGGCGCTTCTTGTGCGAAATCCGGGCAGATCCTCCGGTGTGAAGAGGGTGCTTGCGCCAGTAAAAGGTCAGTGCGAAAACAGCCATTGATAACAGCTCCTTATTAGAAGCAGCACGGTAGATGGCTGCACTAACAAGACTGAATAACTGGCCACGGGGCCGTAACTATATACAACTCTGGGTTCCCGCACTAGCAGGTTATTGGTCCGTTCAAACTGCCCGGGGCCCTATGATTGGAGCAGGGCAAAAGGTATCAGGATCCTGCTGCCCATTGGTCCTAGTTCTCCAAGCTCCGCTCTTCCAGCTCCAATGAGCTAAATAGGAATACCCAGATACTAGATACAATTCTACATACATATGAACATATGAAGCTGCCTTCTACTGAATCAGACTCTCGGTCCATCAAAGTCAGTATTGTCTTCTCAGAATGGCAGTGGCTCTCCAGGGTCTCAAGCTGAGGTTTTTCACACCTATTTGCCTGGACTCTTTTTTGGAGATGCCAGGAATTGAACCTGGGACCTTCTGCTTCCCAAGCAGATGCTCTACCACTGAGCCACCGTCCCTTCCCAAACATAACATCCCTCCCCTCTTAGTTCGTAAGACAGACATAGTCCTTGAGGTACACCGGCTTGTGGCATTCCCTAGTAGACCGTCTGAGCTTGGGAAGTGGAGGGGGTACAATTGTCGCCGCTTGGGATGCCAGCGGTGGGGCCAGTCGTGCTTTAACGGCGGACGGCGATTAACACATTGTCAAAAAATGGTTGCACCCCGGGGGTTCCTTTGAGAAGAGAGTCAATTAAGTTCTGGAATATTCCTGGGGCCACGTTGACCCCAAACTGCAGCCGCTTGACCTGGAAAGTCCCCCTGTGGGTGACTATGGTTTGGGGCTCCGCTGCAGCGGAGGCCATGGGGAGTTGCTGGTAGGCCTGAGCCAGATCCAGCTTTCCAAAAATTTTAGCCCCCGCAAGTGACACCAACATGTGACTGACCACGGGGACCAGCTATGCGTGGTCCTGCAGCGCCTCACCTCAGAGTCGAAAACAACTGGTGCTTCCACAGGTGACTACCTTTACCTTTTTAATCTGCACAAATGCGGACGCTACCATTAGGTTTAACCAGGGTCACTATGGGGGTTTCCCATTTGGCGTTGGCTGCTGGTTCCAGCACCCCCTGCACCATGAGGTGATCTACCTCTTCCTCTATTTTAGGTCTCAGGGCTAAGGGCACTAGCCTGGCCTTCAGCCTTATGAGCTGCACGTTAGGGTTGAGGTCTAGGGTTACGGAGGCCCGGTGTAAGTACCCAGTGTGCCATCAAAGACGGCGGGGACCTCCTCACACATGCCATGGAAGTCCCTACGGGAGAATGCTTGGTGGATCACTGTGACCCGGATCCCCAGTGGTTCGAACCATGATGGTCCCAGTAGGCTACATAAGTCCCCTTCTACTACAATAAGGAGTAGCCTGCCTACAAACTGGCCGTATTTGACGGGTACCGCCCCCACCCCTAGGACAACAACCCTTCGCTTTTGGAAGTCCCTGACTATGAACAGGGACGGCTATAATTGGGACTCCTCCCAGACCACAACTGCCGGAAAGTTCAGGCCGAGATGACCGTCCGGCCCACCCCAAGTCTACTTCCATGGTGCAGGGCTTGCCGTTAATGATCACAATTGCCTTAAACTTATCAGGGGAAGGCATGGGGAGCTGACATACCTGATCCCCCGAAGTAGCGATCGCCTCAATGTCCTCCACGAGCGCAACCTTGTGGCAGCGGCCATATTTGGGTCGTGCTGAACATCCATGACCCTGGAACGTCAACTTTGAGTGGCAAACTCACGCCAGATGACCCATCTTTCTGCATGTGTAGCAGACTGCATTCCAGTACTTGCATGTGCGACATTTGTGGTTCTCCCCACAGCCGGCGCAGCCTTGGGTCGTGTCTGGTTCTGTCGCATGAGGTGCAGGATGCTTTGGTGTGGCCTGGTGCATCTTCACGCCTTTGGTTCCTTTGGGGTCTTCCTGGTCGGATCCGCTGGTGATCTGGTGTGCCCTGGCTGTGTGCTGCTCCTTGTGAGATTTTTTGTAGGCAGTTGCCTCACTCAGGGCATCCGCCAGTGTGAGGGTCTTGGGCACTGTCATCTTCGCCTGGAGTTTCTCATCACGGAGGGCAGCCACGAATTAGGCTAGTAGGGCCTCCTCGAGACTGACGAAGGCGAGTGAGGTGGCGCAGCTCTGCCAGAAATACAGAGACAGTTTCACCGGCCTTCTGGACCTATTTGTGGAATTCCAGGCGCCTGGATGTCCGGGTTGGCCTGGGTGAGAAGTGCTCTCTAAATGCCTCTGTGATGACCTGATAGGTGGCAGCGTTATCCATCAACGACACGGGAGAGATCAGGCTCTCCACTAGTTCCAGCGTGTCCTCTCCGCTGATGCTGAGCAAAAGCTGTTTCTTCTTCTGCTCGTTCACAATGTTGTGGTAGAGAAGGTAGAAGTTTAGCCTCTTCTCCCATCTCTCCCACCGCTCCGGGTGAGTGGGATTGAATCCAGGAGGTGATGCCGTGGCGCAGCAGCCTGGTCGAAGCCGGGCATCGGAAGAGCAGGTGCTGGCGCAGAGGCGCTGGAGGAGCTGGATGCTCGGTCTTCACTCATCTCTGGTCCTGGCTTGGCGGTCTTCTTCAGCGATGGCAGTGTGGTGCGCAGAGTGGGGAGCCGCTGCTGTGAGGCACAGTGCGTGTTGCTGGATCGCCTACGAGACTCCCATCCTCGTCACCGCTATAATATAGTAGGTTCAAAGCATCGAGATGAGGTAACAGTGATAACAGCTCTTTATTAGAAACAGCACGGTAGATGGCTGCACTAACAAGACTGAATAACTGGCCACGGGGCCGTAACTATAAACAACTCTGGGTTCCCGCGCTAGCAGGTTATTGGTCCGTTCAAACCGGCTGGGGCCCTTTGATTGGTGCAGGGCAGCAGGTATCAGGATCCTGCTGCCTATTGTTCGTAGTTCCCCAAGCTCCGCTCTTCCAGCTCCAATGAGTTAAATAGGAATGCCCAGATACTAGATATAATTCTACATACATTACAGTGAAGTAGAAGGTGCTTCAAAAGAGCCCAGGTGGTCTTTTGGGTCTGCAGGGGCCACCTGTTTAGAAACAGCCGCCTCCATTCTTAGAGGGGGTCAAGTTTGGAATCTCCTTAATATTCTGGTGGATCTCCATGATGTTTTGCAATTCAACCCAGAGTCTGTGGCAGCCATTTTGTTGGGGTGCCCACTGCACACTATGTGTTGTCAGCATTGCAGAAGTGCCCTCAGGTGCAGCTAGGTTGGGGGCCTCTGCTCTAACTAAACAAGCAAAGTGTGTTGTTTTTTATTTTATTTTCCTTATTTATACTCCACTCTGACCTGGATAGACAAGGCTAGAGCGGTCTCCTCAAATCTCAGAAGCTAAGCAGGGGCAGACCTGGTGAGTATTTGGATGGGAGACCCCCAAGGAAGGCCAGGGGAGATTAGTAGAGGCAAGCAATAGCAAACCAACTCAGAACCTCTCTTGCCTTGAAAATCTTTGGGGGTATCGCTTCTCGGCCTTTTGGCTAAGATCAAGTGTAGTAAAATCTTTGGGGGTTGACAAAAGTCAGCTGCAACTTGACAGCAAATCTATCTATCTATCTATCTATCTATCTATCTATCTATCTATCTATCTATCTATCTATCTACCTCCCTCCCTCCCTCCCTCCCTCCCTCCCTTTTCAGGGCTTTTATGGTAGAAAAAACCCAGCAGGAATTCATTTGCATAATAGGCCACACACCCTGACACCAAACCAGCCAGAACTGTGTTCCTGTGCATTCCTGCTTAAAAAAAAGCCCTCTGTCTGTCTGTCTGTCTATTATACATCCATCCATCCATCCATCCATCCATCCATCCATCTATCATCTATCAATCCATCTACCTACCTACCTACCTATCTATCTATCCAGGGCTTTTTTGGTAGAAAGAGCCCAGCAGGGATTCATTTGCATAATAGGCCACACACCCTGACACCAAACCAGCCAGAACTGTGTTCCTGTGCATTCTTGCTCAAAAAAAAAAAAGCCCTCTGTCTGTCTGTCTATCATCCATCCATCCATCCATCCATCCATCCATCCATCCATCTATCTATCATCTATCCATCCATCTACCTACCTACGTATCCAGGGCTTTTTTGGTAGAAAGAGCCCAGAGGAATTCATTTGTATAATAGGCCACACCCCGACACCAAGCCAGCCGGAACTGCATTCCTACTCAAAAAAAAAGCCCCCTCTATGTCTGTCTGTCTGTCTGTCTGTCTGTCTGTCTGTCTGTCTGTCTCTCTATCTATCTATCTATCTATCTATCTATCTATCTATCTATCTATCTATCTATCTATCTATCTATCTATCTATCTATCTATCTATCTATCTAATAGTCCCCCTTCTTCAGACTTGAGGCAGATTACCATTAGAGTTGTTATATGGTATAAAAATTAAAGCAAAAACCAATGTTCTTAAACAAATTATGCATTTTAACTTTGCATGCATATCCAAGAGCCGGTCTTGGAATGTATCTATGAACATCCTTCCCCATGTGCACCAGAATCTGAAACAATCACCTGTTGATCCCTTGAACTGTTTTGTTTCCTGGCACAGCCGCGGGCTGATAATGAACCCGCAAGCCCCACATTCTTAATGGGGACTGTTCATCCCCTGCCAGGTACCCACTTTGTGCAAAAAAATGAAAAATGTCTTTTTGTCTATCTTTGACAACTGCTCTTTTTCTCGTGCAACCCAAGGAGAGCTGCCTTCATCTTGGGCAACAAGCCTCCCATTACTATACAAGAGAGTTTTATATTTAATATTATGCTCAATGACCTCCTTTCTCTCCTGTACACAGCAGCCAGTAGGCTGTTTCTTTCTTTCTTTTTTGGCCTGTTTAATTCATGAATCCCCTTCCACACACTGCCCTGGTACCTGAATGAGGGTGGCATGTGCTTTATTTTTATTTTTTTACAGCAAAAAAACCCCCCAGAATGTAGAGAGTCACATGACAGGGGTACTGCAGTGCCCTAATAACCAAGCCCCCGCCCGCCTTAAAAGCAGTAAGCATATTTTTAAGTATATAAACATTCATAAATATTGATTCAACACAGCCGTAATGGTAGGACCACATGTTGAGCTTCCATAATTCATGGCTCGGGAGTGCCTGGGCTTTAATTAGATTGTTCTCTTTAAAAAGGCAGGAAGAAACGCTGCCTTGGTAGCAATAATTTGGCAATCACAGTCTGGCCCTCAAGGTATTCTGGGATAGTATATTCTATTTATAGCAACACATCAGAACTGTGACAGCCTTCAAAACATAAAGGGTAGGTGCCCTTCCGTCTCAGTCCTGCTAATTCAAATCGACCTCCTCGTCTTAAATCTACTAAAACGTTTCATGATTAATACCAGTTTAACCAATAACAGCTTCTTGATTTGGGCTACTGTCCCAGGCCAACCTGCGTACTACACTCCACACAAAATCACCAGGGCTTTTTTTGTAGCAGAAACTCTTTGCATATTAAGCTACACCTCCCTGATGTAGCCAGTCCTCCAAGAAATTACAGTACGCCCTGTAAGAACATCAGGCCCTGTAAGATACCCCACGGGTTTCTGAGGCTTGGAGGGGGCTCTTTTTTGAGGGAGAGGCACCAAATTTGCAACATAGCATCTGATGCGTCTCCTCAAAAGTCCCTCCAAGTTTCAAAAAGATTGGACTAGGGGGGTCCAATTCCATGAGCCCCCAAAGAAGGTGCCCCTATCCTTCATGAATTCCAATGGAGGGAAGGCATTTACAAGGCATGTGGTCCCTTTAAATGTGATGGTCAGAACACCCTTTCGAGGTCAAATATGCCTGTTACAGCCTTGCTCCTGGCTCCACCCCTAAAGTCCCCACCTATTTCTTGAATTGGACTTGGCAACCCTAAATTCTAGGAGCTCTACAGCCACCATGTGGAGACTGGCAACTAGGGTTGCCAATCCCCAGTTGGGAGACAGGGGATCCCCTGGTTTGGAAGCCTTTCCCCCGCTTCAGGGCTATCAGAAAGGGAGGTGGGGGAGGGAAAGGTCTGCTGGGCACTCCATTATACCCTATGGAGCCTGATCCCCATAGGAAATAATGGAGAATTGATCCATGGGTATTTGGGGCTCAGGGGGGCTATTTTGTGAGGTAGAGGCACCACATTTTCTGCATAACACCCAGTGCCTCTCCTCAAACCAGTTTGGTGTAGTGGTTAAGTGTGCGGACTCCTATCTGGGAGAACTGGGTTTGATTCCCCACTCCTCCACTTGCACCTGCTGGAATGGCCTTGGGTCAGCCATAGCTCTGGCAGAGGTTATCCTTGAAAGGGCAGTTGCTGTGAGAGCCCTCTCAGCCCCACCCACCTCACAGGGTGTCTGTTGTAGGGGAGGAAGGTAAAGGAAATTGTGAGCCGCTCTGAGCCTCTGATTCAGAGAGAAGGGCGGGGTATAAATCTACAGTTGTCTTCTTCTTCACTTCCAGCTGCTGGAATGGCCTCGGGTCAGCCATAGCTCTGGCAGAGGTTGTCCTTGAAAGGGCAGCTGCTGTGAGAGTCTTCTCAGCCCCACCCACCTCCCAGGGTGTCTGTTGTGGGGGAGGAAGATAAAGGAGATTGTGAGCTGCTCTGAGATTCAGAGTGGAGGGCGGGATATAAATCCAATATCATCATCTCAAAACACCCACCAAGTTTCAAAAAGTTTGGTCCAGGGGATTCAATTCTGTGAAACATCAAAAAAGGTGCCCCTCTCCTTCATTAATTTCAAATGGAGGGAAGGCGTTCAAAGGGCATGCAGTCCCTTTTAAATATGATGGCCAGAACTTGCTTCCGAGTTCAATCATGCTTGTCGCCTCCTTGCTCCTGGGTCCATTCCCAGAGTCCCCAGATATTTCTTGAGTCGGATCCAGTCATCCTAATCTTCAGCTCTGCCTTCTTTCACATGAAGTTGCCCAAAGTCACTTTCAGTTTTCCTTTGAAGGCGTCTGTTTCTCCTTCTTAAATTGTAGATATATACATTCTAAAGGGTGGGTTGGGGTGACAAAGCTTTAATCCTAAGAACATAAGAGAAGCTATGTTGGATCAGGCCAATGGCCCATCCAGTCTAACACTCTGTGTCACATAAGAACATAATAGAAGCCCTGTTGGATCAGGCCAATGGCCCATCCAGCCCAACACTCTGTGTCACATAAGAACATAAGAGAAGCAATGTTGGATCAGGCCAATGGCCCATCCAGTCCAATACTCTGTGTCACATAAGAACATAATAGAAGCCCTGTTGGATCAGGCCAATGGCCCATCCAGCCCAACACTCTGTGTCACATAAGAACATAAGAGAAGCAATGTTGGATCAGGCCAATGGCCCATCCAGTCCAACACTCTGCGTCACATAAGAACATAAGAGAAGCCCTGTTGGATCAGGCCAGTGGCCCATCCAGTCCAACACTCTGTGTCACATAAGAACATAAGAGAAGCAATGTTGGATCAGGCCAATGGCCCATCCAGTCCAACACTCTGTGTCACATAAGAACATAAGAGAAGCAATGTTGGATCAGGCCAATGGCCCATCCAGTCCAACACTCTGTATCACACAGTGGCCAAAAATACACACACACACACACTGTGGCTAATAGCCACTGATGGACCTCTGCTCCATATTTTTATCTAAACCCCTCTTGAAGCTGGCTATGCTTGTAGCCGCCGCCACCTCCTGTGGCAGTGAATTCCACATGTTAATCACCCTTTGGGTGAAAAAGTATCTCCTTTTATCCATTCTAACCTGACTGCTCAGCAATTTCATCGAATGCCCACGAGTTCTTGTATTGTGAGAAAGGGAGAAAAGTCCTTTCTCTACCTTCTCCATCCCATGCATAATCTTGTAAACCTCTATCATGTCACCCCACAGTCGATGTTTGTCCAAGCTAAAGAGCCCCAAGCGTTTTAACCTTTCTTCATAGGGAAAGTGTTCCAAACCTGTAATCATTCTAGTTGCCCTTTTCTGCACTTTTTCCAATGCTATTCTCACCGGGAAGATGGTAGCAAGGGTTTGCTTTTACAACAAAACAAACTGCCAGTGATTTAGTTGTTATATAATATGGCATTTCAATTATCTACCTTAAGCACCAAAACGTCTGTTCCCTTTATAGGCCAAACAAAGATATTAAGGAGTTTTCCAGTTAGATTCTTGGCAGCTGCCACCTAGTGGCCAACTTACAATATTAACGATGATTCAAAAATGATTTCCAGAATTGGGCAAATAATTCTGTTTTTATTATGTGATGTAACCCGCCCTGAGCCTGTTCTATGGGAATGGCAGGCTAAAAATTGAATAAAATAAAAAAAATAGTCTTACTGGTGCTACTAAGGTTACCAGCAGGGGTGGAATTTTAGCAGGAGCTCCTTTGCATATTAGGCCACGCACCCCTGATGTAGCCAATCCTCCAAGAGCTTACGAGGCTCTTTTTTGTAAGCTCTTGGAGGACTGGCTACATCAGGGGTGTGTGGCCTAATATGCAAAGGAGCTCCTGCTAGAATTCCACCCCTGGTTACGAGATCCTACCTGGCTCCGGGCGGGGGATTCTTCTCCTGCACATGAAGCACACGTGGTGTGATGATGTCACCCAGAAGTGACATCATTGCACCGGGCCCATTGCTTGGGGGATGCTCTATCACTTAGGGAAAAACTCTATTATATTCAGTACAAATCTCCAACACTCAATCAGAAGCCTTGCTGGGCAAAAGCCCCTACCTGGCCTTGCCCACTTCTTAAAAACAGTTTGGAGGCCGAAAAGGTGTTAGGTTTCATGGAACCCACTGTCAGCACACTGGGCACCCCTGTCCTAATGCATCAGTCTAGGGCTTTTTTTTTTGTAGCAGGAACTGCTTTGCATATTAGGCCACACACTCCTAATATAGCCAATCCTCCAGGAGTTTACAATAAGCCCTGAAATAAGAGCTCTTGGAGGAGGTGTGGCCTCATATGCAAAGCAGTTCCTGCTATAAAAAAGCCCTGCATCAGTCACTGATTGTCTCATTTTTAAAAAATGTGCTTACTCTACGTAGGGTTCCCATTCCCCCGGTGGGGTTTCCCCCAATTTCGGGGCCTCCACCTGCCAGCATAGAGATGGCCAGTGGGGGGGAGTCCTGTCCCCAAATAGCTCCATCATCGCCCGACATGCCCAGTGCAATGTCACCCAGAAGTGATGTTATCGCAGCGGGCACATCATGCAGGGGACACTCTGGCATTTGGGTAAAAAACGATTCGTTATTAATTAAATTTATTGATTAAAATAAATAAAATTAAAATACATTTATTGTTATCTGATTGATATTGGAACCCTCCCTGAGCCCGTTTACGGGAAAGGGCAAGAATACAAGTCTGCAAAAATAAACTGTAGCATCATAGAGTTGGAAGAGACCTCCAGGGTCATCTAGTCCAACCCCCTGCACAATGCAGGAAACTCACAAAGACCTCCCCCTAAATTCACAGGATCTCCATTGCTGTCAGATGGCCATCTAGCCTCTAAACTCACAGATACCTCCCCCTAGGAGAGCCCAAGGAGAGCCTCCAAGGGAGGAAGCCTGTTCCACTGAGGAATCGCTCTAACGATGAGGAAGTTTTTCCTAATGTTGAGCCGGAAACTCTTTCTAATTTAATTTATATCCCATCCTTTTGATTTAAATAAATAAAACATCTCGATGGTGCCACAGACTCTAACCAAAAGAGTCCCCCACTTAAGTCCCTGTGAGAAAGATGGCCTATAAATAAAGTAAGTAGCCGCCCCGAATATGTAGTAAAGAAAGTAGCCCCCCTAAACTTGCATGAGGGAAAGGGTGAGATATAAATCTAAGAAATGATTTAATTTAAATAAATAAACATATCTCATCTTTCCTTGTAGTTCAAGGCAGTTTACAAGGGGGAAAAAAATATTTCAAGTTAAAACCAGAATAAAACGGCAAACCCCATTATCTCTCTTTCCCCCTTAAGAGATGCCTGCCATTCAAACCCACTCAAAAGCCCTCCCCTAGACCAAGATTCATTGACCTAAATCGTTTCAAGGGAGGATTTATTCAGCTTCTCAGCACAACAAACGCATCTGCATTGATGGATAGGTGGGCTTCTTTTAACACTTTGAAAATTTCCCCTTTAACACTGGACCCATTTCCTAAGCTACAGTGGGAAAGGCGGCAAATATGCTGGAACTTAATTAACCATCATTCATATTCCGCCTCTGAACGTATAGCGCTCTGAAGGATTCATCGTAATGCTGTCAGGTGAGGAGTAAGCAATTACGAGGCACATTTTCATCATGAATTCATCCATGAAGGAACACGGAGCCTTTAATAAGAGTTAAAGCAGCGATGTCATTTTTGCGTCAGGCGCTTCTTAATAAAATGCCCCACCAGTTTCTGAGGCCGCGACTCGAACTCCTCCAGGCCTTCATGAGAAGTGGTGATCTGGTCCCCTTGAAGCCGGTCCAAGATTGTGACGCAGACCACAGCACCTAGAGGTGGAAAGGAAAGCGACGGAAATGAGGAGCTTGAAGTTACACAAAAGACTAGGGCTTTTTTTTTTTCTTGCCTGTTTTGTGCTGCTCCACAGTTGTGGTGTAATCCACATTTTCTTTTCCTTTTGTGTCAGGTTAATTAGACTGTAAGTCATTCCGGCACAAGTCTATTTATTCACTGTGCAGCACTTAGCAAGGGAAGGGCCCCCTGGTCCAATATTTTTGAAACCTGGGGGTTGTTTTGCAAAGAGGCACTGGATGCTATGCTGAAAATATGGTGCCTCTACTTCAAAAAACAAGATATTGGATATTGGATTTATATCCCGCCCTCCACTCTGAAGAGTCTCAGAGCAGCTCACAATCTTCTTTCCCTTCCTCCCCCACAACAGACACCCTGTGAGGTAGATGAAGATATTGGATTTATATCCCGCCCTGCACTCCGAAGAGTCTCAGAGCGGCTCACAATCTCCTTTACCTTCCTCCCCCACAACAGACACCCTGTGAGGTAGATGAAGATATTGGATTTATATCCCGCCCTGCACTCCGAAGAGTCTCAGAGCGGCTCACAATCTCCTTTACCTTCCTCCCCCACAACAGACACCCTGTGAGGTAGATGAAGATATTGGATTTATATCCCGCCCTGCACTCCGAAGAGTCTCAGAGCGGCTCACAATCTCCTTTACCTTCCTCCCCCACAACAGACACCCTGTGAGGTAGATGAAGATATTGGATTTATATCCCGCCCCCCACTCCGAAGAGTCTCAGAGCGGCTCACAATCTCCTTTACCTTCCTCCCCCACAACAGACACCCTGTGAGGTGGGTGGGGCTGGAGAGGGCTCTCACAGCAGCTGCCCTTTCAAGGACAACCTCTGCCAGAGCTATGGCTGACCCGAGGCCATGCTAGCAGGTGTAAGTGGAGGAGTGGGGAATCAAACCTGGTTCTCCCAGATAAGAGTCCGCGCACTTCACCACTACACCAAACTGGCTCTCCTCTCTGGCGCCCCAGAAACCCACAGATCAATTCTCCATTCTATGGGAATCGGTCTCTATAGGGCAAGGGTGGCCAACGGTAGCTCTCCAGATGTTTTTTGCCTACAACTCCCACTTGCTGCCACCAAACCCTTCCCTGCCACGGCTCTACCCCCAAATCTCCAGGGATTTCCCAACCCAGAGCTGGCAACCCATGCATGCCGTTACCTTTGATGCCGGTCAGATTGCACATGGCTGCCACAACAGAGGATTCCATCTCGATGTTTTTCACGCCCGCCTTGTCAGCTGCCTTCAGATACTTCATTTTCTCTTCGTTGGTGAACGAGCAAATGGCGCCGTCGAGGCGTGCTTGACCTGCAGGGACATTGAATGCAGGGACGTGGCGCATTGAGGAACGGCAGCAATGAGGTCCCAGATGCTTGTAAATGTCAGGGCTTTTTTTTTTTTGAGCAGGAACTAGGGTTGCCAAGTCCAATTCAAGAAATATCTGGGGACTTTGGGGGTGGAGCCAGGAACAAGGGTGTGACAAGCATAATTGAACTCCAAGGGAGTTCTGGCCATCACATTTAAAGGGACCACACATCTTTTATCCATGCCTTCCCTCCATCAGAAATAATGAAAGATAAGGGTACCTTCTTTTGGGACTCATAGAATTGGACCCCCTGGTCCAATTGTTTTGAAACACGTGGGGTACTTTGGGGAGAGGCACTAAATACTATACTGGAAATTTGGTGCCTCTACCTCAAAAAACAGCTCCCCCAGAGCCCCCAAAACCTCCAGATCAATTCCCCATTATACCCTATGAGAATCGATCTCCACATAGGGAATAATGAAGTGCCCAGCAGACGTTTCCCTCCCCCCCGTTTCTGGCAACTCTGAAGCGAGGGATTGGCCTCTCTACTCACAAGTTGCTGCCAACTTCTTCAAAGTAACACAGACACACCATGCCAAGACGAAGCCTTTCAATCGGAGACTGAAGCCTCTGGAGGTGGAAAGGCACATGGTCCTCTGGGGGCAGGGCTTTGCCCTGCCGGCCAGCTGACTGGCGTGGGAAGGAGCCTGGGAAAGCGGAAGAACCCCTGCTGGGATCTGGGGATTGGCAAGCCTAGCAGGAACACTCGGGAACACAGTTCCAGCTGGCTTGATCAGAGTTCCTGCTGGCTTGACCAGGGTTCAGAGGGTGTGATGTTTACCCATGCTAGTTGTCACACTGACATTTCTGCTTGGCTTGAGGGCAATGGCATGGCACAGTGTCTGTCCCAAAGGGCCATCAAACACTATGCTCTGATGATAAAGAAAAAAAATCAAAAGCTTTTCCTCTTGAGGGGGGGAAGGAAGAGATTCTATAAAAATCCTTGTTTACAGGGCTTTTTTTAAAAAGCAGGAATGCAGTTCCGGCTGCCTTGGTGTGAGGGGGGGTTGTCCTAACATGCAAATGAGTTCCTGCTGGGCTTTTTCTACAAAAAAAGCTCTGCTTGTAATAAAAGATCAACCAACCATATAGCATTTCTTAGGCACAGCTAATACTGCCAAACTCATCTTTTTTTGAGTGCGCGCACACACACACACACACAAAATATGGAGCAGAGGTCCATCAGTGGGTATTAACCACAGTGTATTGCTGGAATTCTCTGTCTGCAGCAGTGATGCTTTGGATTCTTGGTGCTTGAGGGGGGCACAGTGGAAGGATTTCTAGTGTCCTGACCCCCCTGATGGACCTCCTGATGGCGCCTGGTTTTTTTAGTCACTGTGCGACACAGAGTGTTGGATTGGACGGGCCATTGGCCTGGTCCAACATGGCTTCTCTCATGTTCTTACACAAGAGTAGCATTCAAATCAGATCTGCAAGGAGAAAGCTGGAAGCTTTTTTATAGGTCTCAGCAGGCGGTAAAAACAGAAGAAGAATCCTGCTGGACCCGACCAATGGTCCATCTAGTCCAGTATCTTGTATTACTCAGAGGCTAACCAGTTCCTCTGGATGTTCAACAACAGGGCATAGAGGGCAAGGTCTTAAGAAGAGAAAGTCAGAAGAACCCTGCTGGATCAGACCAGCGGTCCGTATAATCTAGCAACCAGTCTCACACAGTGGCCAGCCATAAAAACAACAGAAGAACCTTGCTAGATCAAACCAGTGGTCCATCTAGCTGAGCATCCTGTCCCACTCCATGGCCAACCAGTTTTTCTGGAGGTCCAACAAGAGGGCAGGGAGGCCCAGGCTACTTCGCTGGCGTCATGGTGACATCACTTCCAGTATGTACCAGAAGTGACATCATCACATCGGCCGTGTAGAAGCCATTTCACCATAGAGTTTTTGTCCGAATAACACACTGTCTCTGCAACATCACAAGTGTAGCCTGGGCATTCCTCCCACCCCTGGTAAGTCCCCCATCTCACCTCATGCCGGTTGCAACCCCGATCACTTCCTCTGGACAAAATGGCTGCTTTCGACAGTGGACTGTATGGAATTGTACCCTGTTGAGGTCCCTCCTCTCCACCCCAGACTCCACCCCAGAGTCCACACCTAAAATCTCCAAGTATTTCCTAATCTGGAGTTGCAACAGCCTTACCTTCATAGAAATCCAGGGTGCACAAGGTGTTCCCTGCGACGGTGTTGAACTGGTTCAGTTCCTTGCCGCACTCCAACAGCTCTTCAGCCAGTTCCTTGTCTAGGGTGGTGCTGCGGAAGATGGACTTCCCCAGGATCACCTGTTCGAGCTGAGGCTTGAAGGCGGCGTTGACAGCCTGCTTGGTGATCACTACAGAACCCGGTTCCAAACCTAAGTTTTCAGAAGAAATGATATATGGGGCTTTTTTTCCCCCGACAATAATTTTTTTTCTTTATTATAAACTCAAACAGATTACAGAAAAAATGTAAAGTTTCCAAAATATGAAACAACATAAACTCACCAGGCATGTTACACAAATTAAGACAAAAGTTAAATAATGAGCAAAATGGATTATTTAAAGAAGAGACCATTTTTTTCCATTACAGATTTATGTTGAGGTGTATCAGCACGTGACTGCGCATCATCAGTAATCTTATCTAGTGTAAAGTAATCCCAAACTTTGAGATACCAAGCCCTTAGACTAGGGGATTGCTCATCTTTCCATTTACAAGTCGTAACCGCTTTAGCTGCAGTGAGTAAAGTCATTTTAAGCTCTTTATACCGTTTCAAAGCAAATCCAGATTCCCAAAGATTCAAAAGAATCAAACTCGGAAAGAGAGGGATCATAACCCCTGTAATTCTAAAAATGTCCTCAACCACCTGTTTCCAGAAGGGGACAATCACCAGGCAAGACCACCAAGCATGGTAAAAGGTAGCCTTAGAACCACATTTCCAACAGTGAGGGGACATATCAGGAATCGAATGCGAAAGCTGAGCAAGAGTTAGGTACCCTCTAGAAATCACCTTATACGTTTGGAGCCTAATATTAAAAGCAGGTGAGGTGTACACTGCAGTATTCCAAATATGATATATGATATATGATTTTCCACCCTCTCCGTTTGGTGTTCATCATACACGCACACATGCAAAGTGCGCTGGTATCCGTTTCATTTTCTCCCAATAACCTCTCAGAAAAAGATGGTATGTAATATTACACCACTCGGCTCAATATATCCTTAGTCAAATGGCAAACACTGTAGTAAAGTAGAGAGAAATAACCAATATATCACAAATCCTTTTTTTTGTTTGTTTGTTTAATGTTTTTTGCTTGGTGTTGTTGGAAAAGACAATGGCTGGTGTGAGAAGAAGAAGATGACGATGATGATGACATTGGATTTTTATCCTGCCCTATACTCCGAATCTCAGAGACTCAGAGCAGTCACAATCTCCTTTATCTCCCTGTCCCCCACAACAGACACCCTGTGAGATAGGTGGGGCTGAGAGAGCTCTCCCAGCAGCTGCCCTTTCAAGGACAACTACAAGAGCTATGGCTGACCCAAGGCCATTCCAGCAGCTGCAAGTGGAGAAATTGGGAATCAAACCCAGTTCTCCCAGATAAAAGTCCATGCACTTAGCCACTACACCAAACTGGAGGGGGCAGGAAGAAGACCATTTGATAGGAGAGTAAGGGCAGCACTTCTCCTGTTAAGTGTCATTCCTTGTCCGTCTCCAGATTGCTACTCAGGGTAATTTCATCTCAGAAGTTCCACACTTACTCTTTCTCTCAGCTAGTGATGTAGTTAGGACCCTCTCTCTCCTCTACTTTACTATTAAGTAAGTTCCTAAATAAACCTTTGAAGTGCCCCGTGGCGCAGTGTTAAAGCTGCAGTACTGCAGTCCTAAGCTCTGCTCACGACCTGAGTTCAATCCCCAGCGGAAGCTGGGTTCAGGTAGCCGGCTCGAGGCTGACTCAGCCTTCCAGCCTTCCGAGGTCGGTAAAATGAGTCCCCAGCTTGCTGGAGGGAAAGTGTAGATGACTGGGGAAGGCAATGGCAAACCACCCTGTAAAAAGTCTGCCGTGAAAACGTTGTGAAAAGCAACGTCACCCCAGAGTCGGAAACGACTGGTGCTTGCACAGGGGACCTTTCCTTTTCCAAATAAACGTTCATTTGCTCTTTAATTCGATTGTGCACAATGCTGTGTTAATTACTCTGCCAACAGATGTTCCTAGAAAGAACTGGAATGGCAGTGGCAGAAATGTACAGTGTTTGTCTTTGTGCCTATAACTAGTGTCACAGTTCATGAGACCACTGCAATGTATCGTTTGCTTATGCAAACTGTCCCTGCTTTGTTTTGTTTTGTTGGAAGGGCATGCCTATATCGTTTATCACGGTCCTATTGTGATCAGGGATGCTTGATCTCTGCTTCCTTCCTGTGTGTTCCACCTCTGCATTTATATGTGAACAAATATTGCAGATATTGCGAGCCCCCTCGGTAGGAAAGATACTAGTAATGCTGCCCTGAAATGGATAATGGATCAACATATGGAGCAGAGGTCCATCAGTCGCTATTAGCCACAGCGTATTGCTGGAACTCTCTGTCTGCGGCAGTGATGCTCTGTATTCTTGGTGCTTTGGGGGAGGCACAGTGGGAGACCTTCTAGTGTCCTGGCCCCACTGATGGACCTCCTGATGGCACCTGGGTTTTTTGGCCACTGTGTGACACAGAGTGTTGGACTGGATGGGCCATTGGCCTGATCCAACAAGGCTTCTCTTATGTTCTTATGTGACACAGAGTGTTGGACTGGATGGGCGAATGGCCTGATCCAACATGGCTTCTCTTATGTTCTTACGTGACACAGAGTGTTGGACTGGAGGGGGCATTGGCCTGATCCAACAGGGCTTCTCTTATGTTCTTACGTGACACAGAGTGCTGGACTGGAGGGGCCATTGGCCTGATCCAACAGGGCTTCTCTTATGTTCTTATGTGACACAGAGTGTTGGACTGGAGGGGCCATTGGCCTGATCCAACAGGGCTTCTCTTATGTTCTTATGTGACACAGAGTGTTGGACTGGAGGGGCCATTGGCCTGATCCAACAGGGCTTCTCTTATGTTCTTATGTGACACAGAGTGTTGGACTGGATGGGCCATTGGCCTGATCCAACAGGGCTTCTCTTATGTTCTTATGTGACACAGAGTGTTGGACTGGAGGGGCCATTGGCCTGATCCAACAGGGCTTCTTTTATGTTCTTCTGTGACACAGAATGTTGGACTGGATGGGCCACTGGCCTGATCCAACAGGGCTTCTCTTATGTTCTTATGTGACACAGAGTGCTGGACTGGAGGGGCCATTGGCCTGATCCAACAGGGCTTCTCTTATGTTCTTCTGTGACACAGAGTGTTGGACTGGAGGGGCCATTGGCCTGATCCAACATGGCTTCTCTTATGTTCTCTTATGTTCTTATGTCCTGTCACAAAGGAAGAGAATATGTGCGTGCAAGATAATATTATAAATGTCACATAGGGTTGCCAGACCCCTGGTCCGGGTGGGGTTTCCCCCAATTTCAGGGGTTCCAATTTGCTGCTAGCCAGCTGATTGGGGGAAATCCTCACCCCAAACAGCCCCCTCCCACATTGCTGTCATTGGCATGATGACATCACACATGAATGATGTCATCATGTCAGGCACATCATGGAGTGACACTCTAGCATTTTGGCCAAAACTCTAGGGTAGCCATAGAGTTTTGACCAAAATGCTAGAGCAGAGTGGAGCAACATGCCTGGTATAATGACACCTACTATTGGGGTTCCCATTTGCCTCCTTATGGTGGGAGTCCTCCAGGTAATTACAGGTCTTGCATGCTTAATACTCATCTGATTGGTGAGTGGAAACTGGGTAGGGGGGCCGAGATTAATCTGGGGAGGAAAAATTAAATAAGAAAAATAAGGCCTTGTCTACTTAAAGGAAATTCTGACCATAGAGTTCCTGGTGATACCTAGAGCTACCCAGAAGTGACAAGGGTGGCTATAGGAATTGAAAACTCTGTGTTAAGAACTTCCTGTCAGTAGCCAAGGTCTTGCTTTTCTTCTTCTCCCAGGATGCTGCCATCCCTCATCACTCTCCTGCTGGTAGCCAGGCACTGACAGGCAATCCCTCCTACTACTTGAAAAGTCAAGCTCCATCTTCAATCACAACTGTGGATAACGTTGACCCAGTTGTAAAGAAGGAGAAGGAGGAGAAGGAGAAGAAGAAGAGGAAGAGGAAAAAGAGGAAGAAAAAGAAGAGGAAGAAGAAGAAGAAGAGGACGAAGAAGAAGAAGAGGACGAAGAAGAAGAAAAAGAAGAGGAAGAAGAAGAGGAAGAAAAAGAAGAGGAAGAAAAAGAAGAAGAAGAGGAAGAAGAGGAAGAGGAAGAAGAAAAAGAAGAAGAAGAAGAGACATAGGTAGCTCTAAGAATAGCTGAAAATTCTATAGGCAATTCCTATAGGGGCCCTATAGGGAGTAGAAGAGTGGAATAGGTCCCCAAAGCAGTAGCAGCAACCAGCCACTTCTGCTGCAGCTGGTTGCTGCTGCGATCTTTAGCAGGTCCTCTCTGAAGTAAGTGTTTTATTCAGTGGACCTTGTGTCCAAGAAAGGGTTCTTAGGATTTCACTCACAAAAATATCAGGAGGATCTGCCATCCACATTTTTGCTCCTGCGGTGATTTACATCTGGATAAGGTCACACCGACTACCAGCTGTGTAAGCACACCTTTCAAAAGGAGGAAATGGCATAAATACCTATTCCACCAGATGTGCCAAGACGAATTATGATGACGTTAGAGCACTGGGAATGATGCAGCAGTTTGATCAGCTCGTGTAACATGATAGCAGCAGAGGGCATGCCGATTCCATGCTGAAATGGAAAAACAGGCAAACAAGGAAACCTCACAATTGCTATTAGTGTATCCTGCAGAATACTGGAGATGAGACATCTTATTAAAAGATACACCAATAATGCACATGCAGTTTTCCATTAGTTCTTTTAAGGTTAATTCTAGCAAATACTCTAAGAAAAAAACTAAAGAAAAAACACAGCACTATTTAAAAACATGGCAAATGGACTGTCAGAATAGTCTCCAACTCTTATGCCACACTGGCTGTCATAGGGGGGCTGCTGCTGAACAGTAGCAAGCAGCCAAACCTAGTGTAACTCCAGTTGGAACCTGAAGATCTCCTGGTATCACAACTGAACTGCAGACAAGAGATCTCTCTCCCCCTGGAGAAAATAATTGCTTTGGAGGGTGGATTCTATGGGATTATATTCAGCTGAGGCCTCTTCCTTTACTGACCAGGCCAATCTTGGTTGCCCAGCAACAGCCTCTGCCTAACAGCTTCCCCAGTGGCCTAATCCTTGTCTGTCCTGGGGTGAGACTGAGGGCAGGAAGGAGGGAGGGGGTGACAGGCAGCAGCCATGGTTTCTGAGGAAATGCTTCCAGCAGGGCCAAGCCTTGCTACCTAGTTGCATTACCACCTTTGTTCCTTGTTTCTTAACCATCTCCCTGCCACTGCCTACTTTCTCTTCCAAAAGCCACAGAGAGTGGGTAGGAGAGAGGAGTGGACTCAACCAATGGAATGCAACAGAACTTGAGTGGTGGTTGAACTTGAGTGGTGGTTGGGCCAATGGATGATCAGGTGAGTTGTCCCTAGTACCTTAGGGTTTTTATTAATAAGAGAGATACAGACATTACTGAGGACATAAACCCCAGAATTTTATCCCATTGGGGGAAAATTCTATCCCAGTTGAGCTTTTCTGAAAAGAAAACATACCGAACTGGCTCTAAGACAACTTATATTTTTGCTGTAAAGAGAAAAAATTAGGTCAGAAGACAAAAATTCATAATTCAGTAGTGTTAAAGGGGGGTTATTTACTGAATTTCAGAAATTAATCTACTAATATCTTCTGGGGTTTTTTTTTCTTTGAGACTAACAAGATATATTGGGGCTGGGGGGAAAACAGATGCAAGAGAAAGAATTGGAAATTATACAGGTATCTTGTGGCACCTTAAATAAATTAATGTCCAGCATAATCTTTTGTGGGTTAGAGTTCACTTCTTTAGCTGCTGAGGAGGGAGACTCTAGTTCCTTTTCTTTAGTCCAGAGGTGGCCAAACTTGCTTAATGTAAGAGCCACATAGAATAAATATCAGATGTTTGAGAGCCGCAAGACATGAGCATCAGATGTTTGAGAGCTGGAAGGAAGGATATAGATGGGGGGGAGGGAAGGAGAGAGGGAGTGGTGGAAAGAAAGCAACTTTAATTTTAAATTTTAATTTTAAATGCATTCTCCAAGCATTTCTTTAAGTGCATAAACTCTTTGGGATTTGCAGCACAGTCCCCCAGCTGCTGGGAATTCGGTCTATGTGCCTCTCGGGCTGCGTTTTGGGGCTCTTCCACCTGGCAACAGCCAGGTCACCAGCCGGGATTTTTCTTATTGGCTGCCCTGGCCTCGATCTCCCTCCCCCCTCCACTCCCAGCCAGGACCGGGCTCAGTCCGGCGTCTCTGCCCCATTGCTACCCACCCTGACTGAACTGGACCCTTCCCGCGGCTGAGATGGCAAGAAGAGGAGTGGGGGGGCTTGGCCGCGTCCCTTTGGCTCTTGTTGGTCATTTGGGGTGGTCGCCTTGTGA
Source organism: Heteronotia binoei (assembly GCF_032191835.1). Classification (NCBI taxonomy): domain Eukaryota; kingdom Metazoa; phylum Chordata; class Lepidosauria; order Squamata; family Gekkonidae; genus Heteronotia; species Heteronotia binoei. The sequence goes on along the minus strand of NC_083232.1, from coordinate 91,938,123 downwards.
AAGGTAAGAGCCACACACACCCCGCCCCGAGGTACCTACAAAGCGCTGATATGGGGGGGGGGGGGGTGACCTGTTTTTTTTTTTTTTTCAGTCTAAGATGTCAAAAGACTGTTGCATTTTTCACTTCGACAGACACACGTGTCAGACTCTCTGGGATTTCAAATTAGATCAGCGTCCACACAACAAAGTCCATGGGCCAGACTGCAAAGTGCCACTCGGTCAACATTCTGGTCACATGGGGGACTTTTCGGGCCTCCTCTTCTTCTGAGGAAGGTGAAGTTTGAGGAGCGGAGGGACCTCAGTGGGATATAATGCCATAGGGTCCACCTTCCAAAGCAACCGCTTTCTCCAGATTTCTGTTGGCCTGGAGATCAGTTGTAATCAGTATCCCTCTAAGCTGAGTGAGCGTGAGCTAGCTCACACATTTTTAGTCTCCAGCTCACACATTTTTGTCTTAGCTCAGGGAGGATGACCCCAGAGCACAATAATCGATGCAGTAGCTCACAACTTTCATGCCAGGAGCTCACAAAGTAGAATTTTTGCTCGTAAGGCTTTGCAGCTTAGAGGGAATGCTGGTCGCAGGGGTCATTTTGTAGAAAACTGTGTGGTGGAGCTCATCCAGGGATTGTTATGCAGCTGTGCCTACTATTCAATGGACATGGAGGTGGAACTCTCAGAAGGAGGAGGTGGAACTCTCAGAAAGGTTCAGGAGCTACGCTCCTGTGAGCTCCCACTGAATCTGAGGCCTGATTGGTCGTAATCCTAGGAAAACTCTAGCCACCACTTGAAGGTTGGCAAACCTACGGCTGGATCCAGACCGGCAGCTTGGGGCACCTGGGAGGCATCCCAAATCGGGCCGGCTCAAAATGGAATGGTGGAAGCCCATCCACACGCTCCCCCACAAAGAACTATAGTGCTATGATAAGTGACTGAGAGCTATGTAAAGCCGGAGTAAGAAATGTAAAAAGCGCTGGTTCCAACCTTAGCTGCGGCCGAGAAGAAGGATGACAGGAACATGAAGTCAACCTAGGATTCATGTTGCCGCCTTTTTTTTTTTTAAGAAATACAGCTACTTTACAGTCTGCCAGTGCTACCTGACGGCATCACTCATCGGAGAAGAAAAGCTGGCAACTGGGTTTTGTGCTGGATATTCAGAGCGTGGAGGGATGGCTGCAGGATACACGGAGTACAAGTGCACGGGACTGTAACTTTAAGGACTTTGATAAGGATTTATGTTTCAAATGCAATGGTATGAATCATCTAATATGAGAAGCATAGAATCGTAGAGTTGGAAGGGACCTCCAGGGTCATCTAGTCCAACCCCCTGCACAATGCAGGAAACTCACAAATACCTCTCCCCTAAATTCACAGGATCTTCCATCTAGCATAATATGCTCTTTTGATGTGTCCTATGAATATAATAGAATTTGATGTGTAAAGGATTTAAGTGGTCTTAAAGACTTTTTCACCAGCCATTAGTGTTGTTCAGTTCATCTGCGGTGGTTTCCTGTGTGTGTGTGTGTGTACAATCCTCAGGTGGGGGCAGGGGATCCTCCCCCGGTTTGGAGGGCCTCCCCCCACTTCAGGGTCATCAGAAAGTGGGGGGAGGGGGATGTCTGCTGGGCATTCCATTATTCTCTATGGAGACCGATTCCCATGGGGCATAATGGAAAATTGATCCACGGCTATCCAGGGCTCTGGGGAGGCTGCCTTTTGAGGCAGAACCAGCAGATTTTCAGCATAGCATCCGGTGCCTCTCCTCTAAATCCCTCCCAAGTTTCAAAACGATCGGGCCAGCTCTATGAGCCCCCAAAGAAAGTGCCCCTATTCTTCATTATTCCAAAGGGAGGGAAGGCATTTAAAAGGTGTACGGTCCCTTTAAATGTGGCGGCCAAAACTCCCTTCGGAGTTCAATTGTGCTTGCCACACCCTTGCTCCTGGCTCCGCCCCCAAGTCCCCAGATATTTCTTGAGTCGGCAACCCTAGGGGAAGGACTGTTTTTTCCACCCAGCCCACTCCCGTATATACCTAAGATACTTACACTGACGGCCAGGACGGGGCCGGCTTTGTACATGGCATAGCGATCCGTCGCTGCACAGATGTTGGGGAAGTCATTGCGGGGCTTGGCAATTCCCAGCTGCGCGGCGATGTAGCCGATGAAAGCTTTCATTCGCAAAGGGCTCCCTCCAATGCACACAAACTAGTACAAACGGCAATAAAAAAGGAGAGAGCAAAACAGGAGTCAATTGTGCCTTTAAGATTAACTTCGTTTTATTCAGAACGTAAGCTTTCGTGTGCATGCACCCTTCTTCAGACAAGGAATGAGGTACAGTAAGCAGAGGCCCATATAGCCGGTGGGGTTTTGGAATGCCAGGTGGTACAAAGTTAAAAACCAAGAGCAGAATAGTAAAATTAACAAATTCAGAAAACCTATGATCTGGGTTGAATTAGCGTGGGAAACCATCAAACAGTAACACGTCAGAATGTGAGGATGCCTGTTAATGATTCTATTGCTAATAAACCTGGGTCAAAAAGAAGGCATTTCTTTCCCAGAAGTTTGTCCTGTCCAACTCATTTACCTTTTAACATGTAACATTCTAGTTTGCCATTAGGAAAAAAATACATTAAAATATAGCAGAAGATGGGTTTAATATATGTAATGAGATAATATGTGTAATGTAATAATATACGCAACGCTAATTCAACCCAGATCAAAGGTTTTCTGAATTTGTTAATTTTACTATTCTGCTATTGGATTTTAACTTTGTACCACTTGGCATTCCAAACCCCACCAGCTATATGTGGCTCTGATTACTGTACCTCATTCCTTATCTGAAGAAGGGTGCTTTTAGCACACGAAAGCTGACATTCTGAATAAAACTAAGTCGGTCTTAAAGGTGCCATCGACTCCTACTTTTGTTCTGCTACTTCAGACCAACGCGGCTGCCTACTTGGATCTATCTAAAAGGAGAGAACAGTTTGACGATTAGTCCCTCTGCTGGAGCAGAGCTGGAAGTTAAGCGAAGAGAAGATGGAGCGGACATGGATGATGTCGGCTTCAATCTGAAGCTGCCTTCCCTTCTGGCATTAACGGTGGCTCTGCAAGCACAATCGCCTTTACGCTTGCAATGGGAAGGAGGACCCGGGCTTTTCTGAACAGGAACGTAGTTCTGGCTGGTTGGTGTCAGGGGCTATGTGGCCTAATATGCCACTGAGTTCCTGCTGGGCTTTTTCCACAAACAGAAAGCAAAACAATGGTGACGTCAGAGAGTGTGGCCTAATATGCAAATGAATTCATGCTGGGCTTTTCTACACAAAAAAAGCCCTGGTGGAAAGTAACCTACTGAATGGGTGATGTCACTTCCGGTGATGTCAGGGGGTGTGGCCAAATGTGCAAATGAGTTCCTATTGAGCTTTTTCTACCAAAAAGATTTTTCCCCCATTCACCCCACCCTCTCTAGACCCCAGTGTTGCCCTCTAGACCCCCATGTTGCCCTATGACCCTCCTGGAGGGGCAGAGAAGGCTGCAGTGCGAAGGCAGGGAAGTTTCCTCCTTGGCTTGGAGAGCCAGTTTGGTGTAGTGGTGAAGTGTGCGGACTCTTATCTGGGAGAACCGGCTTTGATTCCCCACTCCTCCACTTGCCGCTGCTGGAATGGCCTTGGGTCAGCCATAGCTCTGGCAGAGGTTGTCCTTGAAAGGGCAGCTGGTGTGAGAGCCCTCTCCAGCCCCACCCACGGAGTCACAGGGTGTCTGTTGTGGGGGGAGGAAGGGAAAGGAGATTTTGAGCTGCTCTGAGACTCTTTGGAGTGGAGGGCGGGATATAAATCCAATATCTTCTTCTTCTTCTTCTTCTCCCCTTGAGCTAGGGCTTCCAAGCTCCAGGTGAGGCCTGGAGATTTCCTGGAATTACGATTGATCCACAGATGACAGTAGGTTTCCCAGCCTCCCACTGGAAGTGGGGTTTCCCCCGGTTTGGGGGCCTCCAACCCACTGCTTCTCATTCTAAATTTGTCTCCTTGCATGGTACGCATAATAAAAAGGCAAAGGTAGTCCCCTGTGCAAGCACCAGTCGTTTCCGACTCGGGTGACGCTGTTTTCACGTTTTCACAGCAGACTTTTTACAGGGTGGTTTGCCATTGCCTTCCCCAGTCATCTATACTTCCCCCCCCCCCCAGCAAGCTGGGTCCTCATTTTACCGATCTCAGAAGGATGGAAGGTTGAGTCAACCTGGAGCCGGCTACCTGAACCACCTTCCACTGGGACCAAACTCAGGTCGTGAGCAGAGGGCTCTGACTGCAGTACTGCAGCTTTACCACTCTGTGCCATGGGGCTTTTGAACGCATAATACACACTCAGTTTCTCCTCAGATTTTGTAACTGAACAGTTTCTCAAATAGGTTGTTAATTTTGCCATTACTGCATATTCAGCAAGTTTATTTCCCCAATCTTCTAAGTGTAGACAGCTGTTTAATTTCCATTTTGCAGCATACATGATTTTAGCTGGTATTCTCTGAATACCTCTTCTGAATTTTTGGGTAATTTTTTAGGCAGTACACCTAGTAGCATGATCTTAGCTTCTACTGGGAATTTAAACTTTAGTATGCTTTGCATTTTTCCCTGTATTTACTTCCCATATCTTCTTGCTTTGTTTGCTTGCTTCCAATATCTTCTTGCTTTTGCAGTTTTAATAATGCTTATCTGTGGAGCTGTACAGCCGCTGTAATAATCAGGACTCAGTGATGCATACTTTCTGTTGGGCCGGTAGGTCTCCCAGAGAGCAATATGAAAATAAATATTTTGAAGCTGACATTTAGAGAGCCTCAGAATAAAGGCTTTTAGTTATTTATATGTGCGTCTCTTGACAAAGATATTAATCGAAACGGGAAACATCTTCTTCTTCCATTCCATACCAATTGGTTTATCTGTCTCTGGAGAAATCCATTAATGTCAAGCCATGGAAGTGTGTTATGATCTGGCCTACCATTTGTTCTCTTACCTTTACATCTCCAAACAAGGCAGGGAAATTGTGGGTACCAGTCCCAAGAGCAAAGTGATACAGGATGTCCTCTTTCATCTTCTCAAAGTTGGGGTTTGGAATGCGAATGGAGGATTCTCTGCCGGCATAGATGGGGAAGAGGTCACAGCACAGAAACAGCTGTAGTTAAATGACTAGTTCAGGGGTCCCCAACCTTTTTGGGCCCATGGTCACCTTTGGAAGTCCGACACAGCATAGTGGGCACAGCCACAAAATGGCTGCCACAGGAGGCGGAGCCAGCCACACAACAGGTGCCACAACTCATCTTCAGTCACACTGTGAAGATCCATGTGCTGGGGCGGCAGCTGCTGCAAAAGCAGCACCTTTAAAAATCCTCATAGCCAATCAAATCTCCATTAGCAAATCAGAAGCCTCGCTGGACAAAAGTCCCATTTGGCCCCACCCACTTCTTAAAAAGACTTGACGGGCACCAGGAAAGGTGCAGTCAGGAACATGGCACCAAGAGGGACCGTGCCGGGGACACCTGGATTAGAGCGTTCATCAGTTACTTATCTATTTACAGCAGGGCTTTTTGGGAGCAGGAATTCCTTTGCATATAGGGCTAGCCCTAGACTGTCTGGTACTCTAGGCAAGGCTAACTTCTGCCCCCCCCCCACACACACACACTAGGAACATTACCAAGTCACATGGGGAGTGCCCAGTTCAGAACCCCCAAAAGGCTGGTGAAATTGCCTAGTGGCAGAGCCGACCCTATTTGCATATTAGGCCACACACCCCTGATGTAGCCAGTCCTCCAAGAGCTTACAGTAGGCCCTGAAAGAAGAGCCCTGTCAGCTCTTGGAGGACTGGCTACATCAGGGGTGTGTGGTAGGGTTGCCAATCCCCAGGTGGGGGCAGGGGATCCCCCGGTTTGGGGACCCTCCCCCCACTTCAGGGTCGTCAGAAAGCGGGGAGGAGGGGAGGGAAATATCTGCTGGGAACTCTATTATTCCCTATGGAGATTTATTCCCATAGAAAATCATGGAGAATTGATCTGTGGGTATCTGGGGCTCTGGGGGGGCTGTTTTTTGGGGTAGGGGCACCAAATTTTCAGTATAACATCTAGTGCCTCTCCCCAAAATACCCCCCAAGTTTCAAAAAGATTGGACCAGGGGGTCCAATTCTGTGAGCCCCCCAAAAAGGTGCCCCTACCCTTCATTATTTTCTATGGAAGGAAGGAATTGAAAAGGTGTGCCGTCCCTTTAAATGTGATGGCCAGAACTCCCTTTGGAGTTCAATTATGCTTGTCACAGCCTTGATCTTGGCTCCACCCCTAATGTCTCCTGGCTCCACCCGCTAAGTCCCCAGATATTTCTTGAATTGGACTTGGCAACCCTAGTGTGTGGCTTAAGATGCAAAGGAGCTCCTGCTATAGAAAAAGCTTTGATTCACAGATTATTTACCCAACCTTTCTGCTGCTATTAACTCCCTGAGTGGCTTGCATAACAAGATTAAGATACAATCATTCATGATAAAAAACGCAAATCATTACAAATCCAACAGGAAAGCAAAAGCAAAACCAGCAACAAAGAACACCCAAAGAATGCCACCAGCCAGTGCCAGCCTTAGATTGAGACCCAACCCAACTTCATGCTACTGATTGTGATTCTTACTTGGCTGCCTGCTTGCCATCTGCCTTCTTCTCAGCTGAGCCACCAGGAACCATTCTACTTGGTTAGTACTCTGAGGATGGAAATGCAGAAGTTGGCCTGAAAGCACCAGATGGGACGTAGATAAAAGTCAATAAGCAAGCAAAAGAAGAACGAAAACACCTTGGGGAAGCACCAGCGCTGCAGATTTCATCATATTTTCTCCATTGGCTGAGGCTCCTCCCTTGGGGAGGGGGGGGAAATAGCTTGCTTTGCCAGGCTCTGTCAATTGCACAGCAGAGCTACTGAGCCAAGCCTCTCTCTCTCCTATTGGCTGAGGCTCCTCCCCCTCCTGGTTCCCTGGGGAAGGAAGGAAAGAACCAGAGCTTCCTTTGCCCAGTTCCCCAGATCCCATGGGAGAAATACAAAGAAAGCACCTTTAAGATCAACAAGCGCTAATATTTTAAGTATGTTTTAAGTTTTTTTAAAAAAAAAAATCTTTTGTTATTGTCTGTGCCCTTTTTAAAGTTTATATCTCCGCTACCTAGTCATAAATAGGTACACACATGGCCCGGCCCAACCCGACAAGGCTCGGTTCAACAAGGTCTCATTTATATCAGATTCGGCCTTCGTAACAAATGAGTTCGACACCCCTGGCATAGAAGATGCAGAGGTCCCGCAAAGTCAAGAAAAAGCCCTCTTCACTAGTATTTGGATCAGGATCGCTTCTACCGCTGGTAACCAGGGCTTTTTTTTTTTTTAGCAGGAACACCCAGCAACGCAGTTCCGGCTGGCTTGGCATCAGGGGTGTGGTCTAATATGCAGATGAGTTCCTGCAGAGCTGGATCTAGGGGAGGCAGAGGGGGGTGTTTGCCCCGGGCGCCAATGGAGGGGGGGCACCCAATTGGGTATGGAGTCCATTGTATTCTATGGGACCATAAGACAGAATGGCCCATAAGGGATCGTCATTTTTTAATTTTGCCCCCCCCTCAAAAAACATGTAGATCCGGTCCTGCTGCTGGTAACCAAAGGAGACCTCTACCCAAGATGCATGGGAGGAAGAAATCCTGGAGAGGAGGAAAAAGCAGGATTTAATTACATCTGGACTTTCCATTCCCCAGCTGCTATAAAGTACTCCAAGCTCATTTCTCTCGGGGCTGTCTGGAGAGCTTGATTGGCTTCTGCTTCCAATGTTGCAGCTTGGCTCTCGTTCGGGTCTGATTTCTCACAAAGATCAGCAGATCCGTGAGTTGTTGGGGGAGGATTTCTAAGCACGGGTGTGTGGCGTGTCTGTTTTACCGTGCTTTCGATAATTGGTTTTTAGATTGAATTTAGATGGTAAATTGCCTTTGTAACTTTTTTTTGTCGGCCAAGGGAATTTTTTTTTTTTGTCGAGGTGGCGTAAATATGCTTCAAACGCATAAAATAGATCAGCGGAGTAGTTTGCAGAAATAATGACCGTGGCTGGCTTCGTAGACTGGCTATAGCGTGTGTGAAATTACCTAATCTGTGCCATTTATCGCAAATGACTATGAGTAGTTGGATTCATCAGTGTGGCACGTTGCAACCTTTTCTATGGGATTTGTGAAGATGAAATGGGGGTGGGAAAGGATTCATGCCACATTTGCAAATGCCCTTTATTCGTTCTTATTTAATCTGCCATTCTTGGGAAGAAATCCATCCGTCTGTGAGCCGTTATTAAGTGCAGACTTCCTTAAATCCATCTCTTTTCTATATCTCCAGGATTTCAGACATTATTAAGCAAGAAAATCCTATGCAAAAGGAAAACACCATTTTGGATGAACGTTCGGGGAGGCTCTGATCTGGGGCAGAACGAAAATTCACTATTAGTGTCCAGTACAAAGTGTTGGTCATTACCTTTAAAGCCTTATATGGCCGAGGACCTGCCTACCTGAGGGACCGTCTTTCCCCGTATGAACCCCAGAGAGCACTGAGGTCAGTCGGGAAAAATCCAATGACCATCCCTGGGCCGAAGGAGATTAAATACCAGAACACTAGAGCACGGGCATTTTCAATCGCGGCCCCTACCCTATGGAACTGACTCCCCGAGGAGGTGCGGGCCCTGCGGAACCTTGATCAGTTCCGCAGGGCCTGCAAGACCGCCCTTTTTAAACTTGCACACTTGGACTGCTAAGAAGATCGGTAATTAAAGATCCGCCAATGCGGTTTGAAGACCTATACCGCTGAATAACTGCACTTATTGGGATCGGTTTTAATGTTATTAAGTTTAATGTTTAATGTTTTATATTGTTAAATTTAAGGCTTTTATCTACTATCTACTATTGTATGTTTTTATAAAATGTTGTTAGCCGCCCTGAGCCTGCCGAGGTGGGGAGGGCGGGATATAAATAAAATTTATTATTATTATTATTATTATTATTATTATTATTATTATTATTATTATTATTATGAGAAACGTTGCCATTTCCCTCCACCACCACCCCCCATTTGGAATGCGACATTTCAAATCTTACATTCAGAATTTCAAACGTGAGACAGTATCTCAAAATGCAAACAGTATGCCTTGAGAACTGTTGGCATCATTTGATTGCAAGTCTGTGATCCGTGCAATACTTCCAGGTCTGTTCCTCCTTTGTGACGTTCCAAGGATTTTACATAGAAAGTCTGCTCGTGTTCTCCAGCGAGTGATCAATATGATACTGGTGTGGGTTTTTGGGGAAAAAAACAAACGCACGCATGAGTTAGTCGTTTCGTAGAAAAAGAGGTGCCAGAGATCATTCGCTCAATCCATTTGCGTCACTCATTTGCATATGCCACACACCCCTGATATCACTGGAAGGGGTACTACATGATATCAGCTCTGCGTCTACCTTAAAATGCTTCTTGAATTACAGTTGTCACAATAAAACCTTACTCCCATCATACGTACCATATGCAGTTTTGTGTTTAGAAACAGGGACGAATCTTGTGGAAACACAAGCACGGCTAATGTCACTTAAATACTGGCTACGGCTACATTTCCACTCTGACTCGGAGAGCCTTTTATATCAACTGCTCTCAGAATCTAATTTGTCAAATTGGCTAGTATTTATTGAGAGGAAAATAAAATCTATGGACATTGATTTAGATTCACTTCTTATGCTATCCTTAAAAGAAGCTTTTTTGAAACTTAGGTTCAGAATTCTAGATATTGAAATGCAAACATTATATAGCCTGGCCAACAAGTCCTGCTCCCCGCTGAATTTCGAACTTCCTCTCTCAGTAGGGAAATTAGCGTCGTATTTCTCCTCTCTGCAAGCTCCACAGCAACGGCGTGCGTTCTCGTTAACGAGATGTAATGCATTACCATCTGCTATCCTATTTGGTAGATTTAACAGGATTGAGTACTCTAATAGACACTGTCTTTGTAATTCCAAGTGTATTGAAACTATTTCCCATGTATTACTGAACTGTCCTCTTTATGATGATATCCGTTGTATATACTTGAAACATATCTTAGCAGATATGTTGGGCTGTGCTGATTCAGGCAAAGTCCACAAATTTTTAAATGACAGTTGCGCTGAGGTAACTTTAATGGTGACTAGATTTCTCCAACAGGCCATGGAAATACGACAGGGAATGGTTCTGGAATGACCACATTTTATTTGTTTTAATTATTTAATTTGGCTAAACTCGACTCATATATTATTTTATGTATTTTAGCTCCCTATGTACTCTATAATCTAGGGTTTTATATTATTTATACTGCTATTTTACTGCTAAATCTGTTTTATGCCAATAAAGGCTTGCTATTTGCTAATAAAACCTTACTCCCATCATACTTTTTAAAATTACTTTTTTCTGTGTGGCCACAGTGGCATGAGGAAGATTTCCATCTGTCTGCTTTATGTTTTGGTTGTTTTCCCATTTTTTGTGGAGAAAAATATTTGAAAGTTTGTCAAACATTAGAGTTCAGCAAAATTCTTACAGGGAGTTTAAACAAGGGAGCCCAGAAGCAATTATTGGGGGGGGGGGGGGGGGTGTTAAGAAAGCGCAATAAAATGTAGAGGTTCTGGAGCTCGACTCCTGAGGGCTCCTGCCCAAAACCAACATGGCTGCCCGCCCCCCCCCCCCCCCAAATCTATCTCGTCGTTTTTCTTAAACCTGAATATAGTTTAACAGCAAAATGTTTTTCTGTATGGATAATCAGCATGATGGTTTCAAACAGGTACATGTTTTCCTAACCACACTGGCTCATCTTCTCTCTTGCCACTTAGGCCAACAACTTCCACACAGCTTAAGTTTCCAGCTTGCCACATGGGCTAATAGCATTCACACAGACCGCAGATTTCTCTTACAGCACTCCGCAGCCCCTCCCTCATGCTCCTTCCTTTGCACACACACACTGCTTAGCCTCTCTCTGAACCAAATGGTGAACTCTGACCCCTTGGGGCCAGCAACCATCCAGCCACAGCACACTTCCTCGCCCCTCCTGCCCCCCCCTCCTTTCTTGCTCTACGGGCCTGCATTTTAGATCCCAGCAACATAACACTGAAAACGAGGGTTGCCAGGTCCAATTCAAGAACTATCTGGAACTTTGGGGGTGGAGCCAGGAGACTTTGGAGGTGGAGCCAGGAGACTTTGGGGGTGGGGTAGGGTTGCCAGGCCCAATCCAAGAACTATCTGGGACTTTGAGGGTGGAGCCAGGAGACTTTGGAGTGGAACCAGGAGACTTTGGGGGTGGCGCCAGGAACAAGGTTGTTACAAGCATAATTGAACTCCAAAGGCAGTTCTGGCCATCACATCACGTTTTTTTGTGGCGGGGAGGGGGGCGGGAAGGGACCGCACATCTTTTAAATGCCTTCCCTCCATTAGAAATAATAAAGGATAGGGGCACTTCATTTCGAGGCTGATAGAATTGGACCCCCTGGCCCAATCTTTTTGAAACTTGGAGGGTGTTTTGAAGAGAGGCATCGGGTGCTATGCTGCAAATTTGGTGCCTCCACCTCAAAAAACAGTTCCCCCAGAGCCAGGGCTGGATTAACAATTAGGCCAAGTAGGCACTGGCCTAGGGTGGCCAGACCGTCCCGGTCTCCCGGGACTTTCCCGGTTCTGGCCCCCAATTCCCGGCTCCCGGGCTGGGTATACCGGGACCATTAAGAGGTCCCGGTTTAGCCAGCCAGAGAGCCGGGGGCCACGCGCCCGGGCGGGGAAGGCGGCGAGTGAGGGAGGGAGCGACCCTGCGCGTGCGCAGATCGCCCTGCGCACGCGCAGGGACGCTCCCTCCCGCACTCGCCGCCTTCCCCGCCCGCGCACGGGGCCCGGCGGTGGCGGCGGAGGCCCGGGAGGGCGTCGGAAAGGCCCGCGGGGGTCGCTGGAGGCCCTCCAGCGACCCCCGCGGCCTTTCCGACGCTTCCCCGGGGCTCTCAACCCCCACCCCCCGTCCTCTTCCGCCCGGGAGGGCGTTGGAAAGGCCCGCGGGGGTCGCTGGAGGCCCTCCAGCGACCCCCGCGGGCCTTTCCGACGCTTCCCCGGGGCTCTTAACCCCCACCCCCCGTCCTCCTCCCCCGGGAGGGCGTCGGAAAGGCCCGCGGGGGTCGCTGGAGGCCCTCCAGCGACCCCTGCGGGCCTTTCCGACGCTTCCCCGGGGCTCTTAACCCCCACCCCCCGTCCTCCTCCGCCCGGGAGGGCGTCGGAAAGGCCCGCGGGGGTCGCTGGAGGCCCTCCAGCGACCCCCGCGGGCCTTTCCGACGCTTCCCCGGGGCTCTTAACCCCCACCCCCCCGTCCTCCTCCCCCGGGAGGGCGTCGGAAAGGCCCGCGGGGGTCGCTGGAGGCCCTCCAGAGACCCCCGCGGGCCTTTCCGACGCTTCCCCGGGGCTCTCAACCCCCACCCCCCGTCCTCCTCCCCCGGGAGGGCGTCGGAAAGGCCCGTGGGGGTCGCTGGAGGCCCTCCAGCGACCCCCGCGGCCTTTCCGACGCTTCCCCGGGGCTCTCAACCCCCACCCCCCGTCTTCCTCCGCCCGGGAGGGCGTCGGAAAGGCCCGCGGGGGTCGCTGGAGGCCCTCCAGCGACCCCCGCGGCCTTTCCGACGCTTCCCCGGGGCTCTCAACCCCCACCCCCCGTCCTCCTCCGCCCGGGAGGGCGTTGGAAAGGCCCGCGGGGGTCGCTGGAGGCCGGCGCAGCGGCACGCTGAAGCAGCCTGTCGGTCACTTCCAGGTTCCTGTCCTGCATCTTGACTGGTGTTATTAGTGACAGGCTGCTTCGGCGTGCCGCTGCGCCGGCCCCCTGGGTCCCACAACGATGGGACCGATGCCACAGGGACGGGCTCGAAACACTCTATAACCCCTCAAAAGAACAGCAGTCTAGCTCGCTTCCCCCGAGCCCTGCCGCCATAAGCCTCAAGGGGGCTCATTTTGCGGCATCTCCCGGCGGGAGGGTGGCACCCGCACGGGACACATATCAAATGAAAGAGGGGGCGCAGGGCTATCAGAAACAGTCAGCGGAGGGAGTCGGGAGACCACCCCACTGGGAGATCCACACCCCGAAAGTGATGAAGGTGGCGCAGATAGAGCCAACAGAGCCAACAGGACAAAATAAATAGGCTGCATTATGCAGCACAGTTGAGAAAGTGCCTTATCCCATATACTGATGAAGTATATACAGGATTTGAGAACAAAATTGTTTCCGGCGGTGATATTTGGGGGATTTTTGGGGACGTCACAGGAAGTGCTGTGAAGTCACTTCCTGTTTCCGGCAGGTGACGCGGGGGAAATGATGTCACAGGAAGTGATGCCACTTCCTGTTTCCGGTGGTGGCATGACATCACCGGAAATGATGTCACAGGAAGTGATGCCACTTCCTGTTTCCGGTGGTGGCATGACATCACCGGAAGTGACGTCACCGGAAGTGACGTCACTTCCTGTTTCCGGCGGCGTGCACGCTCCGCGCGCGCGCACCACCCCCCCCCCAGTGTCCCTGGCTGGCCTTCAGACATTATGGTCACCCTACACTGGCCTATGGGCTCCCATGCCTTTTGGGCCCCGGGCCGGCTCCCCTCCCATTTTCCTCCTGCTTGCAGAGCCTGCCCGCGCAGCCAGCAACTGAGCCCCCCTTTTGCCTGGTCAGCTGGCATCATTGCCAAGTTTGCCTCTCTCTGCCTCTCCCCCACAGCTTTATCAAAGGGGCTTTCGAGAAGGTGCAGGGGCCATGGGTGGCGGGGCGGACACTCTGACTCTGAGATAATTTGCAAGGGGACCAAAAAGATTTTGAGCGCCTAGAGGCCTCCACAGGGTTTAATCCGGCACTGCCCAGAGCCCCAGATGCCCACAGACCAATTCTCCATTATACCCTATGGGAATCGGTCTCCACAGGGAATAACAGAGTGCCTGCCAGTCATTTCTCTCCCCCCTCCCACTTTCTGATGACCCTGAGGTGGGGGAAGGGCCCCCTGTCCCCAGATACCCATGGATTAGTGCCCTGATGAAAACTCCACATTAAAACATAGCAATAAAACACACACATGGGTTATTTATATGGCAGAACACCACAGACTTCCCACACACACAAACCCACTTCTTTGTAGTGGAACACTGTCTCTTTTTCAAAAGGCTCAAGCCCTCTCTACCTGAAGCCAAAGTCAGGATGCCAGCCTCCAGGCGGGACCTGGAGATCCCCCAGAATTACAGCTCATCCCCAGACTATAGAGATCAGCTCCACTGGAGAAAATGGGTGATTTGGAGGGTAGACTCTGGGGCACGGAACCTCACTGAATTCCCTGTCCTCTACGGTTGTCAAGTCCGACTCAAGAAATATCTGGGGATTTTAGGAGTGGAGCCAGGAGACTTTGGGGGTGGAACCAGAAGCAAGGCTGTGGCAAGCACTATTGAACTCCACAACCAACCATCACATTTAAAGGGACCACACTCCTTTTAAACGCCTTCTTTCCATTTGGAATAATGAAGGATAGGGGCACCTTCTTTTGGGGCTGGTTCAATCTTTTTTGAAACTTGGGGGGGGGGGGGTTTGAGGATAGTCACCAGATGCTATGCTGGAAATTTGGTGCCTCTACCTCAAAATACAGCCCCCCCCCCAAGAGCCCCAGATACCCACGGATCAGTTCTCCATTATACCCTCGTTCTCCGTAGGGAATAATGGAGTTCCCAGCAGACATTTCCCTCCTCCTCTCCGCATTCTGATGACCCTGAAGCGGGGGGAGGGCCTCCAAACCAGGGGATCCCCTGCCCCCACCTGGGGATTGGCAACCCTAGCTCAAACCCTCTCTGCCTGAAGCCAAGGTCAGGATGCCAGCCTCCAGGTGGGACCTGGGGATCCCCCAGAATTTCATCTCAACTCATCCCCAGGCTATAGAGATCAGCTCCCCTGGAGAAAATGGGTGATTTGGAAGGTAGACCTCTGGGGCACTGAACCTCACTGCCCTCCCCGGGCTCTGTCTCCAAACCTCCGGGGGTTTGCCAATCTGGATCTGGCAATCCTACTCACTGCAGCAGGAGAGCGCAGCCGGGGGCATCACTTGCCAAGTTGGGCGAGGCTGGGCTGCCCCCCCCCCCCCGTCCATGAGACTTTGCCAGGCAAGGGCAGCTGGCTTGCAGAGGTGGTGTCCCCGTCAGAGGACATCGTGCCCCACTCAGGTCCCTGTCCGTCGGAACCCCTCCCGCTTCTCTGTCATTCTTCTCTTATTGTACCTGCAAGGTGTTTTGCTTTGATGCTCTAATGGCCAATTGGTGTATGAGGGTTGCCACAGCTTTTATCCATTTACTTTCTCTTTCTTTGTTCCTTCTCCCCCCCCCCTCCCGCTTCCCCCTCCTTCTTCCATTTGCTCTTCTTTGCACCTTACACCCTGGGAGGTATCTCACGTCCTTGGAGAAATAAAGTACAACATGCAATGCATTCCTATGTGAATTGCCCAAATCCTGGAAATGCCCTTATGTTAACCACTCCCTCCTGATAACTCCATGGCCTACCGATAAGATCTAATGTTAACCACTTCCTCCTGATAACACCACGGCCTCCTGATAACACCTTACCTCTTGAACCATGTAGTGGTTTTATTGCATCAAGAATAATGGCTTTTATTGCTTTGGCTGGAACAGGGGTGGCCTAACTGAATCTTAGGAGCCACGTGGAGCTCTTTCACACATATGGTGGGGCTCTTGAAGTCCCCATCACCCCATTGGCTGGCTTGGAGAAGGTATTTCTCTCTTTCAGTTACTTCGCCCGACCAAGCCAGCCAGCAGCTTTGAGAATGCATTTAAAGTCGCTTTCTTTCCATCTATTCCTTTCTTCCTTCCTTCTGGCTTTCGAACATCTGATGTTCATGTCTTGCGGCTCTCGAACATCTGATGTTTATTCTATGTGGCCCTTCCTTAAAGCAAGTTTGGTCACCCCTGGGTAGGGTTGCCAAGTCCTCTTCAAGTCCCAGAGGGGGAAACTATTGTACCATAGAGTTTTACCTCCCAAATAGCTAGAGCGTCTGGGAAAACCATAGAGTTTTCACGGAAACGCCTAGAGCGGCCCATGTGTGCGCCGCCATTTTGATTATGTCACTTCCGGGTGATGTTATTGTGCCAGCGACGCAGGGGGATGTTCCCTCCCGCCGGCCCAATGTGGGACAGCGGGTTGGGAACCTCCCAGGTGGGGGATTTCCCGCCTGGACCGGAGGCTTGGCACCCCTACCCCTGGGCTAGAATGTGAGGTGTAGCTGGGTGGGGGAGGGAACACAGGGCTATCTTAGAGCAGTTTGCTCAGCATACGTTATTCCTGGCAAGTCCCAACCAGGGACTTTATCTATCTTTTGAAAGAGACGTCTACCTGAGTGTTACTTGCAAATCTCACACTGACCTCCTCAGGCTCCAACCCCAAATCTCCAGGAGTTTCCCAACCTGGATCTGGCAACCATATCCCACATATCCTGCCAGTGGCTGGGGGTCCTGGCCAACCCTGGGCCAAGGGAAGGTACTTCAGCCAAATTGAGCCCTGGGACATGACAGCTAGGTAGGGTTGTCATCCAATTCAAGACATATCTGGGGATTTTGGGGGTGGAGCCAGGAGACATTGGGGATGGAGCCAGGAGCAAGGTTGTGACACCTTACCAGGAGGGGGAGGAACCTCAGCTAACAGAAGGAAGAGAGGCTTGGCTCAGTAGCTCTGTTGTGTGATTGAGTCTGGCAAAGCAAGCTATCCCTCCCCCCTTCAAGGGAAGAGCCTCAGCCAATGGAGAAAATAGAAGCTTGCTCTATAGCTCCTGTGTGATTGAGGAAGCCTGGCAAAGCAAACTGTGATGCAGAAGGAAGCAAGAGAAAGGGAGAAGGGAGCAGATGACAGCCAGTTGTTCAAGGGCCTGATAGGAACCCTCCGGGGGCCTGATTCGGACCCTGTTCCACATGTTTGACACCCCTGCCCTAGAGTCCACCCTTCAAAGCAGCCATTTTCTCCAGGAGAGCTGATCTATGCCAGTTGGAGATCAGTTGTCAAAGCGGGAGATCTCCAGGTCCCACCTCGGGGCTGGCAACCCTAGCAAAATGACCGCCAAGGGACCAGGGCGAATTGCAAAATGGCATCCGCAAGGGTGGATGGATGGGTACTCTCTGCAAGTGGCACTTTAAAGGCTCTTTTGAAACACCCCCTCACTGCTTTTAGCGATTCGCTATTGCTACAGCAAGGGGCAAACCTCCTGTCAGGAATCCGATTGTCCCCATCAATTTAAACAAGTTTTAAAATGCTTGTGAGAGTTTGCTTTGTGCACAATGCAGGGTAGTGGTTAAGACTGGCAGACTCTAATCCGGAGACCCGAGTTTGATTCCCCATTCCTCCTCCACAGGAAGCCTGCCGGGTGATCTTGGACCAGTCACAATTCTCTCAGCGCTCTCTCAGCCCCACCTGCAGCTGTTGTGGGGAGAGGAGGGGAGGGCAATTGGAAGCCACTTTGAGACTCCTTTGGGTACAAAAAAGGAGGGCACAAAAAACAACTCCTCTTCTTCCGGCTAATGCCCTCCAGGGAAGCAGGTACTTGAGTCCTTCTGACTGACTGAGCCTAGAATTAGTGTACTGATTAGTGTACATTTTTTGAAAACATGTGGCTTAAATCCCAATGGTCCTTTCATCCATGACTGCCCAAACTGAGTGTATGAGGTTAGAATCCAATGCCTTTCCAAGCAACAAGTTAAAACTTAAGTCATAAAAAAGCACTCTAGACCAGAGGTGGCCAAACTTGCTTAATGTAAGAGCTACACTGAATAAACGTCAGATGTTTGAGGGAGGGAGGGAGGGAGGGAGGGAAGGAAGGAAGGAAGGAAGGAAGGAAGGAAGGAAGGAAGGAAGGAAGGAAGGAAGGAAGGAAGGAAGGAAGGAAGGAAGGAAGGAAGGAAGAAAGAAAGAAAGAAAGAAAGAAAGAAAGAAAGAAAGAAAGAAAGAAAGAAAGAAAGAAAGAAAGAAAGAAAGAAAATAAATAGATGAGGAGGGGGAGGGAGGATGGAAAGAAAGCAACTTTAAATGCATTCTCCAAGTCACTAGCTGGCATGGCTTAGTGATTTAAAGAGAGAAATGCCTTCTCCAAGCCAGCCACTGGGGTGGTGGGGGCTTTAAGAGCCGCAGAATGTGTGTGAAAGAGCCACATGTGGCTTCCAAGTCAGTTTGGCCACCCCTGCTCTGGGCAGACTGGCTCAACTCCTAGCAACCAGTGCTGCAATGCTAGATGTGTATTCTGTCTAAGACATAATAGTATGATTCCAAAAACAAAAAAAACCCTTGGAAGGTGTAATGCCTTTGGGAGGAGCTGTCAATGTCCAAACCTACCAACTCACATCACCAGTGACAATCAGTTTTAAGGATCAGTTTGGGATGCAGAGTATCAGAATGAGCAGAAATTAATGGAAGGAAAAAGAAGAAGATGATGATGATGATGTTTGACACCCTGTGTTAAGGTGTGTGTATGTGTGTGTGTATACATACACACCACCCACACACACATATATATACCACATATCGGCGGCGTTCAATACGGTCGACCATCAGTTGCTGACTTGCCGCCTCGCTGACGCGGGGATTCAGGGGCTGGCCTTGCAGTGGCTTTCCTCTTTCCTTGAAGGTCGGGGACAAAGGGTCGCGATTGGGGGGGAACTATCCCAGAGGCACTCACTTAACTGCGGGGTGCCCCAGGGAGCGGTTCTCTCCCCGATGTTATTCAACATCTATATGCGACCTCTTGCCCAGATTGCCCGAAGGTATGGGCTGGGGTGCCACCAATATGCTGATGACACCCAGCTCTATCTACTTATGGACGGCCGACCGGTCTGCGCCCCAGAGAACCTGGACCAGGCATTACAGGCCATGGCTGAGTGGCTCAGACTGAGTGGACTGACACTGAATCCTGCGAAGACAGAGGTCCTTTGTTTGGGACGTCGGGGACCGGGGGGGGGGGAAATCCCCCTGCCAGCTTTTGGCGGTATACCGCTGAGGCCAGCGGACAGGGTCAGAAGCCTGGGGGTGCTACTGGAGCCGTCCCTAAAGATGGAGGCTCAGATAGCGACCACTGCCAAGTCCGCGTTTTTTCATCTTAGACGGGCAAGGCAGTTGGCCCCCTTCCTGGACCCCGACGACCTAGCAACAGTGATCCATGCTACGGTCACCTCGAGGTTGGATTACAGCAATGCCCTCTACATGGGGCTGCCCCTGTGCCGGACCCGGAAATTGCAGCTGGTGCAGAATGCCGCGGCCCGGCTGTTATTGGGCCTCCCAAGATGGGGGCACATCCGGCCGGGTCTTCGGGCTCTGCACTGGCTTCCAATAACATACCGGGTCCGGTACAAGGTGCTGGTCATTACCTTTAAAGCCCTATATGGCCTGGGACCTGCCTACCTGAGGGACCGTCTCTCCCCACACGTTCCCCAGAGAGTACTGAGGTCTGGGACTCAAAACCTTCTCAACATCCCCGGGCCTAAGGAAGTGCGTCTCAAGACAACTAGAGACAGGGCCTTTTCTACAATGGCCCCTATGTGGTGGAACCAGCTACCGGAAGAGGTGAGGGCCCTGCGGGATCTTACTCAGTTCCCCAGGGCCTGTAAGACGACCCGCTTCCGGTTAGCCTACGCCTGACTGGATAATGTAGCTTTCTAGATTTCTGTGATACTGTATAGTTTTAATGTTAAAAATTTTAAGGTTTTTAGGTTTTTAAATGTTTGATTATAAATGTAATAACTTTGTTCTGATTTTATTGTTTATTGTTTGTTGTAAGCCGCCCTGAGCCACTCGTGGGAAGGGCGGGATATAAATCCCGGAATAAATAAATAAATATATATATATATATATATACACACACCACACACACATACACACACAAACACACATATATATGGTATATAATTTTTTACCGGCTCAGCTTTTTAGCGAGGGCTCAAGTAATTCAAGGAGAAATTGGCCAGTGGGAACAGAGATAAGCTAATGGGTCATGTTTGGATAAACCAATTATAATTATCTGTCCCGTGTTGATATGTTATCAAAATGTATACAAACTGCTGTAATAGACCTGATTCCTTGGGAAACACAGAAACACACAGGAGATTCAGGTATAGAGAGATTGTGGGGCGTTTCTCCAGACCTATCGATAAACGATTCCCGCTTCAACAGAACACTGGCCACGTGTTCCTTTGTTGACTGGGTGAGGGAGCACGCTTGGTTCATGGTTTGTGTGCAACAAGCTCTTTTTGAGAACTCCTCTTGAGAGGAACGGCTCTGAGAGAACTGCGACTGACCCAAGGTCAACCGGCAGGTGCATATTGGAGAGTCGGGGAATCAAGCCCATTTCTCCCACATTAGAGTCCGCACACTTAACCACTACACCAAACAACTGGCTGTTTGTTTCTGGTTTGTGGGGCGTTTTTTTTTTGGGGGGGGGAGGTTTTAAAAAAAGATTTAATATAAATGGTGGCTTAAGTGACTTATCAACACCAAATTACAACATTGTGAATTTGAGAGGAACACTGTTAATGCTTCTAAAAATAGATCTGTAGCTTCAAGCCCATTGATTTCTGTCTTTCAGCCCACTGATTTCAGCGGCCTTAGACTGCAGTAACTCTGCAGTGGATATACAAAAGAACCCCTTCGGGTAAGCTCCTCCATTAGCATGTCACACCCCAAGAAGCTCCCACAAGATAATGAATCAGCCCTACCCCACCTGAGTAGATATAAATTACCTGCCTACCATCTTCTTCTCAATTTGACCAAAGAGAACTCCAGTTCTCTGGGTTACACCTCTGAGGATGCCAGTCACAGCTGCTGGCTAAACGTCAGGTCTCACAATGCCAAGACCATGGCCACACAGCTTGGAAAATCTACAACAACCTCTGCACTGGACTGTAAACCTTATAAGCCTCCGAATCACAAGCGTGTCATAGAATCATTTAAATTTTCCTTCAGGGGTACAATACCTGTTTAGTTAAGTGCCAGACTGCTCCCATGAATGAATCTGCCAATGTATCCCAAGATGAAAAAAATGCCATTATTCCTCTCACTGCGATGCCAAAGGCCAAATCAGACAATAGTGATGGTTGGCCATTTGGCCCATGACATCACAGTGAGGATTTGTTTGCTGTCAAAAGGCTAGAATTTATGGAGCTTTTTGGGCCTTTGGAGCAAGGAATTCCAGGAAGAACTGGAATAAAGGGTTGTTTTCTACCGAAGGTGGGGCTTCAGTGGCTTGCAGAGCTTCTTGAAGCTTTCTTCCACTGTGCTAGACAGAAGAAGAAGAGGCGACGAAGATATTGGATTTATATCCCGCCCTCCACTCCAAAGAGTCTCAGAGTGGCTCACAATCTCCTTCATCTTCCTCCCCCACAACAGACACCCTGTGAGGTAGATGAAGATATTGGATTTATATCCCACCCTACACTCCGAAGAGTCTCAGAGCGGCTCACAATCTCCTTTACCTTCCTCCCCCACAACAGACACCCTGTGAGGTAGATGAAGATATTGGATTTATATCCCGCCCTCCACTCCGAAGAATCTCAGAGCAGCTCACAATCTCCTTTACCTTCCTCCCCCACAACAGACACCCTGTGAGGTGGGTGGGGCTGGAGAGGGCTCTCGCATGGAAAAAGCCACACGGAAAGAAGCCCACACAGAAAAAAGCCCACGCGGAAAGAAGCCCACGTGGAAAAATAACATGTAAAGCACCATAGATATTTATAATTGCGGATAAGCATTCACCCCCATTTATGAGAATGAACGGGTATTACCTATATTTGATGCTGTTATTGTAGGATTAAAATATGTCATATTCACATGCAACGATTTGTGTTGTGACTTTATTAAGTATAATTATATAATAATTTTGTTATTATGGGCTTTTTTCATAGAGCCATGCACCTCACTGTTGGGGCTGGCATTCACCTCATCCATGGCTGAGCCATGCACCTCATCCATGCACCTCACTGTTGGGGCTGGCATTCGTCATCTCTCCTAAGCCCTGTTACATGAGATCCCTTTGACTTAAAATATTTGAACACAGCCTGAGGTCTCGTACTGGAGTGGATGCAAAACACGGAGCCGTGGCTCTTTTCCTTTCTCCAGAGCTCGCGGCGACTGAATGAGTAATTCCAACAAACAAAATCATGCCAATCTCTTTAATTTTAATGATAAATATACACCCCAGAACAAGTTATTACAACACTCAGAGCGATGCCCCCGCCCCCCCCGAACTTAAAAGGGATACCGGTTTCTTATCTTATGACAGATGCTAAACTCATTCAGCCCTGACATATGTATTCTCACCAAGAAGGGCTAAACAATCTCTTTTTTGGAATAGTATATTGGAATGGGGAATGTAATGTAATGTAGTTCATATTGGAATGTGTTCCTCTGACATAACACAGCACCTCACCTCAAAAGAAAAGACGCCGCTAGCAAACTCTGTGCTTGAGAGGAGACGAATGGAACGTAACCACGGAGTGTAGCAAAGGAGTCTCAGTTAACTTCCCACAATTGGAAAGGATACTTTTACACGTTTATTCCCTATTTTGACATATTTATTATTTTCACCGTTGTTCCCCCCTTTAATTAAATCCAAACCATTGTTGACCGTATAAACTTAACTTGTTATTCCTGCTTTGCAAATGTCTTTGTCATGTGACATGCTAATTTGCTGTTCAGCCTCTGTCTATAAATGTGAACCAGTACCTTCCACTTCACTGTATCTGAGGAAGTGCACCTGCAAACAGAAGCTCATACCTTGAATAAACTTGTGTTGACCTTAAAGGTGCCACTGGATGCAAAGTTTGTTCTACCACTTTGTTATGGTCCTCTTGGAAACACTGCACCAAAGAAGACGTCACCGATATAGGCCAGAAATATAGGGGGGAAGTTGCTGGACTTGACCCCTCCAAAAAAAAAAAAATCATAGGTAATGTTTGGACACAGAAACGGAGTGAGCTTGGACTCTCACTGAAACATGCCCATGTGACTTCAGAGGCCCAGAACTGAATAGCCTTGGAGAGGGACAAAAAGACAAAGTAGTAACATAATTTTATATGGCCTTATGCCGATTAGAAACTGTCCGGCTCATTATCAATAAATAGAATTTATGGAGGTCCAAGTGCAGAAGCGTCTAAGAAAGGTGAGGATGCCCAACATCGCAGAAGTGGAGACACAGTTCAAAGATGGAGACTGATTCCCCACTTGCCTTACGCTGCTCTCACCCTTCACACGCTCTCACCTTATGCCGCTCTCTCCTCTGTGGGGCTTCCGTTGGATTTCACACTATCTGCCCTGGGGCTGCAACTACCTTCGCCTTTTTCGTGCGGCAAACAAAAACTGGTTTCTAGAGGATCTTGTTTGCTGCGCAAAAGATGCGGAGCCAGTTGCAGCCCCGGGGCGGATAGTGTGAAATCCAACAGAAGCCCCACGGAGAAGAGGAGCGTGAGAACGGCATAAGGTGAGTGGGAAATCGGTCGGAGTGCCTTGGCCGAGGACCAAAGGATATTCATGTGTAAAAGAAACTTGTAATCGTTGCTTTTTAATAGACTTTTTAAAGATAAATATAGCAAGGTGCGTGGTTTTTATGTATCTGAGGAAGACAGTTCAAGTATAGAGAATCTGAGGAAGACATTTCAAGTATGGCAATTAAAGCTATTATAAGTTAGCCAGAAATCTTTAACGAGCCCCGTGGCACAGAGTGGTAAAGCTGCAGTACTGCAGTCCAAGCTCCGCTCACAACCTGAGTTCGATCCCAGCAGAAGCTGGGTTCAAGTAGTCAACTGAAGGTTGACTCAGCCTTCCATCCTTCCGAGGTCTGTAAAACGAGGACCCAGCTTGCTGGGGTCAAGTGTAGACGACTGGGGACAGCAATGGCAAACCACCCTGTAAAAAGTCTGGTACAATGTTTTGTTGGTTTAGTCAATGTTAAGCGTGCAATAGCTATGCTTTGATAAAGAGTTTAAAATGGAAGTTGAGATTTCCCAGGGGCTTTTTTGTAGCAGGAACTCCTTTGAATATTAGGCCACACACACCCCGATGTAGCCAATCCTCCAAGAGCTTACAGGGCTCTTAGTACAGGGCCTACTTTAAGCTCCAGGAGGATTGGCTACATCAGGGGTGATGTAGGAGGTAGGAGGTGATGTGAAAGACCTCAGCCTGAGACCCTGGAGAGCCACTGCCGGTCTGAGCAGACAATACCGACTTTGACAGACCAGCAGTCTGATTCAGTATAAAGCAGCTTCATGTGCTCATGATTATGGAAAAGTTAACTAGATGCCTACACGCCTATATCTGAATCAGGCCTCACCTGAGCCACCCCAGGAAACTGGCAGAGGAGCTGGGAAAACCCCAGGAAATCCTTGATGTAACGCAGAAGCCCGAACAGAAACTACTGGGGGCGGAGGGTGTATAGCAAGAGTTCCACATGAAAGCACCACTTATCTTTCAGGCAGCAATCTCCCGGCAGTACAAACTGAGGGGAAATGTCACTGTTTCCCAAGACGCTTCTTGATGAAGTGTCCCACCAGCTTCTGTGGTCTCGTCTGGTACTCCTTCAGGACCTCGTGAGGGGTGGTGATCTGGTCGCCGTCCAGCCGGTTCAGGAGCGTGACACACACCACGGCGCCTTGGCAAAGTCATATAACAAAAGCAGAGCTCTCAAAACGTTTCCTTCAAAATTAACACGAAGAACATTAAAGAATGACGTTGGGTTGGATCCCACCAGCTTTTCTTCAGGGTGAAAAGAAAGGAGGGATTCCCATTTTCCAGTCAAAGAGGTTATGCTGAGGATCGTGGGAACTGAAGCCAATTTGGTGTAGTGGTTAAGAGCGCGGACTCTACTCTGGGGGGACTGGGTTTGATCCCCCACTCCTCTACGCACAGCTGCTGGAGTGGCCTTGGGTCAGTCACAAGTTCACTCCGAGCTGTTCTCGCAGAGCTCTCTCAGCCCCACCTACCTCACAGGGTGTCTGTTGGGGGAAGAAGGGAAGGAGAACGTAAGGCTCTCTGAGACTCCGAGCGAAGGGCTGAATATAAATCCAATCTCTTCTTCTGAATATATAGAAACCAAGCAGGATGGGGAATGTAGGGAATATCGTGAAACTCAAGGCCAGAGCTACTCGACATAACGGTGACCACGGGTTTGACCTCTGCTGCCATTTTAGAGAAGAGTTTGACTATTTAAAAGATCCGTGGGGGCCTGTTCCTGATGGAGCCTGTAGTGAAGAGAGACCAAGGGCTCTCGTGTCCCGCCCCCACCGTGCACTTTTTCATATTGCTTCATTACTTGAGAAAGCAGTGGGCTACCTGGCCCCCCTGCACCATGAACTAGGATCCTCACGCCAAAGTCAAAGGTGGCCTGTACAACCACACCCTTCCGGCTTGCTTCCAGCAGACTTTGAGGAATCCAGGAAATACTGACGCCATCATAAGAAGATGATGATATTGGATTTATATCCCGCCCTCCACTCCGAAGAGTCTCAGAGCGGCTCACAATCTCCTTTCCCTTCCTCCCCCACAACAGGCACCCTGTGAGGTAGATGAAGATATTGGATTTCTATCCCGCCCTCCACTCCGAAGAGTCTCAGAGCGGCTCACAATCTCCTTTCCCTTCCTCCCCCACAACAGACACCCTGTGAGGTCGGTGGGGCTGAGAGGGCTCTCACAGCAGCTGCCCTTTCAAGGACAACCTCTGCCAGAGCTATGGCTGACCCAAGGCCATCTCAGCAGGTGCAAGCGGAGGAGTGGGGAATCAAACCCGGTTCTCCCAGATAAGAGTCCGCACACTTAACCACTACACCAAACTGGCTAACCGAATACCACCACAATGTTATTAGTACCAACTGTTTTTTTTTTAAAAAAAAATTATTATTTAATTGATTTTATTACGATGATGCACTAATGTCCTAGTTTTTTATTGGTACTATGACTACTGATGTAAGCTGCCCGGAGCCGGCATCGGTGGGGAGGGGTATAAATTTAATAAACCTAAACCTACTAAATGGTCAAATTCTTCTCTGAAGTTGTGGCAGTAGCCGTCGGTCAAACCTGCGGCCATGATAACATCTCATTTCGCTCTTAGTGGGCGGGGGGGGGGAGGGGAAATCTGACTGTATCCAATTCACAGTTTTTCCTGTTTCCTCAAGGGAGGGAGGGACCCAGCAAACAGATGCACAGACACAAGGGAAAAAATGCATCTGTGAAGGATACCAGGCCCCCCGAGCAACTGGCTGTCCTCTGCTTCTTTCTCCCTCTCTCTTGCTTCCTTCTGCGTCACAGCTTGCTTTGCAAGGCTTGCTCAATCGCACAGGAGCTACAGAGCAAAAACTCTATTTTCTCCAAAGGCAGAGCTTGTTTTTCCAGTCCCTCTCTTATCACAGAGCAGAGCTACTGAGCCAAGACTCTCTTCCTTCTATCGGCTGAGGCTCCTCCCCTTCCTGTTTCTCTGAGGAAGGAAGGAAAGAGCCAGAGTTCACTGGATCCCATGGGAGAGATACAAAGAAAGCACCTTTAATTCCAACGAGTGCTAATGTTTTAAGTGTGTTTTATGGGTTTTTTTTAAAAAACCTATTTAATTGTGTTTGTCTAGGTGCTTTATAAAGTTTATATCTCTGCTACCTGATCTTAAACAGGTACACACATGGCCCGGCCCAACAAGGTCTCATTTATGTCATATCTGGCCCTCATAACAAATGCGTTGGATGCCCCTGTGTTACACTGTACAGAACATGACCTAAATTTCTTTGCTGCCAGCTATTATTCCTCAAAAAAAAAAATTCTACTGCATTAAAATGCTGGAAAAGTATGTACTGAAAAGCAGTATTACAAACATCCCGTTGCTAGTCTAAATTAAATATACCGGAAACAGAAGCAGAAATAAGGCTGTACCGATGCCATTACCTCTGAGACCACAGAGGTTGCACATGGCTGCAAAAACAGAAGATTCCATCTCAATGTTCCTCACTCCAGCCTCATACGCTGATTTCAAGTACTGCAGTTTCTCTTCTTCGCTGTATGAGCAGATCGCACCATCCAGGCGAGCCTGGCCTAAGGATGTAGGAAAGGCAGATTTTTATACACATATTTAAGTCTTTGCAGCGGCCCCGTGGCGCAGAGTGGTAAAGCAGCAGTACTGCGGTCTGAACTCTTTGCTCACGATCTGAGTTCAATTCCGGCAGAAGCTGGGTTCAGGTAGCCGGCCTGAGGTTGACTCAGCCTTCCATCCTTCCGAGGTCGGTCAAATGAGGACCCAGCTTGCTGGGGGGGGGGGAGTGTAGAGGACTGGGGAAGGCAATGGCAAACCATCCCCGTAAAAAGTCTGCTGTGAAAACGCTGCGAGTGCAACGTCACCCCAGAGTCGGAAACAACTGGTGCTTGCACAGGGGACCTTTCCTTTCCTTAAGTCTTTGCACAAGGGAACCCCCAACCTTTTCAAGCCAGTGGGCACCTTTTGAATCCTGACTCAGGAGACGAGTTCCCTGGGCTGGTGGTGGGGTTTTTGGGTGCCCTAGGCGAGGCCCCCCCCCCCGACTTCCTGCCCTGCCACCTGCCCCCTTCTTCCCCACCCCCTCACTCACACACCAGTGCTGGGGGGCTGGGCATATGAACATATGAAGCTGCCTTCTACTGAATCAGACCCTCGGTCCATCAAAGTCAGTCTTGTCTACTCAGACTGGCAGGGGCTCTCCAGGGTCTCCAGCTGAGGTTTTTCACTCCTATCTGCCTGGACCCTTTTTAGTTGGAGATGCCGGGGATCGAACCTGGGACCTTCTGCTTCCCAAGCAGATGCTCTACCACTGAGCCACAGCCCCATTCATGGCTCTCCAGGGTCTCAAGCTGAGGTTCTTCACGCCTATTTGCCTGGTCCCTTTTTAGTTGGAGATGCTGGGGATTGAACCTGGGACCTTCTGCTTCCCAAGCAGATGCTCTACCTCTGAGCCACTGCACAAGCTGGCGCCCGAGGCCCCTCTCCTGCTCTGGGGCAGGCAGGTGTCCTTATTAGTGCCATGGTGGTAGATGGTGGGCGGGCCAAGATCCTGGGCGGGCCGAGCACACCCTCCAAGCGCGCCTGCTGCTGCTGCACCACCCCCACTCAGCCCCTTCCCCACTGCCGCCACCTGCTCACAGCCTTCCTCATAGGGTGTCAGGCTGGATGGCGATGCAGAGGAGGGCGGAGGCGAGGCAGACGGCAGCGAGGGTGAATGTGGAGCTGGGGTGCTGAAGCTGAGGGCACCCCTGCGCACCTCTGCCTTCCCGTGGTGCACTGGGAAGCACTCCTGGTAGGCCACCGGGCTGGACAGCAAGGCAGAGGAGGGTGGCGGCGGAGCAGAAGAAGAAAAAGAGCAACAGGTTTGCACAGGAGCGGCCGTACCTTCGTAGAAATCCAGGGTGCACATGGTGTTCCCGGCGACGGTGCTGAACTGGTTCAGTTCCTTGCCACACTCCAACAGCTCTTCAGCCAGCTCCTTGTCCAGGGCTGTGCTGCGGAAGATGGACTTGCCCAGGATCACCTGTTCGAGCTGAGGCTTGAAGGCGGCATCGACGGACTGCTGGGTGATCACTACAGAGCCGGGCTCCAAACCTGCATTTAAAATAATGGGGTGGAGGCCCTGGCATTTTAGAAGATATTGGATATTGGATTTCTATCCTGCCCTCCACTCCAAAGAGTCTCAGAGCGGCTCACAATCTCCTTTCTTTCCTCCCCCACAACAGACACCCTGTGAGGTAGATGAAGATATTGGATTTATATCCCGCCCTCCACTCCGAAGAGTCTCAGAGCGGCTCACAATCTCCTTTCCCTTCCTCCCCCACAACAGACACCCTGTGAGGTAGATGAAGATATTGGATTTATATCCCGCCCTCCACTCCAAAGAGTCTCAGAGCGGCTCACAATCTCCTTTCCTTCCTCCCCCACAACAGACACCCTGTGAGGTAGATGAAGATATTGGATTTATATCCCGCCCTCCACTCCGAAGAGTCTCAGAGCGGCTCACAATCTCCTTTCCCTTCCTCCCCCACAACAGACACCCTGTGAGGTAGATGAAGATATTGGATTTATATCCAGCCCTCCACTCCAAAGAGTCTCAGAGCGGCTCACAATCTCCTTTCCTTCCTCCCCCACAACAGACACCCTGTGAGGTAGATGAAGATATTGGATTTATATCCAGCCCTCCACTCCAAAGAGTCTCAGAGCGGCTCACAATCTCCTTTCCTTCCTCCCCCACAACAGACACCCTGTGAGGTAGATGAAGATATTGGATTTATATCCCGCCCTCCACTCCGAAGAGTCTCAGAGCGGCTCACAATCTCCTTTCCCTTCCTCCCCCACAACAGACACCCTGTGAGGTAGATGAAGATATTGGATTTATATCCCGCCCTCGACTCCAAAGAGTCTCAGAGCGGCTCACAATCTCCTTTCCTTTCCTCCCCCACAACAGACACCCTGTGAGGTAGATGAAGATATTGGATTTATATCCAGCCCTCCACTCCAAAGAGTCTCAGAGCGGCTCACAATCTCCTTTCCTTCCTCCCCCACAACAGACACCCTGTGAGGTAGATGAAGATATTGGATTTATATCCCGCCCTCCACTCCGAAGAGTCTCAGAGCGGCTCACAATCTCCTTTCCCTTCCTCCCCCACAACAGACACCCTGTGAGGTAGATGAAGATATTGGATTTATATCCCGCCCTCCACTCCAAAGAGTCTCAGAGCGGCTCACAATCTCCTTTCCTTCCTCCCCCACAACAGACACCCTGTGAGGTAGATGAAGATATTGGATTTATATCCCGCCCTCCACTCCGAAGAGTCTCAGAGCGGCTCACAATCTCCTTTCCCTTCCTCCCCCACAACAGACACCCTGTGAGGTAGATGAAGATATTGGATTTATATCCAGCCCTCCACTCCAAAGAGTCTCAGAGCGGCTCACAATCTCCTTTCCTTCCTCCCCCACAACAGACACCCTGTGAGGTAGATGAAGATATTGGATTTATATCCAGCCCTCCACTCCAAAGAGTCTCAGAGCGGCTCACAATCTCCTTTCCTTCCTCCCCCACAACAGACACCCTGTGAGGTAGATGAAGATATTGGATTTATATCCCGCCCTCCACTCCGAAGAGTCTCAGAGCGGCTCACAATCTCCTTTCCCTTCCTCCCCCACAACAGACACCCTGTGAGGTAGATGAAGATATTGGATTTATATCCCGCCCTCGACTCCAAAGAGTCTCAGAGCGGCTCACAATCTCCTTTCCTTTCCTCCCCCACAACAGACACCCTGTGAGGTAGATGAAGATATTGGATTTATATCCAGCCCTCCACTCCAAAGAGTCTCAGAGCGGCTCACAATCTCCTTTCCTTCCTCCCCCACAACAGACACCCTGTGAGGTAGATGAAGATATTGGATTTATATCCAGCCCTCCACTCCAAAGAGTCTCAGAGCGGCTCACAATCTCCTTTCCTTCCTCCCCCACAACAGACACCCTGTGAGGTAGATGAAGATATTGGATTTATATCCCGCCCTCCACTCCGAAGAGTCTCAGAGCGGCTCACAATCTCCTTTCCCTTCCTCCCCCACAACAGACACCCTGTGAGGTAGATGAAGATATCGGATTTATATCCCGCCCTCCACTCCGAAGAGTCTCAGAGCGGCTCACAATCTCCTTTCCTTCCTCCCCCACAACAGACACCCTGTGAGGTAGATGAAGATATTGGATTTATATCCAGCCCTCCACTCCAAAGAGTCTCAGAGCGGCTCACAATCTCCTTTCCTTCCTCCCCCACAACAGACACCCTGTGAGGTAGATGAAGATATTGGATTTATATCCCGCCCTCCACTCCGAAGAGTCTCAGAGCGGCTCACAATCTCCTTTCCCTTCCTCCCCCACAACAGACACCCTGTGAGGTAGATGAAGATATCGGATTTATATCCCGCCCTCCACTCCGAAGAGTCTCAGAGCGGCTCACAATCTCCTTTCCTTTCCTCCCCCACAACAGACACCCTGTGAGGTAGATGAAGATATTGGATTTATATCCCGCCCT
The DNA here is from genome assembly GCF_032191835.1 of Heteronotia binoei. Taxonomy (NCBI): domain Eukaryota; kingdom Metazoa; phylum Chordata; class Lepidosauria; order Squamata; family Gekkonidae; genus Heteronotia; species Heteronotia binoei. The sequence continues at coordinate 91,907,021 of NC_083232.1, read as the reverse complement.
CCACTCTGAAGAGTCTCAGAGCGGCTCACAATCTCCTTTCCCTTCCTCCCCCACAACAGACACCCTGTGAGGTAGATGAAGATGTTGGATTGATATCCCACCCTCGACTCCGAAGAGTCTCAGAGCCGCTCACAATCTCCTTTCCCTTCCTCCCCCGCAACAGACACCCTGTGAGGTAGATGAAGATATTGGATTTATATCCAGCCCTCCACTCCAAAGAGTCTCAGAGCGGCTCACAATCTCCTTTCCCTTCCTCCCCCACAACAGACATCCTGTGAGGTAGATGAAGATATTGGATTTATATCCCGCCCTCCACTCCAAAGAGTCTCAGAGCGGCTCACAATCTCCTTTCCTTCCTCCCCACAACAGACACCCTGTGAGGTAGATGAAGATATTGGATTTATATCCCGCCCTCCACTCTGAAGAGTCTCAGAGCGGCTCACAATCTCCTTTACCTTCCTCCCCCACAACAGGCACCCTGTGAGGTAGATGAAGATATTGGATTTATATCCCGCCCTCCACTCCGAAGAGTCTCAGAGCGGCTCACAATCTCCTTTCCTTCCTCCCCCACAACAGACACCCTGTGAGGTAGATGAAGATATTGGATTTATATCCCGCCCTCCACTCCGAAGAGTCTCAGAGCGGCTCACAATCTCCTTTCCTTCCTCCCCCACAACCGACACCCTGTGAGGTAGATGAAGATATTGGATTTATATCCCGCCCTCCACTCTGAAGAGTCTCAGAGCGGCTCACAATCTCCTTTATCTTCCTCCCCACAACAGACACTCTGTGAGGTATATGAAGATATTGAATTTATATCCCGCCCTCCACTCCAAAGAGTCTCAGAGCGGCTCACAATCTCCTTTCCCTTCCTCCCCCACAACAGACACCCTGTGAGGTAGATGAAGATATTGGATTTATATCCCGCCCTCCACTCCGAAGAGTCTCAGAGCAGCTCACAATCTCCTTTACCTTCCTCCCCCACAACAGACACCCTGTGAGGTAGATGAAGATATTGGATTTATATCCCGCCCTCCACTCCGAAGAGTCTCAGAGCAGCTCACAATCTCCTTTACCTTCCTCCCCCACAACAGACACCCTGTAAGGTGGGTGGGGCTGGAGAGGGCTCTCACAGCAGCTGCCCTTTCAAGGACAGCTCTGAGAGAGCTATGGCTGACCCAAGAACATGCTAGCAGGTGCAAGTGGAGGAGTGGGGAATCAAACCCGGTTCTCCCAGATAAGAGTCCGCACACTTAACCACTACACCAAACTGGCTCTCCCTCTAAGCCAGGGGTGTCAAACATGCAGTTCCAGGGCTGAATCAGGCCCCCGGAGAGCTCCTATCGGGCCCCCGAGCAACTGGCTGTCATCTGCTTCCTTCTCCCTATATCTCACTTCCTTCTGCACAACAGCTTGCTTTGCAAGGCTTGCTCAACTGCACCGGAGCTACAGAGCAAAACCTCTATTTTCTCCATTGACTGAGGCTCCTCCTTTGGGGAAAGGGGGGGAAGAATAGCTTGCTTTGCCAGGCTCTCTCAATTGCACAGCAAAGCTACTGAGCCTAGCCTCTCTTCCTTCTATTGGCTGAGGCTCCCTCCCCCCCAGTCCCCTGGATCCCATGGGAAGCCAGAGCTTCCTTTGCCCAGTTCCCTGGATCCCACAGGAGAAATACAAAGAAAGCATCTTTAAGGCCAATGAGTGCTAACGTTTTAAGCACGTTTTAAGTTTTTTAAAAATAAATATTTGCGTTTTGTCTGTATCCTTCATAAAAATTTATATCTCTGCTTAAAAGGTAAAGACAGTTCCCTGTGCTAGCACCAGTCATTTTCGACTCTGGGGTGACGTTGCTTTCACAATGTTTTCAAGGCAGACTTTTTACGGGGTGGTTTGCCATTGCCTTCCTCAGTCATCGACACTTTCCCCCCAGCAAGCTGGGGACTCATTTGACCGACCTCGGAAGGGTGGAAGGCTGAGTCAACCTGGAGCCGGCTACCTGAACCAGATTCCACTGGAATCGAACTCAGGTCGTGAGCAGAGGGCTCCGAATGCAGTACTGCAGTTTTACCACTCTGCGCCACAGGGCTCTTATAGCTCTGCTTCTTAATCTTCAATAGGTACACACACGGCCCAGCCCAACACGGCTCAGCCCAACCCGACGTGATCCGGCCCAACAAGGTCTCATTTACGTCAGAGCCTTCCCTCATAACGAATAAGTTCGACACCCCTGCTCTAAGCTACGGCGCCTTGTGAGCAGAAATTCTACTTTGTGAGCTACTGAGCAGGCTGAGCTAAGACAAAAATGTGTGAGCCAAAGGCTAAAAAACTGTGAGCTAGCTCACATGAACTCAGCTTCGAGGGAACACTGGCTGCTACACGTAAACGGCTTTTTACATTAAAAACGTCGAAAAGCCACGGAGAGGAATACCTAGTCCACCGGATGTGCCAATGCGAACGACGATCACATTGGTGCACTTGGCGTAGTGCAGGAGCTTGATCAGTTCGTGCAGCATGATGGCAATCGAAGGGATGCCCATTCCATGCTGAAATTAAAAAAAGGGCCACAATAAATACTGACAGACTGCGGTCGCCAGCCTCCCAGAACGACAGCTGATCTCCAGACGACAGAGATCAGTTCCCTGGAAGAAATGGTTGATTCAGAGGGTGGACTCTGTGGTACTGTAGAAGAAGATATTGGATTTATATTCCACACTATACTCAATCTCAGAGTCGCAGAGTGGTCACAGTCTCCTTTACCTTCCCCACCCCCACACACACACAGCAGACACCCTGTGAGGTGGGTGAGGCTGAGAGAGCTCTCACAGAAGCTGCCTTTTCAAAGACAACTCCTACCAGAGCTATGGCTGACCCAAGGCCATTTCAGCAGCTGCCAGTGGAGGAGTGGGGAATCAAACCCAGTTATCCCAGATAAGAGTCCGCGCACTTAACCACTACACCAAACTGGCCCTGTACCTCACAGAGTTCCTTCCACTCCGCAAAACAGCTGTCCTAAAGCTTCACACCTAAATATCCACAAATTTCCCACCCCAAGGTGGGCGACCTTATCACAAATGATTGGCTTCTGCTTTTCCCTCCATTTTTTTCCTTCACCCAATCATAAGGCTTGGAGGGTACTTAGGAACTGTAGGCCTATTGGGAGTTGGCAGAGAGGCTCCTGAAGCCTACAAACTGATTCTTCTTCAACCTTAAGCCTAAGATCATCACATGCAACTTTTCCAGTTGTGAAATTCAGCTCCGTTGCATTATCTTCATGTATTATACTGTTTTTAGCATACTCTTCTCTAATTCCTGTAATCCAGTTTAGGGTTGCGAAGAAGAAGGAGGAGGAGACAACTGCAGATCTATACCCTGTCCTTCTCTGAATCAGAGCAGCTTACAATCTCCTATATCTTCTCCCCCCCACAACAGACACCCTGTGAGGTGAGTGGGGCTGAGAGAGCTCTCACAGCAGCTGCCCTTTCAAGGACAACCTCTGCCAGAGCTATGGCTGACCCAAGGCCATTCCAGCAGCTGCAAGTGGAAGAGTAGGGGATCAAACCCGGTTCTCCAAGATAAGAGTCCACACACTTAACCACTACACCAAATACCTGAAGATTTTGGAAGTGGAGTCTGGGGAGGGTGGGGTTGGGGGAGGGAAGGGACCTCAGCAGCACATCATGCCCTAGTGTCCACCCTCCAAAGCTGCCATCTTCCCCACAGGAACTGATTTCCATCATCTGGAGATCGGCTGTTATTCCAGGACTTCTCCAGCTGCCACCAGGAGATTGGTAATCCTAAACTCAGTTGAAGTTCTTATACTGGGATTTAAGGGGGGGGGGATCTCACTGTTGCCTCTTCTCAAATTAAAAATGGGGACAAAGTTTGAGTCCAGTGGCACTGTCCAGACGGACGGCGGCTCGGTGGTAGAGCATCTACTTGGTAAGCAGAAGGTTCCAGGTTCAATCCCCGGCATCTCCAACTAAAAGAGTCCAGGCAAGTAGGTGTGAAAAGCCTCAGCTTGAGACCCTGGAGAGCCGCTGCCAGTCTGAGTAGACAATACTTTGATGGACTGAGAGTCTGACTCAGTAGAAGGCAGCTTCATACGTTCATATGTTAACCAACCAAGTTTTATTCTGGGTACCAGCTTCTGTGTGCATACGCACTTTGTGCATGCCAAGCTGATGCCCGGAATAAAAGTGTGTTGGCCTTCAAGGTGCCAGTGGACTCGAACTTTGTTCTTCTGCTTCAGACCAACACAGCTGCCCACCGGGACTCTCAAGACGGGTATGTTTTCGGTGGATACAGAGGCCACACGGATATGAATCTCTGGCATACTTACACTGACCGACAAGACGGGGCCTACTTTGTACATGGCATAACGATCCGTTCCGGCACAAATATTGGGATGTTCACCACCGGGGGTGCTGATTCCCAGGTCCTCCGCAATGAAGGAGATGAAGTTCTTCATCCTAGAGGGACTCCCTCCGACACATACAAACTAACAATAAAATCAGGAGACCAAAGCCATTAGAATAAAAAATAGATACACTAGCAACCAGACTGAAAGATGTTAATCCGTGCGAAACTAAGAAAATATCGGAACCATTATATAGCTGGTTACAGTATAATATATGAGCATCCAATGTAAGATGATAATGCGATTAATGGCAAGTATTGCCATGTAAAAATATATCCTTGTCTTAGTGGGAGTTTTAACAGATATTAATGATTAATGAATTATAAGAGGTAATTGCAGAAAATGCTATAAGATGACTGATATTGATGCTGAAGAGATGAAATGGATAAGGTATAAGTAGAAATATCACACAATTTTAATTCATGTACCCCACCCTTTTTCCTTCCCTCCTCCCCCCCCCATTCCTACTTTACCTGGAAACCTAATTAAAAAGGTAGTCCCCTGTGCAAGCACCAGTCGTTTCCGACGCTGGGGTGATGTTGCTTTCACGTTTTCACGGCAGACTTTTTACGGGGTGGTTTGCCATTGCCTTCCCCAGTCATCTACGCTTTCCCCCCCAGCAAGCTGGTTACTCATTTTACCGACCTCGGAAGGATGGAAGGCTGAGTCAACCTCAAGCCGGCTACTGAAAACCCAGCTTCTGCTGGGATCTAACTCAGGTCATGAGCAGAGGGCTCCGACTACAGTAGTGCAGCTTTACCACTCTGCGCCACACGAAACCATTAGAATGCTATGTGGGTCTCCAGAAGTCGCCATAACTTCTATGCAAATACAAAAAACACCTAAAAAAGAAATTATTTTGAATCCAACAGGATAATACTCCTCTTACTTTTACATCTCCAAACAAGGCAGGGAAATCGTGGGTAGCAGTGCTGAGGGCGAAGTGATACAAGACGTCCTCTTTTATCTCCTCAAGGTGAGGATTGGGAATGTGGATGGCTCCTCCTCTGTCAAAGAAAGGGACAATATGAATTCACAGAAATCAAATTGTGATGCTTACACAAGGCGGCCAGCACAGTCTCAGATCAATTAGAATTGTTCCTTCCAGCCGCGGAAAACTCTGGCACCTCAAGGGTATTGCTCTTGGGTGCATTCTTATGTGAACAAACTTCACATTCATTGGCATCTGGACGCCAAAAGGAGACATTTGCTACCTACATCACTCCCTCACGTGTAGGGATGCTGAATTTCCAAAACGCATACAAAGTTTTGTGGATTCTCTTTCAGCGACTCAAAATAAAATAGCCCAGGCTGCCTTGATCTCATCAGATTGCAAAAGCTACAGAGGATCACCCTGGTTAGTACTTGGGTAGGAGCCCCCAAGGAAGTCCAGGGCTGCTATAAAGAGGAAGGCAACGGCCAGCCGCCTCTGAACACCTCTTGCCTTGGAAACCCTCCAGGGGGACAGAAAGACAAAGAGAGGGGGAAGGGGGAGAAGGAAGGAAGGAAGGAAGGAAGGAAGGAAGGAAGGAAGGAAGGAAGGAAGGAAGGAAGGATGGATGGATGGATGGATGGATGGATGGATGGATGGATGGATAGATAGATAGATAGATAGATAGATAGATAGATAGATAGATAGATAGATAGATAAGAAAGGAAGGAAAGAAGGAAGGAAGGAAGAAAAGGAAAGGAAAGAAAGGAAGGAAGGAAGGAAGAAATAAAGAAAAATGAAGAAAAACAAAGGGAGGGAGGGAGAGAGAGAGAGAGAAAGAGAGAGAGAAAGAGAGAAAGAAAGAAAGAGAGAGAAAGAGAAAGAGTGAGAAAGAGAGAGAGAGAGAAAGAGAGAGAAAGAGAAAGAGTGAGAAAGAGAGAGAGAGAGAAAGAGAGAGAGAAAGAGAGAAAGAAAGAGAGAGAAAGAGAAAGAGAGAGAAAGAGAGAGAGAGAGAGAAAGAGAACGAGAGAGAAAGAGAGAAAGAAAGAAAGAAAGAAAGAAAGAAAGAAAGAAAGAAAGAGAGAGAGAAAGAAAGAAAGAGAGAAAGAAAGAGAGAGAGAGAAAGAGAACGAGAGAGAAAGAGAGAAAGAAAGAAAGAGAGAGAAAGAAAGAGAGAAAGAAAGAAAGAAAGAAAGAAAGAAAGAAAGAAAGAAAGAAAGAAAGAAAGAAAGAAAGAAAGAAAGAGCCTAGCATTCCATCTATCAGAAACATCACTCTGTTGAGGATAAATTACAGAAGAGCTGCTTGCAGCCCCACCCCCACCCCGCACCCCTCCAATTTATACCTCCCCCGTCTGACTAGCACTGGACTGAGTTCTTACTCTGCTTTCTTCTTCTTCGCTGAAGGGTCACCAGGAGTAGCCATTAGGTCCTGAGAGAGTAAAGAAACCAGAAGAAAAGCAATGATCCTGCAGCATTGACTAGCATTTAAATTAAGTAAGGAGCAGCACCGGGGAAGACCATCACAGGTCTAGATTCAGGACACGCCGTTTGGTACTGCTGCTCATGAGATGACAGAGATCAGTCCCTCAGGAGGAAACGTCAGCTTTGGAGGTTGGACTCTCTGGCATCACAGCCCTGAAGATCTCCTTCCTGTTCCCGAACTCCCTCCCCATCCCCTGCACCCCAATCGCCTGGAATTGTCCAGGCCAGAGTTGGCAACCCTATGAGGCAGGCTGCACAGTGGCGACCCCATGCGCTCAGTCTTCAAAATAAATTGCATGGCATCCATAAGATCACCAGTACCTCCCAGTATCGTTTTTAGCACGCTGGAGAAGAGAAAGCCTCGAGCTGTCCCACTAGTTGTTGAAGAAGAAGGAGGAGGAGGAAGAAGGAAAAAAGGAGGAGGAAGAAGGAAGTAAGAAGGAAAAAGAAGGAAGAAAGAAGGAGGAAGAAGGAAGAAAGAAGGAGGAAGAAAGAAGGAGGAGGAAGGAAGACAGAAAGAAAAAAAGAAAGAAGAAATAGATGATGATGATGATGATGATGATGATGATGATGATGATGATGATGATGATGATGATGATGATGATGATGATGATATTGGATTTATATCCCGCCCTTCACTCTGAATCTAGGAAGGAAGGAAGGAAGGAAGGAAGGAAGGAAGGAAGGAAGGAAGGAAGGAAGGAAGGAAGGAAGGAAGGAAGGAAGGAAATGATGATGATACTGGATTTATACCCCACCCTTCAATTTGAATCTCAGAGTGGCCAACAATCTCCTTTCCCTTCCTTCCCCACAACAGACACCTTGTGAGGTGGGTGGGGCTGAGAGGGCTCTCCCAGCAGCTGCCTTTTCAAGGACAACTCCTACGAGAGCTATGGCCAACTCAAGGCCATTCCAGCAGCTGCAAGTGGAGGAGTGGGGAATCCAACCCGGTTCTCCCAGATAAGAGTCCGCGCACTTCACCCCTACCCCAAACTGGCTCTCACCAGAGCTGCCTCATCAAACTACATGAAGTGGTTGGTTCCCATCTCAGGCTGCCCGGCTTGTGTAGTGGCTGGAGATCTGCTATTACAACTGATTTCCAGGTGAAAGAAATCAATTCACCTGGAGAAAATGCTTCAGAAGGTGGACTCTCTGGCATTAGACCCCACTGAAGTAGAAGAGGAAGGGATTTTATTTATAGTTCTTACACTTGCCTTCCTTTCCTCTCCCCACAACCCAGTGAGGTAGGTGGAGCTGAGAGAACTGCTCTTGAGAGAACAGCTCTGAGAGAACTGTGACTGACCCTAGGTCACTCCAGCAGCTGCATGTGGAGGAGGAGTGGGGAATCAAACCTGGGTCCACCGCTCTTAACCTCTACACCCAGGTGCCTCCCCTCTAGGGTTGCCAAGTCCAATTCAAGAAATATCTGGGGACTTTGGAGGTAGAGCCAGGAGACATTGGGGGCGGAGCCAGATGCAAAGGTGTGCCGAGCATCGTTGAACTCCACAGGGAGTTCTGGCCACCACATTTAAAGGGGCCGCACACCTTTTAAATGCCTTCCCTCCACTGGGAATGCCTTCCCTTTGGGGCTCATAGAATTGGACCCCCCTGGTCCAACTTTTTTGAAACTTGGGGGGTCCTTTGAGGATAGGCATTGGATGCTATGCTGCAAATTCAGTGCCTCTGCCTCAAAAACACACACACACACACCCAAGCCCCACATATCCAGGGATCAATTCTCCATGATCCCCTATGGGACTCGGTCTCCATAGGGCATAGGTAGGGAACATTGGCTCTCCAGATGTTTTTTGCCTACAACTCCCATTTGTCCCAGCCAGCTGGGGCTGATGGGAGTTGTAGGCAAAAAACATCTGGAGAGCCAATGTTCCCTACCCTTGCCATAGGGAATAATGGAGTGCCCAGCAGCCATTTCCTCTCCCCCCCCCCCCGCCCGCTACCTGATGACTCTGAAGCAGGGGGAGGGCCCCCAAACCAGGGATCCCCTGCCCCCACCTGGGGATTATTAGCAAATAAGGGAAAGTGACAAGGGGAAGCTGCTCCTCCGAGATGAGCCCAGGCTGAGCCCATCTCGGATAACCGTGGCCAGCTATACTAATAATTCTATAAACGGCTCTGAAATTATTACACCAATTGTATGCTTCTGCTAATAAATTTATAACACTCGCTTACAATGTCATACAGTATTTCCAATTTTTGAACGACGATTTCCCATGGAGTGATATACTATGTTTTCAGTTCCAGAAAAATTAATTAATAGTCCGACGAAGGAATCTTCTACTGAAACACGCCATACTGTTACCGGAAGCGTGTCACTTGTCCTTGGAAGAAACATTGTCACCTTACACATCCATGATAGAAGCAGAAGAAGATGATATTGGATTTATATCCCGCCCTCCACTCCGAAGAGTCTCAGAGCAGCTCACAATCTCCTTTACCTTCCTCCCCCACAACAGACACCCTGTGAGGTGGGTGGGGCTGAGAGGGCTCTCCCAGCAGCTGCCCTTTCAAGGACAACCTCTGCCAGAGCTATGGCTGACCCAAGGCCATTCCAGCTGGTGCAAGTGGAGGAGTGGGGAATCAAACCCGGTTCTCCCAGATAAGAGTCCGCACACTTCACCACTACACCACCACTTAACTACTACACCAAACTGGCTCTCCGACGAAGAGGATTCAGTTCTGGATCCGATGGACTCCGGATGATTATCCTGGTTGTTGCATGGGAAATCGTTGCTCGGCGATTGCAAATACTGCACGACACGGTAAGTGAGTGCTAGAAATTGATTCGCGGAAGCGCACGACCGGGGTAATAATCTCGGAGCCGTTTCTGTTATGAATATAACATAATCTAACATTAATGGGGCACGGTGAACTCCCGTTTCCAACCTGGGGATTGGCAAGCCTAACCCAGGAAGGCCAGGCGGCGCTTTGGCGAGCCTGGCTCAGCGCCCAGCCGGTGCCGATGCTTCCCAACGGGGCGAGGGAGAGAGACCAGCCCTCGGCTGCAGGGCCAGCGAGCGAAGGGACCGAAGGGAGGGAGGCCCAGGAGAGGAAGAAGCGCGCGTCGCCGCCGCTTGCGCGCCCGGGCGTGCGCTTGGCACGGCGCCGCGCCCGCCTGCCCTCCCGCCGCCCTCTCGCTCTGCCGGCGCCCTCGCGGCCTCGCGCTCCCCCGCCGCCCTACCCTACCTGCACCTGCGAGAGCCGCCGCAACCCGAGCGGAGAGAGGCCGAGGCCGCTGGAGCGGAGGGCTGCCGGCCTGGATGTCCGCGCTTGGCTCCGGGTTGCTCTGCCTGCCTTCCTCCCCGCGGCCGGCGGCGGCAATGGGCGCGCTCGGCTGCTCGGGTCAGGAGGGCAGCAGGAGCGCCCGGGTGTGGCCGGCTGGTTTCCGAGCAGGGCTCCCTCCTCCTGGTGCCATTTCTGCGGGGAAAGGCGGCAGCTGCGGAGTTGCCGCCCGAGGAGGGGTGTGTGCCAAGCCCGGGGAGCCCTCCCCCGGTTGCCAGTTCCAGGACAGGGGGGATGTTTGCCCAGGGCACCAACGGAGGGAGGGCAAATTGGGTATGGAGTCCATTCTTTTCTATGGGCCCATAAGGGGGCGTCAGTTTTTTTTTAATTCCCCCCCCCCTTCAAAAAACTTGTGGATCCTACAGGGAATGTGAGATGCCCCAGAGACCCAAGTCCCGTGGGGACGAGCGCGGGTGACGCTGCCTGCATCCAACTTGGAACAAATGCGTTAGAAACATGAGCATCTGAAGCTGCCTTCTACTGAATCAGACCTCTCTTGGTCCATCAAAGTCAGTATTGTCTTCTCAGACTGGCAGCGGCTCTCCAGGGTCTCAAGCTGAGGTTTTTCACACCTATTTACCTGGACCCTTTTTAGTTGGAGATGCCGGGGATTGAACCTGGGACCTCCTGCTTACCAAGCAGATGCTCTACCACTGAGCCACAGCCCCATTCATGGCTCTCCAGGGTCTCAAGCGGAGGTTTTTCACGCCTACTTGCCTGGACCCTTTATAGTTGGAGATGCTGGGGATTGAACCTGGGACCTTCTGCTTACCAAGTGGATGCTCTACTACTGAGCCACTGTCCCTCCCCTAAAATATCATATATATGAACATATGAAGCTGCCTTCTACTGAATCAGACCCTTGGTCCATCAAAGTTAGTACTCAGACTGGCAGTGGCTCTCTGGGGTCTCCAGCTGAGGTTTTTCACACCTCTTTGCCTGGACCCTTTTTAGTTGGAGATGCCGGGGATTGAACCTGGGACCTTCTGCTTACCAAGCGGATGCTCTACCACTGAGCCACCGTCCCTCCCATTAGTTAGTCTGTCCTGGGCAGCAGAAGAGAAACAACCTTTGCGTTCTTAGCACGGCAGGACCCCTACCAGCTCCTTGGTTTGACCTCTGAGCCCCCCCCCCCCCACACACATGCCAATCTAAGGATCCAGCAGCTGCTTAGAAGGTCCTATCTAGAACTGTTTGCCTTTTGAGGCACTAGAGGTGTACACAAAAATCAAGTTTTTAACCCCCCAACCCCGGTCGTTTTTCAAGGAGGGGGACATTCCTATTCAGTTCACCTAAAATATTTTTTCTAGATTTTGTGTTTTTCTAATGAACCCTTCTACAGTATGGTGTGAGCGTATCTATAAGCATCCAGGGGGTTAAAAAGGTAAAGGTAGTCCCCTGTGCAAGCACCAATTGTTTTCGACTCTGGGGTGACGTTGCTTTCACGTTTTTGTGGCAGACTTTTTAAGGGGTTGTTTGCCATTGCCTTCCCCGGTCCTCTACACTCCCCCCACCCCCAGCAACCTGGGTACTCATTTTACCAGCCTCGGAAGGATGGAAGGCTGAGTCAACCTGGAGCCGGCTACCTGAATCAGCTTCCGCTGGGATCGAACTCAGATCGTAAGCAGAGGGCTCCGACTGCAGTACTGCAGCTTTACCACTCTGCGCCACCGGGCTCTACCTTCCAGTAGTTGACCCTGCAATGTAGTGTGGTGGAACATGATCTCATACTATGCTCAGGGAGAGCCGGGTTCGAAACAAACCTGCCTTGTTGGCCTTTCGTAGGGCCGGTAAAACAGAGCTGTTCCGCCAGGTCTTTGGATGAGGCAGCGGGCATCTATCCACCTATTAGATCAGTTGGCCTCCCGCTATGCCTTTATGGCCTGCTGCACCACTGTATTATGGAGCTATATTATCTTGCTTCATATCATCATGCTGAACTAACCTATTGCACTTTACTGATTGCTGAAGTTGATTTTATTATGATTTTATTGTGATCTTAATTTAAATTGTTGCACTCCGCTCTGAGCCCCCCAAAAGGGGGAAGGGGTGCAATAGAAATAAACTAATAATAATGACAACATGGTGCTGCCAGTAGGGTGAGACTGTGGCTCCGCAGGAGAGCCTCTGCTTTGCAGCCGGGAGGGGATGGGAAAGGCCTCAGCCTGGAGAGCTGCTGCCAGTCTGAGTAAGGCTATTCCGGTCTTGAGGGACCAAGGCTCGGACTCGCATCAGGGGGGTTCAGGTGTGTTCAAGCCCTTTCACATACTGCAAGCATCGTAAGGTTGTTGTGGGGATGAAATAGAACAGGGGTGGCCAAACTTGCTTAACGTAAGAGTCACATACAATAAATATCAGATGTTCTAGAGCCGCAAGACGAGGGAGGGAGGAAGGAAGATCATAGATAGCTGAGATATATATATATGATTAGAGAGAGAGAGAGAGAGATTATATATAGAGAGAGAGGGGGTGGGGGAAGGAAAGGTCACTTGTGCAAGCACCAGTCGTTTCCGACTCTGGGGTGACATTGCTTTCACAACATTTTCGCAGCAGACTTTTTACGGGGTGGTTTGCCATTGCCTTTCCCAGTCTTTTACACTTTCCCCCCAGCAAGCTGGGGACTCATTTGGCCGACTTCAGAAGGATGGAAGGCTGAGTCAACCTTGGGCCTGCTACCTGAACCCAGCTTCCGCCAGAATCGAACTCAGGTCGTGAGCAGAGAGTTCAGACTGCAGTACTGCTGCTTTAGCACTCTGCACCACGGGGCCGCTTTAAACAGAGAGGCAGAGAGATAAATAGAGAGAGAGAGATGAGAGAGAGAAGTGCCAGCTGGCTTGGTTTAGAGAAGTGAGTTAAAAGAGAGAAATCCCTTCTCCAAGCTGGTCAGTGGGGCGGTGGGGGCTTGGAGAGCCACACAAAATGTGTGAAAGAGTCCTGTGTGGGCCCCAAGTGACAGTTTGGCCACCTCTGAAATAGAAACTTTTCTGTCCCTTCTGGGAGACCCAGTGAAGTAAAAAAAAAAATAGAGGGCTGCCAGGAGGGAACTAAAGTCAGCAAGGAGACCCGTGTGTGTGTGTGGGGGGGGGGGTGAACTCAAACCCAGACTGTCGTGGGGAGCTCAGCTCAGTGTGCTCCAGCATCCCAGCCTGCCTCCAAAAGCAGAGCTCCACATCTTACTGGGCTCCATATTTCTTTGGGAATGCAGTTTTGATCACATTTCTTTGAAAAGGACATAAACAGTTTTTTCTTGTTTCAAAAGTCACGAAAGGATGCGACTGTTAACATTTAATATGATTAATATATTTAAAAATTAATTTATGCAATACTTCCAATTATACAAATGGAGAGAATGAATGTGCCATTTAACCTGAGTGAAACGGATCGAGATGTTTCACGTAATCATAGCTGGCACTTCTGTGAATTATACTCCCACAGTATTCAATTATTACTTTATACAATGCAGTCAAACTGGAAGACATGCCAGAGGAAATCCTGAAATAACAAAGACATACGCAATTGCTATAACCAGGAAATACTGTATTAAGAAGGAAGTAAGCAGCAATTCACAAGAGCTCTTTCCCTGTCACAAATTTTAAGGTGCTCCTGAACTTTTGACATAAGAGAGGGGAGGGACGGTGGCTCAATGGCAGAGCATCTGCTTGGTAAGCAGAAGGTCCCAGGTTCAATCTTCGGCTTCTCCAACTAAAAAGGGTCCAGGCAAGGAGGCGTGAAAAGCCTCAGTTTGAGACCCTGGAGAGCCACTGCCAGTCTGAGTAGACAATACTGACTTTGATGGACCGAGGGTCTGACTCAGTAGAAGGCAGCTTCATATATTCCTGAGATGCCATGTTGGATCAGGCCAATGGCCCATCCAGTCCAACACTGTATTATACAGTGGCAACCCCCTCCCCAAATAAACAGGCGCCATCTGGAGGTCCATCAGTGGGGCTAGGACACCAGATGCCCTCCCACTGTGCCCCCCACAACCATCAAGAATGCAAAGCATCACTAACCCAGAGAGCTCTCTCTATATCTTGCGGCTAATAGGCACTGATAGACCTCTGTTCCAGATGTTTCTCCAATCCCCTTGAAACTGTCTGTGCTTGCAGCAGCCACCACCTCCTGTGGCAGTGAATTCCATGTGTTAATCACCCTTCGGATGAAGTACTTTGCACACAGAACCCTTACCTGCTCCTTTCTCCTGCTACAGAGAGCCTAACACGGCTACCCGTCTTGTTTTAAGAAATGGCATTTTCACTCACCTTTAACTACAGTCACATCCATCCGTTCCCAGGAACATAAAGGTAGAAACAGCAGTTCTTAGGAATAGAATCACATCAATAGCACAACCGGCAATTCCTGTATCGTAGAACAGCCTATATGAGGTTATTAGGAAAGGCCCTTGCACTTTAAACATTTGTAAAATGTGCACGGTGGAATTGTTCAGGAAGGTATTCTTGTAGGAGCAAAGCCACAGTGGAACAATTCTGCACAGGAAGGTGATTTTTATTAGGGATTATATCTTCTTTCATTGTTGGTCTCGGTGCTTTAAACGTGTTTGCACGCATCGCTCTGGTTCCCTTGCCCTATTTTACAAGCCCAGCCCGACTACTTTATTGCTCTTCACAATTAAGAAGCCTAATGACATAGACATCAATCTCCAATTCTGATGTTTATTGCCTTTGCTGTTTTTTCCCACCCGGTCAACCCAAACCGATGAATACCAAACCCCAACTTGTCATTCTTTTAATCGGCTAAAAACATTTTCACTCTTCTGCATGCTAATTCACTGCCTACTTTCTATAAATGCAGGGCTGCTAATTCCACCCCATGCTATTGTCTGATGAAGTGTGCTTTTAGTACCAAAAGCTTACATTCTCAATTTGTTGGTCTTAAAGGTGCTACTAGACTCCAGCTTTTGTTAACATTATTTTGTCATACTAGCAGGGTTTTCTTTTGTAGCAGGAACTCCTTTGCATATTAGGCTACACCCCCTGGTGCAGCCAATCCTCCAAGAGCTCACAATAGGCCCTGTTCTCTGTAAGCTCGTGGAGGATTGGCTACATCAGGGGTGTGTGGCCTAATATGCAAAGGAGTTCCTGCTACAAAAGAAAGCCCTGCGAACTAGCCATCTTTTGCTATTAGGTTCAAATGTTATCTTAAGTACCCTATAATCCACTCACTGACTAATGTTATTTTTCATAATACATCTAGTGACTGACTGAAAGTTTATAATGCTTGTAATCCATCTTGGGTCCTAACGGGAAAGCACTATAAATGTAAACAATGGCAACAGTTTTCAAATTTCTGGTTGACTCCCGATTCCTACAATTCAAATCCCATTGTTAGTTGGGTGTCCAATCCTGCTGATTGCATTGACTCAGTGTGGTCTGCCTTTAGTTCTGGTAAGCTGGTGGACCTCTAGCAGGAGCTCCTTTGCACATGAGGCCACACACCCCTGATGGAGCCAATCCTCCAAGAGCTGACGAGGCTTTTTTTGTTAGCTCCAGGGTTGGCTACATCAGGGGGGAGTGGCCTAATATGCAAAGGAGCTCCTGCCAGAATGCCACCCCTGCTGGTAAGAAAGGTAAGTTGCAAATAAATATGTACAGCGTCTTGCAGAATCAGACCTGTGTCCCATCTAGTCCAGAATGGTGTTTCACTCAACAGCCAATCAGTTGTCCCGGAAGATCCACAAACGGCACAGAGCCTGAGGCCTTTCTCCGGCGCTGCTTCCCAGCACTGGTAATTCAGTTGTTTGCTGCCTCGAGATATGTGGAGATTCGTTTAAATTTCAATGGCACTTCTTCTCCATGAATATGTCCGGCCCCGTCTAATCGAAGGACAGACCATCAGCGAACTGAGTATATGAGGAAAGCCATGAAATGACCTTCTCTGAACCGATTCAGGAAAAAGTTGGTTAAGTTAATTTAGGCGTAGAATTAAGTGTAGAAAAATGCGAGTCTAGGGGAAAGGGCTGGACGCTTCGACTTGAACAATTCTGTGGTGTCCCAAACAAGCCATGGATCCCAGAGGAGTTAGCCATGTTCGTCTGTCGCTGCAAAATAGCAGAGCCCTGCTGACACCTTTAAGACTAACAAATTTTATTGTAGCATAAGCTTTCGAGAAACACAGCTCTCTTTGTCAGACGCATCTGGTGAAGAGAGCTGTGTCTCTCAAAAACTTGTAATAATAACATTTGTTAGTCTTCAAAGTGCTACTGGACTCTTTACTATTTTCCAAACCAACCAGTTTGTTCATGGCAGGCAAGAACCTTTTTAATTGTAGGGTTTCCTCATTCCTTTCTCGTGGATGTGGCAGCACTGCGAAACCAAAATATGAAGTCTCAGCTAATTTACATTCATTACCATGTTGGATTTTCCTTCCCCAAAACCATGTGATTTAAGAATTTAGGTTAATTGGGGGGGGGGGGACTAACTGCAGGACATCACAGCACCCTTACTGGAACATATCATTATGTCAAAAGCAACCTGATGCAAGAAAAGAGCCCAAGCAGGCTTCATTCGCTTGGGGCTCTCCTGGGCCACGCCCCCCCCCCCCAGTCAAAACACCAGCAAGCTACATACTGCCCAAAATCATATAAAAAGTGGAGAAAGGGTGGTGAGGGCTTCTCCAGGGGTTAATGAGGGCTGCTGGGGGCATGGCAAAGCTCCTGGTGTCTGGCTGGCTGCCCGCTTTCCTAATCCAGGGATTGTTATGCAGCTGCACCTACTATTCAATGGACAAGGTAGGTGGGGAGGAGGAGGAAAGGTTCAGGAGCTGTGCTCCTGTGAGCTCCTGCTGAATCTGAGGCCCACTATTCACCACTTTGGGGTCAGGAAGCAATTTTTCTCCAGTCCAGTTTGGCCAGGGACCCTGGAGGTTTTCTGCCATCTTCTAGGCCTGGAACAGGGGTCACTGGGGATGTGTGTGTGTGTGTGTGGGGGAGTATTTGTGGATTTCCTGCATTTTGCAGGGGGTTGGACTAGACGACCCTGGAGATCCCTTCCAAATCTTGATTCTATATGCTCAGCTTCCTAATTCAGCTGCAGAACGCATTTCTTTCCCCATTAACTGTACGCACCCACATACTCCAAGCAAAACCAGCATTCAAATACAAGCCACAAGAACCCAGCTATGGCAGGACACTCCATCGGTAAGTCACCCGATCGGAAACTTATCAAAGAAGCTGTCTGTACATCCCTCTCAACGATGAACCTCCATCGCTAAGGGTCCTCCTTGAAGAGCATCTCTTTGAAAAGACCCCAAGGGAGAGATGGATGCAGTGCAGACCTCCTCTTAACAGGCCACTGCAAGAGGTCAAAACCACAACCAAGAATGATCCTCACCTTAGCTGAGGAGGTCCACACCTGGTGAGCAGAAGGGACCGCCCAGTGCAACGGCCATGAGGATTTCACTTGGCACACAGGGTGAAACAAGGAGTTATTCAGTCCTCCGGGTGCAAGAATTCCAGGTCATGAAGGTTCTTGGTGCTTGGGGGACCACAGTGGGAGGGCTTCTAGTGTCCTGGCCCCACTGATGGACCTCCTGATGGCCGGTTTTGCTGACAAGGAATGTGTTAACTATGGCGTTCCTGCTATTATGTGTGAAAATTAGAGAAAGCTAGGAATTCTGGATTGACAAGGATGACGATTGTATAATTTTTGGCACTACTGGACCTAGAAAATTGCATATAATATAGAAGACTGCAGATTTATACCCTGCCCTTCTCTCTGAATCAGAGATTCAGAGCGGCTTACAATCTCCTATATCTTCTCCCCCCACAACAGACACCCTGTGAGGTAGGTGGGGCTGAGAGAGCTCTCACAGCAGCTGCCCTTTCAAGGACAACTCTTGCGAAAGCCATGGCTGACCCAAGGCCATTCCAGCAGATGCAAGTGGAGAAGTAGGGAATCAAACCTGGTTCTCCCAGATAAGAGTCCCACACACTTCACCACTACACCAAACTGGCTCACGAGATTGGTCCCCAGAAGGAGGATTTGAGATCTGAAACGGTTTGTTAAGCAGACCGGTTCTCTGTTGGACCTTTTCTCCAATATAGCACTGGAATATAATATAGGGGCTTGGTGCCATATAAGGACAGTAGTAGCATTGCGGAGCTGGTGAGGTTTTAACTTTCCGTATGACTGATATGTTTTGTATACTCTTTTTGTATTTTGATACTATTACTCGTTACACAGTCAGAGTTGTGTTTTAACACTGAGAGTTTTATCTTCGTTGTGGTTTAGCAGCTCCTCTGTGGTTCTGGCAATACTGGGACCTGCCAATGGCGCCTGGGGTTTTTTGGTCACTGTATGACACAGTGTTGGACTGGATGCCGTTGGCCTGATCCAACATGGCTCCTCTTATGTTCTTAAGGTCTTCAAAGCTAAGACTCAAAACCTTGAAAGAACCGGTGAGCACAAAGACTACCTTTGCAGCTGGTTCAAGACTGAGAACTGCATGTCCAACAAGTTACACCCAGCAGCTGCATTTTCCTTCATTCATGTTTCTGGAATACCATTAAGAGCAACATTTTTCACAAGCATAATTTCCCATCAGCTGCATGCAAGAAGTTAAGATTTCTGTGCCCAAACTTCCCTTCCTTTAAAAAAACCCACAACTATTAGCTGCAGCACAAAAACTGGACCGGTTGTACGATCCTGACCCACCCCAGAGACTACTGTAGGTCTTTCCCTTTCCGGGCAGCTTCCTGCTACAAAGTTTCTGTGACCTCGAGTCACCTACCAAGTTTCTCTTTAGATAAACAAGAGTTGAGAGGCAAAGTATTAAGCACCAGGGTCTTCTGTTCCCAAACAACTGCACAGGAAGCAAATCATTCTGAACAGCCACCTGCTAAAAAAACATTCCAACAAGAGCCAGTTTGGTGTAGTGGTTAAGTGCGTGGACTCTTATCTGGGAGAACCGGGTTTGATTCCCCACTCCTCCACTTGCACCTGCTGGAATGGCCTTGGGTCAGCCATAGCTCTCGCAAGTTGTCCTTGAAAGGGTAGCTTCTGGGAGAGCTCTCTCAGTCCCACCCACCTCAGGGTGTCTGTTATGGGGGAGAGGGAAGGTAAAGGAGATTGTGACTGCTCTGAGATTCAGAGTACAGGGCAGGATATAAATCCAGTATCTTCTTCTTCGAAGTTACTATCTGAACTTTGTTTGAACTGCAGGAGCAGATATTTATACACTTGTAACCATTCTTGTTGTTATTGCACAAGTTTCCAGAAATGACCAAATACTGTAAAAATATTCAGCTAGATGTCGCTTGCACTTCTCAGCACTATAAAGCCATGTGCATTATGAAATGTTTGTTCCTTGCTGCGTGCAGAATCTTCTGGTTTTGCAAGGTAGAGTCTGTGTTCTAACCGCTACTGGAAGTCCTTTGTTTCCTAATCCAAATGTGACTCATCATGTATGTGAACTCCCAGAAGGCCAGTGTTCCATCCTGTGAATAAAAGCCCTTACAGAAGACTATTTTGCCAACATCTGTCCCGTCTGTGGAGAAATCCTTCCTACAACATGGCAGCATGACACAAATAATCAAACTATCCTCAGTTGAGAGAGCTACTTTGGTCACCTGCACGAGCACTGTACTTCAGCACTAGCTTGTTATAAAATACAACAGATTAGAACAGGCGTCAAACACACGGCCCAGGGGTCAGATCAGGCCTTCGAAGGATTCCTGTCAGGCCCACCAGCAAGTCTGCTTTCTTCTCCCTCTCTCTTGCTTCCTTCTGCATCACAACTTGCTTTGCCAGGCTTGCTCAATTGCACAGGAGCTACAGAGCAAAGCCTCTATTTTCTCCATGGGCTGAGGCTCCTCCCTATCAGGCCCACCAGCAAGTCTGCTTTCTTCTCCCTCTCGTTTCCTTCTGCATCACAGCTTGCTTTGCCAGGCTTGCTCAATCGCACAGGAGCTACAGAGCAAAACCTCTATTCTGTTCATTGGCTGAGGCTCCTCCTTTGGGGAGGGAGGGGGGGAGAGCTTGCTTTGCCAGGCTCTCTCAATCGCACAGCAGAGCAACTAAGCCAAACCTCTTTTCCTTCTACCGGCTAAGACTCTGCCCCCTCTCATCCCCTGGGGAGGGAGGGAAAGCTTCCTTTGCCCAGTTCCCTCAATCACACAGGAGAGAGACAAAATCTTTGTGTTTGTCTGTTTCCTTTCTAAAGGTTATAACTCTGTCAGCTGGCATAACATCTTATCATACAGATGGCCTGGCCCAACAAGGTCTTGTTTACGTTAAATCTGGCCCTCATAACAAATGCATTAGGACAAACCCCTGCATTAGGACAACAAAGTAAGCTATTACGAGACTTCAGTGGCCTGGCAAATGTGACTATAATAATTAAAAAACAATTGCTTCTACTTTCTAGTGGCATTTATTTAAGCAGAATCCAAGTATTGAAGTAAGTTTATACGGTACAAATCACGACAACATAAAGAATGGCATTGAAAACTATAAATGCAATCTAGTTCTGGGAAATGGCTTCAGTGTTGATACACAAAGCTTGTTCAAACATATGTCTTATTTACTCGTCAAGCATGGACCGCCACAAGAATCTGACATTCACTCACCCTTTTCAATACTTGGAAACATCAAAAAACAGAGGAGTTAAAGGCTCAGCACTGCAAAAGCGTATTACTCAAAACAGCTCTAATTTTGTCCCGCCACATTCTCTCCAGAGGTGCAAAACCAGAACGCAGCATCCAGATGATCCAGGTGCCTGCGACGGCAAGGAAGGTGCTGTTCACCAGCTCCCAAGCTGATAGTACAGCTTGAGAGGATGGCAGGCTGTAAAAAAACAGGGCTTAGGAAAAGTCATCGGTGACGGGCTTCAAAAACAAAACAGCGTCTTAAGAGACAGGCGGACAACAGCGGGAGGAAGCATCCAGACCGCGTAACACTTGCTGCGACAGATTACTGGGCTGAATTAATTTCAGCTGCAACATTGTTAAACATATGTGCATCGTCTAACACACATCAGCATATAAATGTAGACACCTGCTTCCTAAACGGCATTATGCTTTGCTGCCTGCAGTGATGTTCTGAAATGGCAATAGATTGGTTTTTTTTTTTAGTAATTCTATGAAGTTATCGGCATTTACTCATTGTCTGTTTGTGTCGATTCTTCCTGGGGTGTCTCTGAATCTGCAAGACAAGAGATGAGAGAAAAAATGAGCACTTTTTCATTAAACATGTAGATAAGTGCCAGTGCCTTATATCTGAAAGAAAAATACTGTTATGGTAGTTTATACAGAAATACTGCTACTTTCCCGATGCCCTGGAGGGACGGTGGCTCAGTGGTAGAGCATCTGCTTGGTAAGCAGAAGGTCCCAGGTTCAATCCCCAGCATCTTCAACTAAAAAGGGTCCAGGCAAATAGGCATGAAGAACCTCAGCTTGAGACCCTGGAGAGCCATGAATGGGGCTGTGGCTCAGTGGTAGAGCATCTGCTTGGTAAGCAGAAGGTCCCAGGTTCAATCCCCGGCATCTGCAACTAAAAGGGTCCAGGAAAATAGGTGTGAAAAACCTCAGCTGGAGACCCTGGAGAGCCGCTGCCAGTCTGAGTAGACAAGACTGACTTTGATGGACCCAGGCTCTGATTCAGTAGAAGGCAGCTTCATATGCCCTTTGGGGAGGGACTGTGGCTCAGCAGTAGAGCATCTGCTTGGTAAGCAGAAGGTCCCAGGTTCAATCCCCAGCATCTCCAACTAAAAAGGGTCCAGGCAAGTAGGTGTGAAAGACCTCAGCTGGAGACCTTGGAGAGCCGCTGCCAGTCTGAGTAGACAAGACTGACTTTGATGAACCGAGGGTCTGACAGTAGAAGGCAGCTTCATATGTTCCTATATGTTCATATAACTAAGAGGAGTGAGGAATGTTTTGTCTTCTGGAACACCTTATACCAAATGCAAAGGATGTCTGAATTTGGAGCACCTTAAAACTGTTTTATAAGCTTCCATGAAATTAGAGGCAATTTAAAAAGAAGCTCCAGGGGTGGCCTGCGTATACTGGGGAGGCTGCTAGAGACTCCTCCCCATGGTTGTGAAGCACAGCCATTGAGATCAGAGAACAGCCGAAAAAATAAACTAGCCACTATAGTCTGTAAAAAGGTTTAACTATTAACACGCCCCGTGGTGCAGAGTGGTAAAGCTGCAGTCCGAGCTCTCTGCTCAAGACCCGAGTTTGATCCCGGCGGAAGCTGGGTTCAGGTAGCCAGCTCAAGGTTGACTCAGCCTTCCATCCTTCCGAGCACCCAACTTGCTGGGGGGGGGGGGGAGTGTAGATGACCGGGGAAGGCAAGGGCAAACCACTCTGTAAAAAGTCTTCCATGAAAATGTCGTGATGCGACATCACCCCAGATTCGGAAACGACTGGCGCTCGCACAGGGGACTACCTTTACCTTTCTCTTATTAACATACAGCCAGAAGGATTAGCATTAAAAGTATTTTAAGTTAAGTTTAAGTTAAATTATATATTCCTTTGTTTTTGACAGCCCCTTGACACCAAAAAGGGGTGTGAATGTTTGGAAGGGAATAACTCGTTAAGACAGAAATGGGCAATTGGGATAGGGACGGGGGGTAGCATACATTCGGAGTTTGAAGAGTGGCGTCTTATGCTGGCTACCCATTTCAGGTCCAGATTGGGATCTAGGCATTCTTTTGTGTGACAGTGTATGTTTCCTAGCTTTCTGCCTCTTTTCTATTTTCTTCTGGTACTCACTTGGAGAAAGAGAATCTGCAAGAGACAAAGAAGAAGGGATGCTTCACTCAGCGGGCATTCACGCGGACACTTTCCTTTATGCCCTGCAAATATATCGCTCCATCAATTCTGCCTGACCTCTCTCTCTCTCTCTCTCTCTCTCTCTCCCCTGAAACAAAATCCCACGATCTTATCTCAGCAGAACCAAACACATTGTTCGTGCAGAGAGAGTAAGCGAAGAAGCTGTGAACGGAGATCCCAGATTTCTACAGCTTGTGTACTGGGCCAGATCGTGGCTTTAAGAGATGTGTCTAGCTTTGTTGCTTATTTGTAGCGACTACTGCATTCACTGTTGCCTTTCAAAGAAAAACCAAAAGGGATGGCAATACGTTACCATTCGGCTGGGAATTCTTTTTGTCCCACTCCTCCCGTTGCTGGAGCCACTCGTCCCCGTAACCACTGCTCATCAGTTTACTGAAGTTTACAGGTTCGTTTTTTTTGTGAACGGGCCTACAAGGAAAACATTCATCACCAAATAAATCATTTTTAAAAAAAAAAGATACGGTAGCCATCTTTTTTCCTTCTTAGATAACCAAGAAATCTTTTAAACGATTCTTTATCTTAAAGGGCACAAAGCTCAAACACATGGGAACTGCAATTGAGTTTGGTGTAGTGGTTAAGTGTGCGGACTCTTATCTGGGAGAACCGGGTTTGATTCCCCACTCCTCCACTTGCACCTGCTGGAATGGCCTTGGGTCAGCCGTAGCTCTGGCAGAGGTTGTCCTCGAAAGCTGCTGCTGTGAGAGCCCTCTCCAGCCCCACCCACCTCACAGGATGTCTGTTGTGGGGGAGGAAGGTAAAGGAGATTGTGAGCCACTCTGAGACTCTTTGGAGTGGAGGACGGGATATAAATCCAATACCTTCATCTACCTCACAGGGTGTCTGTTGTGGGAGGGGGAAGGTAAAGGAGATTGTGAGCCGCTCTGAGACTCTTCAGAGTGGAGGGCGGGATATAAATTCAATATCGTCATCTACCTCACAGGGTGTCTGTTGTGGGGAGGAAGGGAAAGGAGATTGTGAGCCGCTCTGAGACTCTTCGGAGTGGAGGGCGGGATATAAATCCAATATCTTCATCTACCTCACAGGGTGTCTGTTGTGGGGGAGGAAGGGAAAGGAGATTGTGAGCCGCTCTGAGACTCTTCAGAGTGGAGGGCGGGATATAAATGCAATATCTTCATCTACCTCACAGGGTGTCTGTTGTGGGGGAGGAAAGTAAAGGAGATTGTGAGCCACTCTGAGATTCGGAGTGGAGGGTGGGATATAAATCCAATATCTTCATCTTCTATTTTCATTGGATGAATCCAAACAAATTTGAAAAAAAAAAATCAGAGAGAATTCTGGGAAACCTCTGGTGATGCACAAACGTTATCACAATTCGGGGGGGAGGGGGGGAAACCCACTTTCCCAAAGCACTGAACTTGGGGAAGCTGACCTCTGAGGATGATGCTTATTTCTTTCAACTTTAGATCGCACCGTATCACAAGTTAGTTTTCTTTAAACCGCACTTGGTTCCAAAAGCAGTCCAAGGCATAGAGCTCCCTTGGCTACCTGAACATGTAATGTTGTCCTCTGAATTGCAGCCAATAAGAAGAGACATACCAATATCCACAGAATGGTTTAGTTAGACCATTATGAAGGAAAATATCATGACTGATGCGACGTCAGGAAAAAAAAGGGCCAGTGGTAAGTACACTGAAGAGTAGGATATTATCGATCCAAAATTATCCATGTTCATGGAAGTTCCACTCAACATGCTCCAAAAGCCCCACCCCCCACCCCCGCACCCAGCTGGGGAAGGGGGGCTCCTGCCACCATCACAAAATCCGTGGTTCCGCTGCCGTTGCCCACCCCCACTTCCTCAAAAGGAAGCACAAAGGGTGGGATGAGCCTATTTAGGCTCAACGCAGGAGAGTCAACCAATCGGAGCGGCTGACTGGCCAGATCAGGCAGAAGCTGTCATTCCCTGATCAGTCTCCACCACAAACCATCCCACCATCACCAGGTGGGTCCAACAAAGCTTCCTGATTGATACACTAACAGTAGCAGCAAAATGTATTGTGTAAAGCCACTGGCCGTTACAATTACAGCAACTCACAAGTTGAAAGCAGTCAAGGACTCTAAAATGAACACATTCAAATGTAGATGAGTCACAATCTCAGTTACGTACAGCGTCCTCACGATTCCATAACCAGGCTCTAATAGTCCAGTTAACAACATCATTTTACTGTCTACCTGGGTACAGCCTTTGTCCCGATTTCGCTAGCAGCCAAAGAAAAAAAGTGCTGCCTTTTAAGTGGTACACTAACAGAGGTCTGGCACAGTGCACACACATCCACGTATCGCCAGTTTACCTCCACAAAAGCATCGGATAAATTAATTTTAAGATTCTGAAAGTACAGATTTGATCTCACTGTATTACATAGGTAAGGTTTCTTTTTCTGATAAACTGAATCTTAAGGTGAATTTCTGCAATAAAACTTAATGCCATTAACTGAAGCGTAACCAAGGATGACATAATGGTCGTTTTCGCACTCACCTCCAGCCGGCGCGACCCCCCTCTTCACCGAGCAGGATCTGCGCGGATTTCGCACTAAATGCCGCGGAGCAGCCTTTTGCGCCGGAAACTCCCGGCGCAAAAGCCGCTCAAACGCAAACCGCCAAAAAGCAGTTTCCGTTTGCGCGGCTTTTGCGACGGGAGTTTCCGGCGCAAAAGGCTGCTCCGCGGCATTTAGTGCGAAATCCGCGCAGATCCTGCGCGGTGAAGAGGGGGGTTGCGCCGGCTTGAGGTGAGTGCGAAAACGACCAATATGATGCACACCTTAACACTTTTAGCATAGTTACTTACGCTTGCAAAATAATAGCATCTAGAATTATTATGTCTGCCAAAGACGCAGAAACTACGTATTGCTTACATTGGTGGGAAGTAAAGCCTGTTTCCTCCATGGAATTCTTTCGCTGCCATAGGTTGCGGGGTTCTGTGTGGATACCTTGGGGTTATAGCAGGAAGTTTTATCTGTGCGGAAATAAAATCTGATTCAGTAGGAGATATAAAACACAGCGAAGGTCCTGCTAAAAAGGGAAAGAGATTGACAGCGCCATCTCATGCAGAGTGACTCAAGTTTTGAAGCCCAGCGACTTCAATTAGATTATAGTAATTAGATTATAGTACAATTAGATTATAGTAACCCTTCATAGGATTATACTGTAATAATGCCAAATGAATGCAGCATCCCGGTTGTTCTGAGGCGAGACTGTGGCATCCGCACACAAATAATTCTCACCTGCCTTTATCCTTGGCGCACCATGAGAAAACGTATTTTATTTTTAAAATGGCTTCGGCCATAGTGCCCAAAGTAAAGTCGTCTGCTTCTGACCTCTGAACAACAGCTAAGATCAGACTCTGGCTAGAATAGCTCAGTGTGGAAATGGGTGTGTGAGCGGGCCCGGGGATAAAGCTGCCTGCGCCCCTAGGCCAAACCCTGATCCTCTGCACGCCCCAATGACATTATGATGACGTCACTGCCAGGTCCCCCCCCCCCCCCGCCAGACTTTGCCGAGGCCTCCCAAGCCTTGGGAGACCTCGTTAGAGTCTGGGTGGTGGGCGCACTCAGAGCCAGCTCTGAGCGCACTCACTGCCATGCCCACCCCAGACTTTGCTGAGAGCTGACTCTGAGTGCGCTCGCTGCCATGCCCAACCCAGACTTTGCAGAGTCCGGAAGGCAGCAGGCACAGAGCATGGGAAAAGGGGGCACCTCGTGGCGCCCCAGGCCAAGTGGCGCCCAAGGCGGCCGCCTGTTTGGCCTATTCCCACGTACCGGCCCTGTGTGTGAGTCAAAGTGCGAGGGGAAGTGCTGTCCGGTCACAGTCGACTTATGGCCACCCCCTAGGGTTTTCAATGCAAGAGACATTCAGAGATGATTTGCTATTGCCTTCCTCTGCACAGCGATCCTTGGTGGAATTCCTTGGTGGTCTCTCATCCAGTTACTAACCAGGATGAACCCTGCTTAGCTAGAGATCTTGCCTGGGCCTGTAAATGTCTCCCAACCATTTAAGAAGTCCAGGCGAGCAGCCGTGTTGGTCTAAAGCGGCAGAACAACACTTGAGTCCAGTGGCACCGTTACGGCCAACAAAAGTTTATTCAAAGCATGAGCTTTCATGTGCAGGCACAATTCTTCAGATACACTGAAATGGAAGTTAACAGTTCGGCAGGGCTTTTTTTGTAGCAGGAACTCCTTTGCATATTAGGCCATGCCCCCCCTGATGTAGCCAATCCTCCTGGAGCTTACAGGGCCTACTGTACGCTCCAGGAGGATTGGCTACATAAGAACATAAGAGAAGCCATGTTAGATCAGGCCAATGGCCCATCCAGTCCAACACTCTGTGTCACACAGTGGCAAAAAAAATTATATATATATACACACACACTGTGGCTAATAGCCACTAATGGACCTCTGCTCCATATTTTTATCTAACCCCCTCTTGAAGGTGGCTATGCTTGTGGCCGCCACCACCTCCTGTGGCAGTGAATTCCACATTTTAATCACCCTTTGGGTGAAGAAGTACCTCCTTTTATCCGTTTTAACCTGTCTGCTCAGCAATTTCATCGAATGCCCACGAGTTCTTGTATTGTGAGAAAGGGAGAAAAGTACTTCTTTCTCTACTTTCTCCATCCCATGCATTATCTTGTAAACCTCTATCATGTCACCCCGCAGTCGACGTTTCTCCAAGCTAAAGAGCCCCATCAGGGGTGTGCGGCCTAATATGCAAAGGAGTTCCTGCTACAAAAAAAGCCCTGCAGTTCAGATATTTATGGGCAGATGCCTCTACACTGGAGAACGGCAAATTAGCATACAGTTTAAGGAAGATGTTTTGACATATGCAAAGACTAAACAGCAATAAAAAGCTAAGTTTATAGGTCACAATATGTTTGGAATTAATTACTAGGGGGAAAAGAGTGAAGCAAAAAATACGTCAAAGTAGGAGACTAATATGTGAAAGTATCCTTAATTGTTAAGAGTAACTGACACTCCATAGTTTTACTCCATTCATCTCCTCTCAAGAGTTAGCTAACAGCCTCCTTTCCTTTGAGCTGGGATACAGGAGCTGGGATACAGGATTATTCCAATATTCAATGGATTTTATTTTAATTATTTTCATAATTGGTAATCCTGGGCAGTTATCCAGAAGTTTTGGGGCTCTGTAACAACAGAAATCACAAAAATTACGGGTGCTGAACTTCCCTTTAAGCCACAAATTACACTCTTGAATATTTGGAATGATTTCCAAATTCATAAACCAACAAAATAATTATGTTGATGGCAGCCAAATACACCATGGCTTTAGGGTGGAAGGCAGTAGATCCTCCTTGTCTGAAAACGTGGCATACTTCGTACTAGATAAACTTGCTGACACCACTGTCAAAAAGCAAACGGGTTCGCACTCATTATTAGATAGGTGGCTCCCTTTTCTAAGTTACTTGTTGGGCAAGGACTTCGTGTCTGGTCATGATGTTCACTTAGATAATACTGCATTGTTATTATTAGCTTTCCACTAATTATACTGTAAGCAAATGGTCGCTAGAACCAGCTGAATATCCCTGGGCCAAGGGAGGCCAGATTGAAGACCACCCGGGATCGGGCCTTCTCCATAGCAGCTCCCCTACTGTGGAACCAACTCCCGGAGGAGGTACGGCCCTGCGATGTTTAGACCAATTCCGCAGGGCCTGCAAGACCTACCTCTTTAAAATAGCCTTCACTTAATACCAAGCCAAGAAAGTCCTGCTGGATATGTTGTATGTTTTAGTCACTGGATTTTATGGAAGATCTTAACTATAGCACCATAATATTAATCTTAATGGAAGTTTTAATGATTTTAAGGATGATTTTATAATTGAAATTGTAACTATTGTATATGATTTTATTGTACATTGTATTTATGTGTTGTGAGCCGCCCTGAGCCTGCTTTGCGGGGAGGGCGGGATATAAATAAAAAGTATTATTATTATTATTTATTGGTTGGTGCTTCATAATGTTTTTTTCTGTTGCATTTCTGTAAATGTCTATACTTCAATAAAATTATAAACTTTGGATTTTAAAATATTTTTTTCCCCAAGTCGCATTTTACTGCAATTAGATGGTAGATGCCTCAGACTGTTCAAACTGAGAAAACGCCCGGCTTCTGTCCGCTAGGAACCCCTTTAACGTAATGAAGAAACGAGGAGCTTGCGCTTGTTTGCTCAAAATCCCCAGACCCTACTGAGCAAATTCCCCAGCTGGCCTTAGCCATGATGCTGCATTACACCAATATCACAGTTAGCTGCAGTTAAAGATAACCAAGGTGCTCTCTTTTCACTGGAATCTGAAAGCAGGGTTTGTGACACTTATTAAGATAGAACCCAGTAGGTTGAATGCCATGCAGAAAAGACAGCTAGATTTATAGGAAACAGGAGGCAGTAACAGTGATGGGGGGCGGGGGAGAAGATGCAATGATTGATCAACATGAAAGTATGTCTAAAAGACCTGTTTCCTGGTTTAGCTTACCTTTTGCAAAGGTCTGTTAGACATGGCAGACAAAACAATCAACTCAAATTCCATTTTTGGAAAATACTTACTTCTTCTTTTGTGCTGCTAGGAGATCCCTCAACTTGTATTCCATTTTCCTGATGGAAATTAGTTTTAAACAGTTATTTTAAATCAAGAAATCAAGGTGGTTGGTTTAACTAATGAAAACATACTAGTAGGGACTATCAAGGTTAGCTTATATAAAATGAAGGTAAGACAAACTCTGAAGCTTTTTATGAATTAGCCAAGATGTCCTTCTGAAAGATTCTTAAATACTATGCTGCTTAAGGATAAAACACTTGAAATCAAAATTGTACAATTGTATGAAGACCTTTCAGCGATTGCTGAAAACAGCAGTTAAACAAAGGTTTCTGCAGGGACAAATAAGCAGGCTAAACCACAGCTTTAGAAGCAGGTATGTGTAAGACAGGCAAGTCTCTGTGAAGAAACCAACAGAATATTCGAGTCATAACCATTACGAAAAACAACCATGTAAGATTTCTACCAAAAGTATGAGGAACAACATGGGCAGTTGCAGGCCACTAAAACTGATAAGAATATAATTGGTAGAGAAGAAATTGTCTTCAGTAGCATAAACAAGATACAGTATGAATATCAAAAGAAGTATAAATAGCTTAAAATAATTTTGGATACATACTTAAAGCAAACTATATGTACAAATCACACGGAGATTGCCACTTTTCCAAAGATACAATCTATATTGTCTTTGGCCTCAAATTCCCTTGCAATTTTAGATGATAAAAAAATCAATTTAGAAACCAAACGCTAGATACATTTTTAAAATGTTCCAGATGCCTAATTTTCCAGACAAGATGAAAAAGAAGGAATACATTCTAGCAGCTGGAGAAAACTGAGTTCATGATGTCTTGAATAATCTGACTTAGAATCCATTTGGGACAAACGTGTTTTTAAGTCGTCCTGACAGAAGTCCTCGGAGAGAAAATTGTTTTCGTACTTGGAGACGTCCTTAAGGGTTTAGTTCTATAACTGCATCAAACAAGTTTTTCCCGTGTAGAATAACATCATGAGGCTGGACTTTAAAGAGCACTCTTAATTCACAGCACTGACCTACACTTTTGCATGAAAGAAAATGAAAGGTGGCTTCAGCAATACTATGAACCCATACGAGTCGATGTTTTTTAGAACCAAAATCAATGCTATTTGTAGAATTAACTGTAATTTATGTCAATAATGGGCATCGCTATAATGGTTGAAAAATCGGGTGAACAAGCTTTGCAGGTTGGACCCAGCCAACTTTTGGGCTGGTGATGAAGGAGGGGGTCCTCTATGGTCACCAAAAAAGGCAGTGTTGAGAATCATGGGATCCACATGTACAAAAGCTAGAGTGTGGGGAAGGAGGGAAGGAAAGGGGGGGACGGTGGCTCAGTGGTAGAGCTTCTGCTTGGGAAGCAGAAGGTCCCAGGTTCAATCCCTGGCATTTGGGGAGGGACGGTGGCTCAGTGGTAGAGCTTCTGCTTGGGAAGCAGAAGGTCCCAGGTTCAATCCCTGGCATTTGGTGAGGGACGGTGGCTCAGTGGTAGAGCATCTGCTTGGGAAGCAGAAGGTCCCAGGTTCAATCCCTGGCATCTCCAAAAAAGGGTCCAGGCAAATAGGTGTGAAAAACCTCAGCTTGAGACCCTGGAGAGCCGCTGCCAGTCTGAGAAGACAATACTGACTTCGATGGACCAAAGGTCTGATTCAGTATAAGGCAGCTTCATATGTTCATATGAAACTGGGAGAAAGTGAGAAGAAAAGCTGGCCATGCCCAACCGCATATGTAGACTATATACAAATTGTGTAAAAACACAAAAGAACAACCCTGACAAAGTTACATACAGTGAGACAGTTAAGTTCACTGATAAGTCTTAAATGTAAACTTGACTCTGAATCCAATTAAAATGCCGTAACCTGACTGAACTATGCCTAATATGACTTAAGATTTTTCAATAATATGGCATTAAGAGGGTGTATTCAGGTACCATGATCGAACTTAGAAAGTCTGGGGGCTTGCGCACTTCAGGTGCAACTTGCTATGATATCCAAATCAGCCAAAATAACAAAATGTGGTTTGTTCTCTTTCATGCATGCAAACACAAAAAAGGTTTCTAAACCTAGTTTAGAATTTTGTATGCAAGAGAACATGCCCTGTTTTGCCTAACTTAGTTCTGTATGAGGAAGCTTTCAACCTACACGCTGTACATGAGGTGGGGGGAGAGACATATTCAAGGTTTTCCCTGGTTTTTCACCTGCTTGTGTACTCCGAAAAGGCTTCCAGAAATGCGAACCAGCAGTTGCTGGACCCTACCCCAGCCGCTGCGAGGTTAACTTTTTCCTTTGTGCCTCAGAAAAATACCAGTCAGCTGTGAATCTCCAGTTCATACCTCTTTTTTCTCTTTGTTTTCTTTGTCTTCAGCATCTCTTTGCCAAACGCTTTTCATATCAAAATCAAAAGGCCCCCTTTTAGGCTCGTAGCTGGCAAGCTGTTCGGACTTAAATTCCTCGTGGACCATGTAGTCTGGCATAGCTGAACCCCGCGACCTGCGGACAAAGAGCCGCCGTGATGCCTTTTGTGTCCTGTTAGGAGACGGAGAAGCCCTCCTTTTCAACACTCCTCAGTTCCCCCTCCTAAAGAGATTAACTAGGATGATCAGTACTCACTTAGCGTCGTCGCCCGTTGGTTTGCTATGATGCATGTACCAGTCCGGTGCCGTGTAGTTCCCTAGGGGCACTTTGCGTGGGGTAGGTGTAAAATGTCTCAGTAGATCTGAAATCAAAGAAATTCAGATGTCATCAAATTAGCAGGATTTAAAAAAAAAAAAAGATTTGGTAAATACATATTATTCTACCAAGTTACCAGTGCTGCATAGCAGTTATTTATTTATTTAATTCATTTTTTTTTGTTTTGAACACTTTTATTAATAACATATGGTAACAATGTCTGTTTATATCATTACTATCCCTAACCCATATGATATTTTCCAATCCCCCCTCCCTCCGTTACTAGACTCCCGCCGAAATTATATACTTGAGTTCACTTATAAAGGTACCCCTTAACCAATCAAAGTTCAATTTCTCCCTTTTCTCATATTCGTTATTAAAAAATTGTCCAATGTCTTTTTACATTCCACTCTTTCTCTATATATCCTCTAAATTTCTTCCACTCCCTTTTAAACACTTCCAAATCATAGTCTCTTAAAGTTCTTGTTAGTTTGTCCATCTCACTCCACGATAAAACTTTCACGATCCAAACCCATTTCTCTGGTATTTTTTCTTGCTTCCACAACTGCGTATACAATGTCCTAGCAGCTGAGAGCAAGTACCAAATTAGAGTTCTATCTTCTTTTGGAAATTTTTCCATTTGTAATCCCAACAAAAAAGTCTCTGCAACTTTCTTAAAGTCATATCCCAAAATTTTAGATATTTCTTGTATCATCTGCCAAAACTTTTTCGCTTTTTCACAAGTCCACCACATATGATATATATATATATATGGTATATGATAAAAAGAACCCTCATGTTTCTTACATTTCCAACATCTCTCCGACATCTTTTTACTCATCTTTGCGAGTTTTTTCGGAGTCATATACCACCTATACATCATCTTGAAACAGTTCTCTTTAATACTCTGACATGTTGATATTTTCATCAAGTTCTTCCATAGATACTCCCATGTATCCATTTGTATTTTCTTATTTACATTAATTGCCCATTTAATCATTTGAGATTTTACTACTTCTTCTTCTGTAGACCATTTCAACAATAATTTATATATTTTCAATACTAATTTTTCATTGTCTCCAAGCAGAACCCTTTCCAATTCCGTTTGCTCACATCTAATTCCAACAGATTTAATATCCTTTTCCATCAAGCTTTTATTTGTTGCATTTTAAACCAGTCATACTTGTTATTTAATTCTTCTGCTGATTTTAATTCAGCTTTATCCCCTTGAATCTTTAACAGTTGGTTATATGACATCCCTCTCTCTTCATCAGATTCAGCTATTATTTTCATTACTTCTGCTGGCACTATCCAAAGCGGCTTTCTTTCATCACCATATTTCTTATATTTTATCCATGTATTTAGGAAGTTATTTCTAATAAAGTGGTGAGAGAAAAGACCGTCCATCTTATTTTTCCCGTAATACATATAAGCATGCCGCCGAATTTATTCCCATGAGCTTCTAACAATAAAAGTTTTTTATTTAACAGCATTATCCAATCCTTTATCCATGTCAAACAAACTGCATCATGATACAGTCTTAAGTCTGGAAGTTGAAAACCTCCCCTCTCCTTTGCATCTGTTAAAATTTTCATCTTAATCCTTGGTTTCGTCCCAGCCCATACAAAATCAGAAATCTTCCTTTGCCATTTATTGAATTGTTTGCTATCTTTCACAATCGGAATAGTTTGGAACAAATACATTATTCTTGGCAAAATATTCATCTTGATTGCAGCAATCCTACCCAGCAAAGACAAATTAAGTCTGTTCCATTTCATCATATCTTTGTCCATCTTGCACCATAACTTTTCATAATTATTTTTATACAAATCAATATTCTTCATAGTTATTTCTAGACCTAGATATTTAACTTTAGGAGTAACTTCACATCCCGTCAAAATCTGCAATTCTTTCTGTCTGTTTGGTTGCATATTTTTACATAGAAATTTCGACTTCTCTTTGTTTATATATAGTCCTGCCATTTTTCCGTATTCTTTTATCTTAGCTATCAACAAAGGTATCACTTGAATCGGATTCTCCGTTATGAACGCAATGTCATCTGCAAATGCTTTATACTTATAAGAAAATCCTCTAATTTTCAATCCTTCTATTTCTTTGTCATCTTGTACTTGCCTTAACAAAATTTCAAGAGTCATTATAAACAGCAATGGTGAAAGCGGACATCCTTGTCTTGTACCTTTGCTCACCTTCATTTCTTTTGTAGATCTGCATTTATACACAATTTTGCACATTGATCCGTGTATATTGCTTTCGTCATTCTTATAAAATGTTCTCCCAGATTTATTTTTTCCATTACTGCAAACATAAAGTCCCAGTTCAAATTATCAAAGACTTTTTCTGCATCCACAAAAAATAATGCCGCCTCTTTTTCTGGATGTTTCTCATAATATTCTACAATATTTACAATAGATCTTACATTTTCCCTTATTTGCCTTTTAGGGAGAAATTCCACTTGGTCTTCCTTTATCAAGTTAATCAAATATTGCTTAAGTCGTTCTGCCAAGATTCTTGTATAAATCTTATAGTCATTATTTAATTATGAAATTGGTCTATAGTTCTTTACATTTGTGACATCTCTACCTTCCTTGGGGATCAACGAAATTACAGCTTCTCTCCAGGTATTTGGGATTTCCCCTTTTATTCTTATCGTATTCAACAATTTTTGCAATTTTGGTACTATCTCATCTTTAAGAGTTTTATAAAATTTAGTTGTATATCCATCCGGCACTGGAGCCTTATCTACTTTCATTACATTTATTCCTGCTTCAATTTCAATTTTTTCTATTGGGTCATTCAAAATCTTTTTCATATACTCAGTCAGGGGTGCTATCTTAATATTTCGTAGATACTCTTCCATTTTTTCTTTTTTGATTTTCACACCTTTAAATAAATTTGCATAATATTTAAAAAATTCTCTTTTAATTCCTTCTTGATCCACTATCTCTTTTCCATTTGCCACAATTTTGTTAATGATTTTATTTTCTTTCTTTTTCTTCAGTTGCCAGGCTAAATACTTTCCAGGTTTGTTCGCACCTTCAAACGATTTCTGTTGCAAACTTTTTAAATTCTATTCTAATTCTTTATTCAACAAATGCCTTTCTTGGGATTCTAATATTGTAATTTCCTTTATTAATTTATTTTTTCCTGGTCTTTTTTTTAGTTCCCCTTTTTTCTTAATTTCATTTTGTAAATCTAACAGCTGCTTTTCTTTGGCCCTCTTATCTTTATTATTCAATGCAATTAATAGTCCTCTCATAACAGCTTTATAAGTATCCCAAACTGTCTGGAATTCTATATCATCAGTGTCATTTATTTGAAAGAACGCTGCAGTTTCCTTTTCTAGAAATGTCACAATATCTTTATCTTGTAGCAAGTCCTCATTTATTCTCCATCTTCTTGTTTTCTTTTGCAATTTTGTAATCCAACATATTGGGTTATGATCTGCACAAACCTTTGGCAGAATCTCCACTTTTTTAGTTATGAGGCCCAAACTTTTGGAGCCCCATAACATATATATTCTGGAAAAAGAATTATGTCTTGCTGAAAAGAAGGTATATAGGGTTAAATTTTCTCCAAATATCTTCCAAACTTTCTCGTTTAACCAGCTCAAAAAATGATTTTGGCAATCTTCCTTCTTTATCGTTCCTCTTTTGCCTCGATCTATCTATATTATTTTGTATTGTTCCATTAAAATCACCCATCATCAGGATCTGGTCATATGACATTTCGTCCAACTGTCGATTAATGTCTTTAAAAAATATATCTTTCGCTCCATTGGGTGCATATAATCCTAGTAATAATGATTTTTTTGCATCGATCATCACTTCCACTGCTATATATCTTCCATCGTTATCTTTGAATATAAATTTTGGTTCTAATTGTTCTTTAATATAAAAGACCACACCCCTTTTCTTTTGATCTGCCAATAAGAAAAATTCCAATCCCAATTGTTTATTCCACAAAAATTTATAATCCTTTTGTTGTATATGAACTTCCTGTAAACAAATTATATATGTTGCTTTTCGTTTTTGTGGTGAATTTATTCCATTTATATTCCAAGATAATAACTTGTACTCCATTATGATGCAGAGTCTTTATTCTCTTCATAAAAACTGTACATCTCTTGCTCATTCCTTATTGTAACCCTTCTTCCACGTTGTTCAAAGCCCACACCCTCGGGTAGTATCCATCTGTATCTCGTACCCTCTGCATGCAACTTCTCTGTTAATCTCTTATATTTCTTCCTGTCGTTTATCACTTGTCTTGGCAGCTCTTTCATTATTTTGACTCTACTCCCTTCTATTGTCAGGGCTTTTTGAAAACCTTTATTTAGAATTTTCCCAGCCATATCCTTGGACCTTAGTCTTATAACTATGTCTCTTGGTAGGCCTTTGTCTTTTGCATATGATGAATTAACTCTATAGACACTGTCCAGCATATTTCTAAATTTTTCAGGATCTTCTTCTAAATAGTCAGCAATTATTTTCACCATATAGTCCATTAAGTCAGTTCCCTCCTCTTCAGGTATTCCTCTCAGACGCACTTGAGTTTCCATTAATCTGCAGTCATGGATTGTTACCTTCTCTTGCAGTTTCAATAGGGTGGAAGCATGTATATCAACTTTCTCTTCAACCCCCCTTGACCCTGTTTTTAACCATACCTAGTTCCTCTTTAAAATCTTCAACTTCTTTTTTAAGGCCTCCAATATCTTTCTTAAGCTCTTTTTTACTAGCTAATATCATCTTCTCCACGCCCTTCATAATCCTGGCTTCCATGGTATCAAACTGGCTTTGCATTTTGTCCAAAGAATGAGATCTTGCACGAGTTAATCTTCCTTCTGACATAAAAAAACACCCCAAAGACTCAGGGGGCTCCAAATCTAAATTCAGCACCAAGTCCAGTACCTTAGAACTTGCTGTTTAAAATAAGACTAATTTCGTCTTTCTCCTACCTTCCTGGGCTGAGATATTGATTTTTTAACAATTTTTGGTAATTTCCCCTCTTTCAAAATGGCGATCGTACTTTCTCTATGGTTAAAAATTCCTAGCAAGGACCTTCTTCTTAGTCTTCTCTCCTTCAACTTTTACTTCCTGGTTCACGTTCTCTTTGTAATCCTTGTTTTATTGGCTGTCAGTACACCATCAGCTTTTGCTTCCTGGATCACTAAACTCTCATTCTCCAAATATCGCAGTCTTTGAATGCTTGTTATGTTGCTTGCAGGTACAGAGCCAAAACACAGAAGCCTACGTCACTGACCACAGGTATTCAAAACAATTTTCTTCTTTCCCAAATTCTATCAATGCCTTTAATTTAACAAAGTCCAAATTTCACAGTCTCTCCCCTCCCCTCACTTTCGTTCCTGTTCAGGCTTTTCCACCTTCTACTGTTATTTAGATTAGATTAGGAATGTCCTGGAGTGATAGATAATAATCAAAGTACCTTAGCGGCTATGTTCTTTAAACTTCGGTCTTCCTGATCTTTCAAATGTATATCAGTCCCAAAAGAGAGTGAGATCCAAACATGCTTAAGCCAATTGAATGGCTCTTAATCCTTTGTAGATGCTGAACGACGCTCCTCTTCCTTGCCGGCTCTACAAAGCCTCAGAAAGATAACCTCTGTCATCAATCTTCAGCTGAGATCAACGGCTCCAAGAATTTATGGCGTCATCCTGGGCAAATCTCTAACTGAGAAATGCAGGCAGAGAACCCGAAAAGGCTCTTTACTACCCTGAACAAAGGATTAAGTTCCCCCCTTATCCAGAGGGCGTCAGCTCTGTTGGAAACTCACACCGGAAGCCCTATTTAATTCATTTTTTTAACCCGCCCTTCCCATAGGACAGGCTCAGGGCGGGCTACATCATAAAAACAATTAACAGTAAAATCAACAGTAAAAAAACAATAGCAATAGTAAAAAACGATAACAATTTTTGAAGCCAATCCATTCAAATTAGGTGTACAAAGTACTCAAACTTTTAGGCATGGTTGTTACAGTAAAAGACAAGTATTTGAAAAAAGAGAGCTTTGCAAAAATTTTAAGGTATACAAAAAGGATAAAAGCTGTCAACTTCAAAGTCCCTCCTTTACAAAATCGTCACGAATTCTCCTGGCAGCTGCCAGAAATCTGGCGCAATCATTTGTAAATTGGGGGTTAGAGTCTGCTAGCAATATATTTCTAGTTTTGGAGTCCAAAAGGCCTCGGCATCTCTCTAGCAAAAGATGAATCACCCAAAGGGTGATTAACATGTGGAATTCACTGCCACAGGAGGTGGTGGTGGCTACAAGCATAGCCAGCTTTAAGAGGGGATTGGATAAAAATATGGAGCAGAGGTCCATCAGTGGCTATTAGCCACAGTGTGTGTGTGTGTGTGTGTGTGTGTGTGTGTGTGTGTATATATATATATATATATATATGTATATGTGTGTGTGTGTGTATGTATGTATGTATATGTGTGTGTATACACACACACACACACATATATTGGCCACTGTGTGACACAGAGTGTTGGACTGGATGGGCCATTGGCCTGATCCAACACGGCTTCTCTTATGTTTTTATGAATATACTTGACACGTATGCTTTTGTATAGTCCACACGCAAGCAAAACATGGTCGATTGTTTCCACTTTAACTGTACAGCTAGGGCAAACCCGCTCTGCCATTGGCACCTTTCTATAACGGCCTTCTACAACTGCAGATAGAAAAATATTGCATCGGGCCATAGGAAAGGCCTTCTACAACTGCAGATAGAAAAATATTGCATCGGGCCATAGGAAAGGCTCTTCTGTGAGATGGTATCACTATCCGTTCCCTATGCTAGTCTTATGGGGACTGTTATTCCCAGCTTTTGTGTTTTTTTAAAAAAGTCTCCTTCTATCATGGTTGTGTTGTAAAGTGCATACATATGTATTTTATTTAATATATGCAAAGAAAGTATTAAGAGTTTTAATAAAGACAAGTGTGTAATACTTGTACATGTTTTGCATCTCTCAAACATCTGACATTTATTCTATGTGGCTCTTACATTAAGCAAGTTTGGCCGCCCTGGTATAGAGGCTCAGTACCAAATCAAACTACACTGTGACACAGAAGCCATACCAGCAGATGACATTCTGTATTTATTTTTAAGACCTGTCAATGCAGAATAAGCTCGTTAATCATCATTTAAATTTTAAAAGCACACGCTTACAGGAAAAAAGAAGTCCCAGGTCATAGCGAAAAACAATCATTGGGGCATTATTAGGAAAAATAAGGAAAGTCAGCCTGTGACCTTGGCAGTTGCCTCAGACCAGAGTTAAGAGCATGAAAGAAGTCATGTTGGATCTGGCCAGTGACCCATCCAGTCCAATCCTCTGTGTCGCAGTGACCAAAACCCAGGTGCCATCAGGAAGTCCACCAGTGGGGCCAGACTCCAGAAGCCCTCCCAGTGTTGCTCCCCAAGCACCAAAAATGCAGAGCATCATTGCCCCAGACAGAGTGTTCGATATAACTTGTTACTAATAGCCACTAGTAGCCTCTACTCCCTACGTGTATCCAATCCCCTCTTGAAGCTGCCACCACTTCCTGCAGCAGTGAATTCCACGTATTAATGACTCTTTGTGTCATTAATAATGTCTCTT
This sequence comes from Heteronotia binoei, assembly GCF_032191835.1. NCBI lineage: Eukaryota > Metazoa > Chordata > Lepidosauria > Squamata > Gekkonidae > Heteronotia > Heteronotia binoei. The sequence goes on along the minus strand of NC_083232.1, from coordinate 91,867,188 downwards.
TCCTTTTATCTGTTCTACATCTACTGCTCATTAAGCTCGTTGAATGCCCCCCCCCCCGAGTTCTTATACTGTAAGAAAGGGAGAAACGTGCTTCTTTTTCTATAGCCCATGCATCATTTTATAAACCTCTATTCATGCCAAATCTGCAGGACCACCCTCCTGGGTTCCTCCTTGGCCGCTCTAGGACATGCCAAACAGTTTGCTATGTCCTCCTTCGCCTCCCTTTACAGCAGGCCAACAGCGTATATAGAGCTGTTCCATGCTACAGCCGCACACTTCATCCGTCTCTCTCCCAAAGTTCTCATCAGTACATCCCCCTCCCCTCCGGTCTTTTCCTCTCATCGGCCAGTTTCCCTTTACCACACCAGTCTCGTGGGGGTTTTTTTCCCAACCCTCTCAACTCCTCACTTCATGGCCTCTCCCTCCCGGCGCTGCTAGGCGACTTCTGAGCGTCCTGCCGGCCTCTTCCTTACCCTCCCGGTGAGCTCTCTGCAGCTGCACTCTCTCTGCGTAGCTCCTGCCTGATGCTCCTTCTGCTAATCCTTCAGCCGTATCTCCTTCTGAAATTACAGCCGCCTTCCCCCTGCATTCCCCGCAGCCAGCCTTTCAAGTCTCCAGTGCACCAGATGGCTTCTGCAAACAACGGCACATCACTTCCGGCCTCAGCGTCCGCCTTCCCAATCATTCGTTCTGGCTGCTGCCCTGACATTGGAGGGCTTACTCGTATGTCACACAAACACTGCACATTTTGGCCATTACCATATTAAGATCTTTATAAACTTCCGGGTGGTGGGGGGGGGGAGGATTGACTGCAGAAATAAACATAGATGCTTTTGTTTTTAGCGCATCTGACAGTGCCACGCTAGAAACACTTTCCTGGGAGTAAACCTCACTTCATAGAATTGAGTAGGATGCCGAGTATCCTGCTTGGGATGGCTCTCTCAGTAACTTCAAGAGAGCCATGCAGCTCTTTCAGCCCCACCTACCTCACAGGGTGTCTGTTGCGGGGGAAGAAGATAAAGGAGATTGTGAGCCGCTCTGAGACTCTGATTCAGAGAGAAGGGCGGGGTCAGGCCCCCTGACAGTTTTGGGGGGCCCTTACCCCCAGGCTGCCCCTCTCTTCTGTGCAACTTAAATTGGGTGGGAGGAGCACCCACGAGCAGCCCCTGGCCCTCCCATGCCATTTAAAGGGCCCACAGATCAGCTGATTGGTGGGGTCCAAATAGCAGGGGACAGGTGGCAGGAGCAGTCAACAGCCTCCTGAATTATTTAAATGGCCCCTCCCCCTGCGGCCCCCCATTGGCCCCTCCCCTCAGGGCCTCTAGCTACGGGGCTGGGCAGGGTATAAATCTACGGTCTTCTTCTTTACATTACACCCCAAAAATTAAATAGTAAAGCAAATACACAGGCTAGAATACAAAGCTCACATTTTGCGACGACACATGATTTAAAGCCATCAGATAGAGTGCTAAGACTACCACACCCGCACACACATTTTTCTTGTTCTGTTAACATTTCCCAAATTTCTCCAAGCAGCCTCCAGGCTGGCTGTGCGAGCTGCGGCTTTGCAAAAGCCGTGACATTTTTATTCACTGAATCACCTGGTCGGCCTCCTTGCTTTGCCAGCTTCACATATTCGGAGTCAGTGTCTTTGATCCATTTCCTTCGTCCTCCAAAAGTGATTTCATCGTGAGGGTCTCCAAAATCACCAAGACCAGGGATCTGGGATGTTGGCTGAGGTGGAACTTCAGAGTTAACAGGCTCCTCTGACCGCTTCAGAGGTATGTGGTAGTACCAATCTGTATTGACAAGAAAGGAGATAGTTACAATTAATTCTGTGCAATTCCTACTATACGAGACAGTCCATTCACATTAGAAGCTGATGCAATATACTGAGAAAGATTTGATATTCATTGTACCCTTACTGTGGATGCTGAAAGGGGACATGAAATCAGCACAACTACTACATAGATCTCATTAAGGTTGGTACTGAGGGGGGCAGCTGCTTATAGACACTTTAGCTTGATATGTTTTAACCTGTAATTTACCGCTGATTTGGATTAGCATCTTATTTGTTAATCTGCATTTGTTAATTTGCTTTATCTGTCTATGGCCGTTTTCCCACTGACTTTACTCCGGAGCGACGTCCCTCTTCACCGCACAGCGCCTGCGCGGATTTCCCACCAACTGCTGCACACAACCAGGAAGAGCCGCGGCTTTTGCGTCGCAGATGTAAACTGGTTTTTAGCGGTTTACATCTGCGACGCAAAAGCCGCGGCACTTCCTGGTTGTGCGCAGCAGTTGGTGGGAAATCCGCGCAGGCGTTGCGCGGTGAAGAGGGACGTCGCTCCGGAGTAAGGTCAGTGGGAAAACGGCCTATGTTTCTTGTGGCTTTACCAAATTTGTAATAGCCAACGGCTATATTCAATAAACTACGACTACTATATTAAGGTTGCAAAATTGTCTGGGTTGCACAATTTTAGACTACAGGTATGGCTCACAGGACTTAAAGCTCTCCCTATCTCTCTCCATCCATCATGCTGAATCACTAATAAAGAGCTTTAATCACTACGCAGGAGCCTCCTCGTGCATCAAACGCAGTATTTGGCAATGCATCAAGAAACCATCTCAACGTTCACCATCAGTTAATGCATTCATCTGTCTTTTGTCACTAACGAGGTCCTTTCAGTTCCCACCATCTTATAAAGAAGATACTTGATTTTTTTTTTACAAATGTAGACAAAGGGCAATTAATGTCTTCCCCCTGAAACAGACCCAGAGGAGTTAGTCATGTTCGTCCGTTGCTGCAAAATAGTAAAGCGTCCAGTAGCACCTTTAAGAAACACATTTTATTGTAGCATAAGCTTTCGAGAAACACAGCTCTCTTCAACAGGTGCATCAGAAGCTTCATAGAAGTAAGTAAGTAAATAAATTTTTCTTTATACCCCGCCCTCCCCGCCGAGGCAGGCTCAGGGCGGCTTACAGAGCATGATACAGTATCATGATATAACAATAACAGATAAAATCAATCAACGATATAAATACAAAATATAAACTAATTTTAAAAATAAGCTAAACCAATACAGTGGTGCTACAGTCTCTATTTATCCAGGCAGCGTAATATTCATTCTGGTTACGTCTTAAAGGCTTCTTGGAAGAGGGCAGTTTTGCAGGCCCTACAAAACTGGTTGAGGTCCCGTAGGGCCCGCACCTCCTCCGGCAGCTGATTCCACCATTGGGGCGCTTTTATAGAGAAGGCCTGCTCCCTAGTTGTTTTAAGTTTGGCCTCCTTAGGCCCAGGGATTTCCAAGAGATTTTGTGAGCTGGAACGCAGTGCTCTCTGGGGAACATATGGAGAGAGGCGGTCTCTGAGGTAGGGAAAGAAGCTTGAAGGGAAAAGGATGGGGAGGAGAGATTTCCAAAATCCTCCTCTCCTGCAATTTCTCAGGGACCAACTAACTTTTTATAATTATTAGTGAATTTTTTTCCCCCATCTTGGAGATTGTAACTCCTTCATATATGCTTTGCTGTGCCTCCAAGCAACTAGATTTTGCGTTTCTTCTCTCAGGAGATCTCCTTCAACCTGGAGAGCCAGGAAGCTGAAGGACTCGCTGGAACTGAAGTCAACAGGGTGCTAAACAACTGTGTCCGACAGCCGCTTTGAATCCTGACTTGGTCAGGAGAAAGGCAGGCATATGCATTCCTTTAATAAACAAAATAGTATGCATTAGGGTTCCCCCACCCCTAAAAATGAAAGAACAGAAGACTGAGAAAAAAAGACTGAAGGAGAACCTACCAGTCTCAAATTAACTCAAGCAGGTGCTTCCAAAGGGTCAATCCAACGAGAGAGGAAATTAAATCCTGCACATGAACTCATGAAGTTTTCTTATACAAAGTCAGACCATGAGTCTATCAAGGTCATTATTGTCTGCTCTGATTGGTAACAGCTCTCCATGGGATCCAGGCTTCACATTGCCTGACCCTTTTAACTGAAGATGCTGGGGACTGAACCTGGGACCTTCTGCCAGCAAAGCAGCTGCTCTGCCATTGAGCTATGGCCTCTCCTATTTCTTTGGTACCAGAACAGCAGACCCAACCAAGTTGAATGTAAGAGGACGACATTTTGGAAAGGAATGTTTGAAAGTACTGCTTCCCACGCCGGGTTGGCCTATTCGCTGGTGAAAATAATCCATGGCCAGTTGGAGAACACCTTGTCTAAAGACAGCACAGCAAAGGCAAAGTTCTCTCTTCTGGAATGGCAAATCCATACTGGCAAATTCATACTGCAATCCTCAGAATACTTTAATGAGAGTGCGTCTCATAGGGTAGACTTCAGTAAGCTAACTAAGCAGACCTACTTAGGGAGAAGATGATGATATTGGATTTATATCCCACCCTATACTCTGAGATATACTCTGAGAGTCTCAGAGCAGTCACAATCTCCTTTACCTTCCCCCCCCCCCGCAAAAAGACACCCTGAGAGGTGGGTGGGGCTAAGAGAGCTCTTACAGCAGCTGCCCTTTCAAGGACAACTCCTAGGAGAACGATGGCTGACCCAGGGTCATTCCAGCAGCTGCAAGTGAAGGATTGGGGAATCAAACCCAGTTCTTCCAGAGAAGTCCGCGCACTTCACCACTACACCAAACTGGCTCTCAATGGGATCGCAAGGTAAAGCTCATGTGACAGCCTGAACTGTGTCCTCCGGTGAAGTATTTGCGTCAAAGACTTAGCAGATGGTGATTCCTTCTGGCACAGGTTGTCTGCAGACACAGCAAGCACAACACAACCTCTAACCTTTAGAGACCTTCTCATTCCGAATAGAGCAACAAAAGGTTATTGAAGAAAGAGTCCAGAACTTAGACGTGCATCTGTCATTTGGATGACCCTGGACATCTCTGGAGGTTTCCCAGACAGTACTAGCCAGGGCCAACCCTGCTTAGCTGTCAAAATCAGATGAGATCGGGCTAGCCTGGGACATCCAGGTCAGGGTCAACATCAACAGGCCTCAGAAGAAATCCTTGTTGCAGGACCCAAGCTGGCTTTTGCCTCATTATGCCATATGTGGTCCTTGGGCTAAATAAACGTTACATGCAAATAAAAGCCCAGCAGGAACTCATTTGCATATCAGGTCACACACCCCTGCTGGCACCATTGCTTTGCGCAGCCTGGCAGGAACTCATTTGCATATCAGGCCACACCCCGGATGGCACCATTGCTTTGCGCAGCCTGGCAGGAACTCATTTGCATATCAGGCCACACTCCTGATGGCACCATTGCTTTGTGCAGTCCGGCAGGAACTCATTTGCATATTGGGCCACACACCCCGGATGGCACCATTGCTTTGCGCATCCTGGCAGGAACTCATTTGCATATCAGCCCACACCCCCTGACACCAAGCCAACTGGAACTCCGCCCTTGTGTAATCCTGCTCAAAAAAAAAATCCCAGCAGTATTTTTAAAATGAAAAGTACCCATGCAAGGCTGTTGTTTGGGACACAGAAGCGGCGATACCAGCCATTTTGTCCATTCCATTTTCCCATCCCCCATAACTCTGGTTGCCATCAGCACACTCTAAAGCTAATCTCTAACCCAGATATAAAACACTCGTTTTTGAAGAGCTACAGAACTTTAATATGTCAAGTAAGACACAAGGAAATGTGCCCGAGGAGCTATTCTGATCTTAATTAAGCTGCACTCAAGAACCTCCAGGGCTCCAGCTGCCAATGCTTAGGATACTTTAATGCAAAATAAATGTCACACTATTTTCTTTCATGCCACTCAGCTGCCCTCTGTTACGGCTGGCAGTGAACCAGTAGAAGAGAAAATAAGAGATAAAGGGGGTCACATTTGTTAAAAATGCTAAGTGCTGAAGTGACATTTTTAGGCCCCATGAGGACATGGCACCTGGGATTTATTGAGCTCTGATACATTCCACTCAGGAGCTGGCCATGGTTACCAGAAATAACTCCTAAGCAAGCAGGCTCCTCTAACTGTAGAAGACAAAAAAACATACATTTGTCCTACTTCAAACCAGAAACATAAATCAAACATTTCCCCCACCATCATAAAGATTTGCAGAATAGCAAGGGAGTGAAATCTACGTTTCTTGAGCTTTAGCCCATAAGGTGCCCTCATTCCTCCTCCTACATCTCATTTGGTGTTCAGTTCGGTTACCCAACAAGGTTAGAGAATCTAAGACAGTAAAACGACAGTTCAATAAGGGTGGGAAACCCAACACTCTACCTGTGCAGACTTACACTTTGCAGCAGGATAAGCAGTTATGGCTCAGCTCCAGGATCCAGATGGCCTGCTAGCAAGTGCTGCCGTTAGAGCTTACTCCCCGTTTACACCTCTTTTTCCTTTAGCTTTGGAACTGGCGGGGTGCGCAATCCCAAGAACACTCTCCTGGGAATAAGCCCCGCTGCATAAAACTGGATTCAATTTCCAAGCAGATGTACTTGGGATTGCTTCTGCTAATTATATGTATTTCTGTACCATATGCTTCGTTCTAGCTGCAGGCTTTGTGCTCTGATACTCTGAATAAAAAGGTAAAGGTCCCCTGTGCAAGCACCAGTCATTTCCAACTCTGGGGTGAAGTCGCATCACGACGTTTTCACAGCAGACTTTTTTAGAGAGAGCCAGTTTGGTATAGTGGTTAAGTGTGTGGACTCTTATCTGGGAGAACTGCGTTTGATTCCCCACTCCTCCATTTGCACCACCTGGAATGGCCTTGGGTTAGCCATAGCTCTGGCAGATGTAGTCCTTGAAAGGGCAGCTGCTGTGAGAGCCCTCTCAGCCCCACCCACCTCACAGGGTGTCTGTTTTGTGGGGGAGAAGATATAGGAGATTGTAAGCCACTCTGATTCTCTGATTCAGAGAGAAGGACAGGGCATAAATCTGCAATTCTTCTTCTTCTTTATGGGCTGGTTTGCTATTGCCTTCCCCAGTCATCTAAACTTTCCCCCCAGCAAGCTGGGTACTCATTTCACCGACCTCGGAAGGATGGAAGGCTGAGTCAACCTTGAGCTGGCTACCTGAACCCAGCATCCGCTGGGATCAAACTCAGGTTGTGAGCAGAGAGCTCAGACTGCAGTACTGTAGCTTTACCACTCTGCGCCATGGAGCTGCTTATCTAATTCTTAAACTCTTGCTAATGATACGGAGGGCTGAAGTCCTCTTTACATGAGAAGCATCACACACACTTAAATGAAGTCTACTTACCACATGGTGCATATCGGTTTGGGGGTGCACGGGGCTCTTTATTTGTATTCCTCATACCTGCACAATGGGGAGGAAAGTTGAGAAAATAATCATTTCACCAGATAACAAGTAACCATTTGAACTTAAAAAAAAAACCCTCGGGCGATCGATGACCTGTGAAACCTTTCCTACAGTCAAGATATGCACCAGCTCAATCTTGTCAGATCTTGGAAGCTAAGCGAGGATCAGATCTAGTTAGTACTTGGACAGAAGACCACCAAGGCAATCCGGTTCACTGTACAGAGGTCAGGCAATGGCAAATCACCTCTTGCCTTGAAAACTACATGAGGGGTCAGCTTCAACCTGGCAGTACTATGTTTAGGTCATCACAGGGCAGTGACATGCTTCATTTCTAAGGTGGAACAACTTCAAATTTGCATGGTCTACACGCATGTACACTGTATCCCCTAATCCACCACTGCCTATTAAATCTGTAAAGCATCCAAGTATAAGAATCTGCCAGTAGTTAAAGCATAACTAATCTGCATTAGAACCAAGCATGAGACCAGTGGCGCGTTTAAGAACAATAAACATGCCACCGAATTCAAACTCTGTTCTACTGCTTCCGCCCAACGTGGCTACCCACCTGAATCTATCATGGGTAATCCCAAACATGCACTTGCTGAAGAACATAGGTAATGATTTGCTGAATTAGACCGTGGTCCACCTATACAGCATTCTCAGAAGGAAACTCACTGGCCAAAATGTATCAGAAGGTCTGCCAGAAATTGCTCTGTGCACACCTCTGGATTGTGATCTACTGTCTATTCACAACTGCTTTATTTTTCGTGAATGTCACCGAATCCCCTCTATCAGAATACCAGAATATATGTGTGGGGAACACAAAAAACTCCTGCCACTGATACTGTGCCTTAACCTGGTAAAGATCAGCTTCGGTAACTTATTTACTTATTGCTCTTATATCCCACCCTATCCCATAATGGATTTCTCAACCTTATTCCAGCAAACACAACACCTCTTTGAATTTGTGTCTGTGATTACCAGTTAAAAGGCACAGAGTACTTGGGGGCGGGGGTGTTGTTAACCCACCAAAACAACTGTTTTGGCCCTATTTAGAGGGACCCTTGGCCTGCAGCAAGGTACCTCTTATTGGATGACAAGGACCTGAACAGAGGCACATTCTCCCCCCCCCCCAAAAAAAAATGCACCACACATACATAAAGAAATGTAACTTCCTTTTGCCCAGCAAGGAGCCCCCTGTCCCCGTACCTAAAACACCCCCAGGCTGAGCTGCTATTCCAGGGGTGGCCAAACTTGCTTAACGTAAGAGCCACAAAGAATAAATGCCAGATGACTGAGAGCCACAAGACACGACTGTCAGATGTTTGAGAGGCGCAAGACAGGAAGGAAGGGAGGGAAGGAGGAAAGCAAATTGAAGGGGAGTGTGAGGTAGGAAGAAAGCAACTTTAACTTTAAATGCATTCTCCAACCTGCCAGCTGGCTTGGCTTGGCCAAGTGATTTAAAAAGAGAAATGCCTTCTCCCAGCTGGCCAATGTGGCAATGGGGGCTTCAAAAGCCACACAATATGTGTGAAAAGAGCCACAGTTTGGCCAACTCTGTGCTATTCCAATTCACAGTCAGGCTTACCAACCTCCAGGTGGGGCCTGGAGATGTCTCAGAACTACAGCTGATCTCCCTATGGCCAAGATCAGAGCCCCTCTGGAGGAAATGGATGCTCTGAAAAGTGATGTCTGCGACCTTATACCCCACTGAAGAGCCCCCTTCCCCTACCCTGGTTCTACACCCCCTCCCCAATCTCCAGGAATTTTCCAGTTCATAGTTGGCAACCACATCAGGAGCAAAACCGGGCGAGACCGCGGCAGGATCGGTGGGTTCAAATCCACAAGGGCCCCCTTCTTGGGGCTGCCCCAACGGTAGGTTCAGGTGGCCCGGCTGACCTCGCAGGGCTGTTGAGAGGATGAGAAAACCCCACCCACCCCCTTAGGGTTGCCAAGTCCAATTCAAGAAATAGCTGGGGACTTTGGGGGTGGAGCCAGGAGACTTTGGGGGGCAGAGCCAGGAAAAAGGTTGCGACAAGCAGAATTGAACTCCAAAGAGCGTTCTGGCCAGCACACCTTTTATATGCCTTCTTCAATCCATTGGAAATAACGAAGGATAGGGGCGCTGCATTTTGGGGCTCACGGTCCAACCTTTTTGAAACTCAGCGGGTCTTTTGCGAAGAGGCATCAGATGTCATGTTGAAGATTTGGTGCCTCTACCTCAAAAAAACAGGCCTCCCCCCCCCCCCCCCAAGAGCCCTAGATAACCACAGATCAATTCTCCATTCAATTCTATAGGAATCGGCCTCCCTAGGGAATAAGGGAGTGCAAGGCAGCCGTCTCCCTTCCCCACACCTCTTTCTGATGACCCAAGCCAGGGGGTCTCCCGTCCCCACCTGGGGATTGGCAACCCTAGGCCGGCACCGGCCGACCTCGCAGGGCTGTGGAGAGGATGTGAAAACGCCGCGCATCCCTCTGCCTTGCTGGAGGCTGCGAAAGGCAGGCTCGGCTTCCCCCCGCCCCCGCCGCGAGAAAGGGGGCTCCCTCACCCTCGCCGCTCCCGCCGGCCGTCCAGCTTCGTTTGCCGCGGGGAGGCGGAGGCGACAGAACCTCGCGCGCCCCTTTACCGGCTTCCCGCCGGCCGCAAAAGTTCGAAGGAAGAAGAGCCTCGCGGCGGCGGCAGCGGCGGCGGCGGCAGGGAGAGCAAACAATCCGCGTCTCCTTGGCAACGGAACGCTCTCCTCTCCCCCCGCCCTTCCCTTCCTCGCGCTCCAGTCGCCGAGAGGAAGGGAAGGGCGGGGGGAAAAGAGAGAGGAAAAGAGAGAGGCGATTTAGTAGGCGGGGCCGGGGAGCGCCTCGCGCCGCGGAGGCGAGGCGAGGCTTGGTGAGGCGAGCGCCTTTTTCCCCCCGCGCGCTTTCTCCCCGCCCCCTTTTTGCCATACCCCATCCAATCAGGGACGGGCTGCCGCTGCCCCTGTAACGGTTCAACGGCCTTCCCCTCGCCGAGTTTGAACTGTCCTTGTGAAGTCTTAGGAGAGGGGAAGGGGGGCAATGGGGTTGCCATCTCCTGCTCGGGAGCGGCCGGGAGGTTTGGGGCTGGAGCTTGCAGGGGACGTTGGTTTGGGAGGGGAGGTCATCAGAAAGAGGTGTGGAGAAGGGAAATGGCTGCCGTGCACTCCCTTATTCAACGGGGTTGCCATCTCCTGCTCGGGAGCGGCCGGGAGATTTGGGGGTGAGGCTTGCAGGGGACGTTGGTTTGGGAGGGGAGGTCATCAGAAAGAGGTGTGGAGAAGGGAAGTGGCTGCCGTGCACTCCTTTATTCCCTATGGAGACCGATTCCCATAGAATTTAATGGAGAATTGATCTGTGGTTATCTGGGGCTCTTGTGGGGGGGGGAGGCCTGTTTTTTTGAGGTAGAGGCACCAAATCTTCAAAGCCGCCACTTTCCCCTCGGGGTACTAATCTCTGAAGGGTTTTTTTAATTGTTTAAAACATTTCTGTGCTTGGTTTAAGGTGGTTTAAGTCGTTAAAAGCATGCTGAGCTAAAATCAGTTATATTTCTGGAAGAACTTCAGCCCCCAGCCGTCTCCATAGGGAACAATGGAGTGCCCAGCAGGCATTTCCCTCCCCCTCCCCCCACTTTCTGATGACCCTGAAGTGGGGGGGAGGGCCTCCAAACCGGGGGATCCCCCGCCCCCACCTGGGGATTGGCAACCCTAGCCATCCTTTTGCAATCTAGCCTACCTCACAGGGCTGTCGTGTGAGGGAAATGGAGGCAGGGAGAACCACCTAAAACCGCACTGAGCTCCTGAAAAGAAAGGTAGGACGCAGATGTGTGGAGGTGAAAACTGGGACACTCACTGAGTACTTCATTTGTACTTAGCACACCCTACCATTTTAAGGATATGAAGTGGGGCGGGAATTACGTATGCTGCTTAGTTCATTTGCTGCCACAAACAATGGATGCACTTTTATAATGAATTATCATTTTTCACATTTATAATGAATTATTACCGAACAATTTGAAACAGTCTGATCATATGCAGAAGGTACCCGAAGGCTGGGCTGTTTCACACAGTTGTTGTTAGAAAGAGCTTGTTTTTTGAAAGAGACAAAACAATGCAGAAAGAGATTCCCCAGCCATAATGTGGAATATTTTTGGTTTGCTGGCAAACAAGAATTGAGTATCTCATTGCCCCAGTTGGTTGGGCTGGGAAAATGAATGATCCACTGGGATTGGACAAGTCTCAACCAAGAATTGGCAACCCTAGCTGGCCCAGGAATGAATGAAATTACACAAATGTGGTGCTGTAAAGGTATTAGTCTTTTGACCTTGAAGATTTTTTTCAAATACTTTCTGTAGACAACTAACAGCAAATTGACTAAAGTGGGCTAATTCATTTTTACCCTACATTTTGCAATGCAGAAGTCATACAAAATAGGTAAAGGTAGTCCCCTATGCAAGCACCAGTCATTTCTAACTCTGGGGTGACATTGCATCACGTTTTCACGGCTTTTTACAGGGTGGTTTGCCATTGCCTTCCCCAGTCATCTACGCTTTCCCTCCAGCAAGCTGGGTCCTCATTTTACTGATCTTGGAAGGATGGAAGGCTGAGTCAACCTTGAGTCAGCTACCTGAACTCAGCTTCCACCAAGATCGAACTTAGGTCGTGAGCAGAGAGTTTGGACTGCAGTACTGCAGCTTTACCACTCTGCACCACGGGGCTCCTCATAGAAGTTATGCTACAAACTTCAAAATTAACTGATACGGGGCACACCATAGTCATTTTTATAATTAACAGAAATGCCAAATCATGTGCAATGATTTCCATGTTCTTTGGTGATTCCCAAGTTTATAAGATAGCCTCCTATGGTTATTCTTCACAAACATATTTAGAAGAAGAAGAAGAAGATATTGGATTTATATCCCGCCCTCCACTCCAAAGAGTCTCAGAGCGGCTCACAATCACAATTTAAATTCTCTTTGGTTGTTCTTCTCTGTTCTTGAAGAAACATGCTGCTATGTGACAGTACCTTCCAGAAACCACTTCAAAATAATTGCAGGGTTTGACTTGTTTCTGCTGCCCCTGAATTTACAATTCCACTTTGCAAGCTGTTAGAAGTAGCGACTGTACAGCAGTTATTTTCCTCATTCTTTTGTCATTGTTCCAACAGCATCCCTGCACGTTAAAACATGGACAGAGTTGCAAGGACCTCAAACGACAACTGTTCAGATTCGGAAACTCAACAATGTTCACAGAAGTACGTTTTCATCATCACTAACTGATTGTAGTATGTTTGTATTCAAGGAACACATAAGACTAGAAGGAGATGTTTTCTCCATGCTCTGCCAAATGTGCTCCTTCGGCTTTTCGAAGGAGTAGCAGTATTTCAGTCAAGTGTCTGCGGCAGAGGTTTCCAACGCAGCGCTCATGGGCGCCATGCAGTCTGCTGATGCCTTTCTTGGCGCCCGCCAATTTTTAAGTGGGTGGGGCCAGGTTCAGCTTTTGCTCAGCAAAGATTCTGATTGGCTGTTGGCGATTTGATTGGCAGGTGTTTTAAAAGGTTGCTTTAGCAGCGGCTGCCGCCACAGCACAAGGACATCATTGTGCAGAATGTAAATTGCAGCTGCCATGTTCTGGCTATGCCAGAGCCCAAAGGCTCAGAAAGGTTGGAAACCCCTCAAACTTTTCACTTGACTTCAGCAGGTGGAGACCAGTGTTCCCTCTAAGCTGTGTTAGCGTGAGCTAGCTCGCAGTTTTTTAGCCTCCGGCTCACACATTTTTGTTTGAGCTCTGGAACGATGGCCCCAGAGCAAACTAATGTATGCAGTAGTTGTTATGTCTTGAACATAAGCTGTGTACCGCATGGCGATCGCTACTAAAGGCGACCGGTGGGTCCCCGGATGTGGCTCACCAGAAGCCCCGCCCATCAAGATCTGTGGCGGGAAGTTTGACTGGCCAGGATTGGACTGGCCAGACAAGGGGGCAGTTCCGGGTAATGTATATAAGCGGGGCCCGGTCCGCGTGTTCTCTCTCTTGTGATGTGCTACTGAATAAACTATGTTGCCTTCAAACCGTCTCGGTTCTCAGTACATTACAGTAGCTGACAATTTGAATGCCAGATGCTCATGAAGTAGCATTTTTTCTCACAAGACTTCACAGCTTACATAGCACAAATCTTCTGATCATCCTGTAAATCTGATGGTCACGTGTTATCTTTCAGCTGTGCCAGTAGTCACCCACTCTTCAATCAAGCGCGGAGAAATGCATGGCTACCCAAGAGTAAGTAAAATTACTGTTACAGCCAAGTTAATTTTGCTTTTGCATTTTCATGGGTTTTTTTTTTTAAATGGTGTATGAACCTGAACAGGTGTTTGTAGACAGAATTCATGGTCTTTGGATCTTTCATGGTGGGTTGTCAATCAAAAAAGGTGCAAGCAAAACAAAAAAGGATTGGGCATTGATTGCCTTTTAAAACATGGTTCCTGAAAAACCACTTTGGTACAGTAGAAATTATATATTTCCATTATTCTTCCTTAATAGTGCAACCCTACCTGGCAACCACCCATCAAGCAATGGGCTTGCAGTGTGCCTGATGGTGACTTGAATGTCCTTGGTAGCTGAAGACGCCAGTATTTGGGTCAACAGGATAACAAATAAGGGAATACCCTATATACTCGAGTATAAGCCTAGTTTTTCTGCCCAAATTTTGGGCAGAAAAAACCCCTCCTCGGCTTATACTCGAGTCACTATTCCGCCCGCATCCCCGGAATTCCAAGGACAGCTAAAGCTGCCCCCTGCTCTCCTCTCCTCAGTGAAGGGGGAGGGGTCGTGCTGGGACTGGTGTTTTCAGTCTGACCAGAAATGACTTCTGCCTTGGTATTGTTGATTTGTGTTCTGCACCACCATTCTCCTCATCTTTCATTGCAAGCAGCATTGTGGCCTTACCTGCCACAGGAATAGTAACTGCTGCGTTTCCCACCCTCGGCTTATACTCGAGTCAATAAGTTTTCCCAGATTTTTGGGGTAAAATTAGAAGCCTCGGCTTATATTCGGGTCGACTTATACTCGAGTATATACGGTAATTAAGTGCTCAGCTTACATCCCCCCACTACTTTCTGATGACCCTGAAGATCATCTGATGATCCAAACCTGAAGATCCCCTGCCCGCACCTGGGGATTGGCAACTCTATTCTAACTGTGTGTCATATTGCTTCATTTTGTACTTTCTAGGAACCATCACCAGGACCCTCTTAAATGTGATCTTCCTAAGCCTAATTACTCCATTTTGCTTAGGGAAAGTAGCCTGCTGCATTGCATTCAGGTAAAAGAGATCGCAAATTGTTTTTAAAGTATTTACTGAAAAAGGCTAACCTGTCATTCCACACCAGCACAGTAGCTGTGTCCACTGGTTGAAACAGAAATAAACAGGAATATAGTATCACTTAAAATACTTCAGGCATAAGCTTTTGTATACTGGAGGTCATTTCTTCAGATGCAGCATGGACTGGTCCATGGGATAGCTAAACGTGGGCTTTTTTAGATATAGCACTCTTACTCTCTTTAATTTTGCTCTGCAATTTTTTTGTTGCCCCTCTAAGCCCCCTTTTGTAATTCCAGACTTTGCAGGAGTATTTGATGTTACGCACCACAGAGTGCTTTAGCGGGAGGGGTGGGAAGGCCTGGGAAGACATTGCCTTTCCCTGAGCATCACAGGAACTCCCATCCTGCTCCTCCTCTGTTCAGATCTCTCTGTCGATCAAAACAGATTCCAGACTCCTAAAACAAGGGAAAGTAATGAGCGGTTGTATTTCAGGGCTGAATGAGATAAAGAGGAATTAAGAGAATACCTCTTCACCACCACCACCCAGGGCTACCAAGTTCCCACCCAGGGCGGGGGATCGCCCACTTTGGTGAGTCCCAACCCACTGGCAGGGAGGAGGCTGCCGGAGGAGCCCTGTGTCAGGCTCTGTTCATCTATGATATTAATAAATTCTGTTACTAACCGTATTCAATGCTGCATAAAAATGCTCACTAACCTAGAAGCCGGGATAGCCAGGAGGGAGGGGGGAAGAGTAGACGGCAGCTTCCCAGGAATATCAAAGGTTGCCAAGGTCCCTTTGAAGTAGACAGTGTGTGCCAGATTCTCACCTCCTCTCCAGAGGCCCCAAGGACATTGCCTCTGGGAATTGTAACCACCAACTGAAAAGATAAGGGGTGGGAGCCTTGGGAAAAGTCTCACATGCAAAGTAACCTTTTGTTTGGGGAATTAGAGGGTAGAAACGATTGCTTTGATGTAGAAGGTTAAATGCCAATAGTTCGAGCTGATCTCCATCAGTTCCAATACCTGCCATGCTGAAGTAACTCTGAAGTATCCAGTAAAGACAACTTTGTTTCAAATACCAAGTGTGCTTACTTGTGAGCTTCAATGAACCTACGCCTGACACCCTGCCCCCGAAAGAGTCCCAGAACTGCACGAAGTGTACAGTGCCCAGAAATGACGTATCATGCCAGATACATTGTGCGGGGGACTCTCTACGAATTTGTGGGAAACTCTATGGTTTCACACAGGGACACTAGCAATTTGGGGAATAGAGTTTCCTGCAAATTCCTAGAGCGCCCCCGCCAACCTGCTCAGTGCAATATGTCACTTCTAGGTGACGGCATCATGCCGCGCACACAAATTGTTCTCGGAAAAAGTCCCCCACTGGCAGCCTCGGGGGAATTGGCAACCCTACCACCAATTTCTGCCCTGTGCTCGAGCCGCTTGCTGCCAAGGCCAACTGATCCATTAGGCACAGCACGCACAGTGCCCAGGGCCCACGGTACTTTTAGGGGCCTATGGAAATGTTTTAATTTCTTTTAAAAACAAAAAGGGGGGGGAATGAACTTTTATGGTAGAAGGAAAAGTTTTAATATTTTTCTCACATTAAAAAAAATGAAATTTCTAGGACCCATGAAAATCTATTATAAGAACATAAGAGAAGCCATGTTGGATCCGGCCAACGGTCCGTCCAGTCCAACACTCTGTGTCACATAAGAACATAAGAGAAGCCATGTTGGATCAGGCCAATGGCCCATCCAGTCCAACACTCTGTGTCACATAAGAACATAAGAGAAGCCATGTTGGATCCGGCCAACGGTCCATCCAGTCCAACACTCTGTGTCACACAGTGGCCAAAAATTTTATATACACACATACACTGTGGCTAATAGCCATTGATGGACCTCTGCTCCATATTTTTATCTATATTTTATCCATATTTTTATCCATATTTATATTCCGTTATTATATTTGCATAAAACAGAAGAAAAACGTTGACACTTAAAATTACATCAAGAATAACTTTAATATTGATATAATTATGGCGGGAAAGTTTAGGGCCCACAAAAATCTATTGCATTTGCATAAAACAGAAAAAATGGTGACATTTAAAATTACATCAAGAATAATTGTAATACTGATATAATTATGGCCACGAAGGCCAAAGTGCTTAGGGCTCACTGCCGCCATCAGATGGGCATTTGAACAGAGCTGCCAACGCACAATTCTCCATGATACTCTCTGGGAATCAGTCTCCTTAGGGAATCATGGAGTGCCCAGTGGACATGTCCCTGCCCCCCCCCCACTTTCTGATGACCCTGAAGCACGGAGAGGCCCTCCAAACCGGGGGATCCCCTGCTACTCACCTGGGGATTGGCAACCCTACGCAGATGACCTCTGCTTTTATTCACACCGCTGGACACCTCTGCGCAGGTGCAGCATTCAGACCAGGAGAAATGCATTTTGCTACTCTCTGCTTGCCTGCCCCCCTTTGGATTGCTGCTTGGCAGCAGCAGGAAGAGATATGCAGTACCCATCTCCATGAGCAGGAGGGCCCAAGATTTAAAAGATACAGGGGCATTCTACAGGTGGTAGTCTGGCAGCCAAGAGGTATTCCGTTATTGTACTAAAACGAGGACTGGATTCATATGCACCTGAAGTCAGTGAGTGTCAAGTCGGCAGATTCAATAACGAGTCGTTGTTGATACAAAGAAACTACTTTATTGATACTGATACTTGAGGCCTAAGCCAATCATTGAAAGACTAAAGAACATACTGTAGATACACTGCATATAAGGGACACTTCAAAGGAATTCCTAAGGGGGGATTATGCAGGGAACATTCACACATTGATGTTACCCATTCGTTCTCAGGCTTGCATGGCCTTGATCGTAGTGGGCTCCTGACTCCCTTCTGTGAGCCCGGTCTGAGAAGGCACAGAAGACTTTCACATATTTCCATTTCAAAGTATAGCTACCTTCTACAGGAAAGGAGGGGGTAGGGAGAGTATAAGCTAGCAGCATTTGGTTATACTTTGGTTCTACCCAGAATGCTCTTTGACTGAGCCAGAGTTGCAGACAGACTTGACAGTGAGCATGCTACGAAGCCCCATTGTAGCGGCTGCGTCCTTTCACGACACCAGCACTGTAGGCCTTCCAGAACCTGGCTGTGAGCCGTCTGTTTGACGTTTTCTATGATTGATTGTGACACTACATTCATTCTGTGTCTTTGTTGTCTCTTAGGGGATACTCGTCTCACAAAATCGTCTTTTCGGCTACCCTGTTCCTGATGGTTTTTGGTGAGCTTTCTACGATAGCAGTAAATTGAGACGCTTCGATAAAGGGTTCACCACAACTGTGGTCAAGATGGCCAGCAGTTTGGAGAAAAGTGTCTTGTCCTTTTAAAATAGGTGTAGCAGGGTGTTATTCACCACGATAGTATTTAACTCCTTGGTATTTGAGGCAGAGAGTGATGACTCTCGAAAGCATGATCCAGAGCTTATTTTGTAGCAGGAGCTTCTTTGCATATTAAGCCACACACCCCTGATGTAGCCAATCCTCCAAGAGCTTACAGGGCTCTTCTCACAGGGCCAACTCTAAGCTCTTGGAGGATTGGCTACATCAGGGGTGCGTGGCCTAATATGCAAAGAAGCTCCTGCTACAAAATAAGCCCTATATATGCCCAGACTGTGGTTGATCTTTAAGAAGAAGAATTGCAGATTTATACCCCGCCCTTCTCTCTGAATCAGAGACTCAAAACGCCTTACAATCTCCTATACCTTCTCCCCCCCGCAACAGACACCCTGTGAGGTGGGTGGGGCTGAGAGGGCTCTCCCGGCAGCTGCCTTTTCAAGGACAACCTCTGCCAGAGCTGTGGCTAATGCTAACCCAAGGCCATTCCAGCAGCGTCAAGTGGAGGAGTGGGGAATCAAACCCGGTTCTCCCAGATAAGAGTCCGCACTCCTGGACTTGGATCTCGCTTACCTTCTTGTCATGAAAAGCTTCATCTGCTGATTTCCACACATTAAGCCTCTGTAGATGGCCCAGGCTAGGCCATTCTCATCAGATCCCGGAAGCTAAGCAGGGTAACCCAAGTAGTCCTTGACTGGGAGGCCACCAGGGAAGTTCAGGATCTGGACACAGAGGCAGCCGGTGGCAAACCACCTCTCAACATCCCTTGGAAACCCTATAGCAGGGGTGGCCATACTGCGACTCAAGGGCCACATGTGGCTCTTTTACATGTATTGTGTGGCTCTCAAAGCCTCCACCACCCCACACTGGAGAAGGCATCTGTCTCTTTAAATCAGCAGTTGGCAGCTTGGAGAATGCATCTAGAGTTAAAATTGCTTTCTTTCCCCCTCGCCCTCCCCTCATCTCTTTCCTTCCTGCCTGCTCTCAAAACGTCCAGTGTTCATGTCTTGCGGCTCTCCGACATCCGATGAGTATTCTACGTGGCTCTTACCTTAAGCAAGTTTGGCCACTCCTGCCCTATAGGGTCACATAAGTCAGCTGTGAGTTGACAGCACTTTCCACCACCACCAAGGATGTAAGCAGAGCCCAGCTGGACCATCTAGTCCAGCATCCGGTCTCATATAGTGGCTACCCAGTTACCCTGGAGAACACAGAGGCCAAAACCCTCGCCTGGTGTTGCCTTTCAGCACTGATATTCAGAAGTCTGCTGCTAGTTGCCATTAATGGCCTTGCCTTCCTTGCATGCTTGCAAATCATGGTGATTTCTGGCAATCCCCCTGACTTGGACATTTTCAGCAAGGTGCCTTGATACGCCTACCTCCGCGTCCCAGGCCTGGTTTTCTTTGGGAGGTCTCCCTTCCAAGTCCTAGCCAGGATCAGCCCTGCTTTGCTTTTGAGATCTGATGAGATCGGGCTTGTCTGGGCTGTCTGGGTCACGGCAACAATATTCTATTCTTCGGAGGGTTGCCAGGCCCAGCCTGGCCACCAGTGGGAAACGAGGACATGAGAGGCAGCCATCAGCAATGGCATGACATCCGTCCTGGGGAAAACCCCGAAGCGCTATAGACCTGACGGCAATTTTTTGTTTCCCTTTTCTCCCATGGCAGCGGGCAGGGGGGGTTTTGAGCAGGAATGCACAGGAACGCAGTTCCAGCTGGCTTGGCATCAGAAGGTGTGGCCTGATATGCAAATGAGTCCCTGCTGGGCTTTTTCTACCTGGCGGCAGGAAGTGGGTATGCCAAAAAAGATCAAATTTGTTGCAATATGGGTTTGTGTTATAGGTGCTTCTTACAACGGACTGATTGATCGGTGTTTTCAGCAACTTGGAGAGGACTGGAAGGACTTCTCCATTTGCGATTGCATCCAGGTGACTTTATTTTTGAAACTAACAGTTCAGTCTCCCTTACTGTTAGGTCAGAAATTGCTTACTGTTAATATGCTCTGGCTCATTGCACAGAAAGTACGATTACTCAGAAGTCCCCGGGGCATTTAACCAGAGTTAACTCTTCGCTGGGCACCTCAAAACCCGCCATTTCCTTTAGAAATTTAGAACGCCTTCTCTTACATACACGCCGTACATCTGGTTGTTCTTCAGATTAAAGTCGATAGGCAAAGAAAGGACAGGCAACCTCCACTTCAGAACTTGTTACTGGGTCCTTCTGACATAAGAACATAAGAGAAGCCATGTTGGATCAGGCCAATGGGCCATCCAGTCCAACACTCTGTGTCACACAGTGGCAAAAAATTTATATATACACACACACTGTGGCTAATAGCCACTGATGGACCTCTGCTCCATATTTTTATCTAAACCCCTCTTGAAGGTGGCTATGCTTGTGGCCGCCACCACCTCCTGTGGCAGTGAATTTCACATGTTAATCACCCTTTGGGTGAAGAAGTACTTCCTTTTATCCATTTTAACCTGTCTGCTCAGCAATTTCATCGAATGCCCACGAGTTCTTGTATTGTGAGAAAGGGAGAAAAGTACTTCTTTCTCTACTTTCTCCATCCCATGCATTATCAGGTTTGTATGTGCTTATCCTCAGCAATAGGATAGTGTCTGGCGTTTGCACTGACCTGGACAGCCCAGGCTGGCCTGATCCCATCACCTGTCGAATAGAAGCAGGGTCAGTCCTGGTTAGTACTTGGAGGGGAGACCCCTAAGGAGGACTATGGCTGTTATCCAGAGGCCAGCAGTGGCCACCTCTGTCCATTTCTTGTCTTGAAACTGTACACAGGAGTGTCGAACTCATTTGGTATGAGGGCCGGATCTGACATAAATGAGATCATGTTGGGCTGAGCCATGTTGGGTCGGGCCGTGTGTGTCCCTATTTAAGATTAGGTAGCAGAGATATAAACTTTATAAAAGACACAGACAAACACAATTAAAGTGGGTATTTTTAAACAAACCTGAACATAAAACATGCTTAAAACATTAGTACTCGTTGGTCTTAAGGTGTTTTCTTTGTTTCTCTTCTGTGGGATCCAGGGACAAAGGACAAGGAAGCTCTTGCTCTTTCCTTCCTTCCCCAGGGGGCCAGAAGGGGGAGGAGCCTCAGCCAATAGAAGGAAGAGAGGCTTGGCTCAGTAGCTCTGTGCAATTGAGAGAACCTGGCAAAGCAAGCTATTCCTCCCCAAGGGAGGAGCCTCAATGGAGAAAATAGAGACTGCTCTGTGGCTCCTGTGCGATTGAGGAAGCCTTGCAAAGCAAGCTATTTGCTAGAAGGAAGCAAGAGAGAGGGAGAAGAAAGCAGATGACAGCCTCCTGCTCAGGGGCCTGATAGGCGCCCTCCAAGGGTCTGATTCCGCCCCCAGGCTGCCTGTCACTGCTAGAGACTGACTTCCCATTGTTCGAATCTTCTGTTATTGTAGAATGATATTCATGATCTGTATGTCTGAATTTTGTAATAATTTCCCCCCATACAGGGTGAAACAAAGGATCTAAGGTCACTCATGTAAGAACACTTACTACATTTTTTTTCCCCTATCAATACCAGTCCAGTATTTCTGTCCTAATGAAAAGATTGTCTTGGCATCTCAACAACACACTCATTACAGTGTAACTTAATATTTAGAGATGGCAGGCTGTGCTGAATATGGGGCTTCTGGGCTTTAGGGTTGCAGCCGGCATTGCCCTTTGAATTCAGTGGGACCTCAAGAGGAATGGCCGTCTTAGAATTCCTTGCATACCCGAAGGAATGGAGCGAGCAATACTTTCTGTGGGAAAGGCACTGGGAAATTGGCATGATATTATCCCGTCACCAAAAACCCCGCTTAAATTTGGTCCATTTCAGAGGGATCAGACACTGGTGGTTGAAGCAACATGATCCCGACAGTGGTCCATGGTTGCCCATTCAGACTGCTAGGGCAGCTCTAGCACAGACCTGCCCAGGAAAGGGTTTTTTTTAAAAGCCCCCCCTGGTGTGTGCCCTCAAGCAGAGAAGCGCACAAGCGCTTCTTGGAGTGGGGTTGGTGGGGGGGGGCCCTATTTGGGCCAGAAATGGCTTAGCATGATCACACCGCTCTTCTACTTATGAGTCACACCTGGGCGTTCAGGCAGCCCATGAATATGAGAGCTAAATGCGATTCAGGGGGAAACTACCAGGAAGATCCAATCGGCTTTTTAATCGGGATAGGAGGCGTCTGGAGATAGAGTGAAAACAGGTGCAGCTTGGAGGGCAGATGTGCTTATGTGATTGTGTGCATTTAATCCGAATGGGAGGCGTGGCTATTGTGTGAAAGCACTCTATTGCTTTCCCTTCTCCATTTCCTCCTCTCTAGAAAGGCTACCCACATTTTGGAAAGAAAGGCGCGTCAAATCCCCTTCCTGAAAGAGGAGCTGCACCAGCTGCAATCCCAGCTGCATGTTCTGAGCTCAGATGCGAACACCCTGGCTCGTCGTGCTGTCAGCAAAGTTCTACAAAGCTACGTCAGCAAAGGCGTCACAACATGGGTAAAAGGAAGGAACAAGAGTCTGTGAACAGAAAGAAAGGCTGGGGCAAATCCTACCCCTGTCCTCCCACTCCCCTGAGCAAAGGTTGAATCCTTCCTCCAACTTAAGTGGTTCTTCTGGACACTTCTTTTCAAAGAAGGCTTCATAGGCTGGAGGAAGAAGAGGGTGGTTGGGTCTGCCCCACTAAATTTACCCAAAAGAAAGACTGGTGTTCCACTCCTCGCCCCCAAAGAAATATATGGGGGCAGGGCTTTTTTGGTAGAAAAAGCCCAGCAGGAACTCATTGGCATATTAAACCACACCATTAACATAAGCATTGTTCCACACAGGGCTTTTTTTGTTGAAAAAGCCCAGCGGGAACTCATTTGCATATTAAGCCACGCCCCTGACACCAAGCCAGCCAGAACTGCATTCCTGTGTGTTCCTGCTCAAAAAAAGCCCTGTACGGGGGTATCTTGCATCAGCATGTGAGTTAACCGTGTACAGTAATCAACATTTTCTTTTGGACGGGGTGGAAAGCACCAATAGATCCAAACATGTCATAACAGTAAATCAGCAGTGGCTAGCTCATTTTGGCAAGTTTACCCAAAGTCAAGGCCTTAGTAAGACCTGCACGATACTAATGTACTCTACAGTCCAGGGCTTTTTTTTGTAGCAGGAGCTCCTTTGCATATTGGGCCACACACCCCTGATGTAGCCAATTCTCCAAGAGCTTACAGTAGGCCCTGTAGAAGAGCCCTGTAAGCCAGGGGTATCGAACTCATTTATTATGAGGGCTCGATCTGACATAAATGAGACCTTGTCAGGCCGTGCCATGTGCGCCATAAAATTTAATGCCAGGTAGCAGAGATAGAAACTTTATAAAGCACACAAACCGAATTAAAGATTAAAACAAACTTAAAATAAAACACGCTAAAAACATTAGCACTCATTGGTCTTAAAGGTGCTTTCTTCCTGTGCAATCCAGGGAACTGGGCAAAGGAAGCTCTGGCTCTTTCCTTCCTTCCCCAGGGGAATGGGGAAGTGGGGGGAGCCTAACCAATAGAAGGAAGAGAGGCTTGGCACAGTAGCTCTACTGGCAAAGCAAGTTCTCTCTCCCCCCCTTCCTCCCCAAGTGAGGAGCCTCAGCCAATGGAGAAAACAGAGGCTTTGCTCTGAAGCTCCTGTGAGATTGAGCAAGCCTGGCAAAGTCAGCTGTGATGCAGAAGGAAGCAAGAGAGAGGGAGAAGGAAGCAGACGACAGCCAGATGCTTGGGGGCCTGATAGGAGCCCAATCAGGCCCTTGGGCTGCATGTTTGATACCCATGAAGGTCTTGGAGGATTGGCTACATCAGGGGAGTGTAG